>NW_027142096.1:1055000-1355000 GCF_036365525.1 Heterodontus francisci | reverse complement strand
TGTGGTAGTGATCAGTACACACAGAGCAGGATGATCCCAGGCTCCATCCCCAGCCTGTGATCAGAGAGCAGCTCTCACTCATGTGGTCGTGATCAGTACATACAGAGCAGGATGATCCCAGGCTCCATCCACAGCCTGTGAACAGAGAGCAGCTCTCACTCATGTGGCAGTGATCAGTACACACAGAACAGGAGGTTCCCAGGCTCCATCCCCAGCCTGTGATCAGAGAGCAGCCCTCACTCATGTGGCAGTGAGCAGTACACACAGAACAGGAAGATCCCAGGCTCCATCCCCAGCCTGTGATCAGAGAGCTGTTCTCACTCATGTGGTAGTGATCAGTACACACAGAACAGGAAGTTCCCAGGCTCCATCCCCAGCCTGTGATCAGAGAGCTGTTCTCACTCTTGTAGTAGTGAGCAGTACACACAGAACAGAAAGATCCCAGACTCCATCCCCGGCCTGTGATCAGAGAGCTGCTCTCACACATGAGGTTGTGAGCAGTGCACACAGAACTGGAAGATCCCAGGCTCCATCCCCAACCGTGCTCAGAGAGCTGCTCTCACTCATGTGGTAGTGAGCTGTACACACAGAACAGGAAGATCCCACACTCCATCCCCAGCCGGTGCTCAGAAAGCTGCTCTCACTCATGTAGTAGTGAGCAGTACACACAGAACTGGAAGATCCCAGGCTCCATCCCCTGCCTGTGATCAGAGAGCTGCTCTCACTCATGTAGTAGGGAGCAGCACACACAGAACAGGAAGATCCGAGGCTCCATCCCCAGCCAGTGATCAGACAACTGTTCTCACACATGTGGTAGTGACCAGAGCACACAACGCAGGAAGATCCCAGGCTCCATACCCTGCCTGTGAACAGAGAGCTGCTCTCACACATGTGGCAGTGAGCAGTACACACAGGACAGGAAGATCCCAGGCTCCTTCCCCAGCCTATGATTTAAGAGCTTCTCTCACTCATGTTGTAGTGAGCAGTACACACAGAACAGCAAGATCCCAGGCTCCATCCCCTGCCTGTGATCAGAGAGCTGCTCTCACTCATGTAGTAGTGAGCAGTACACACAGAGCAGGAAGATCCCAGCTCCATCGCCAGCCTGTGCTCAGAAAGCTGCTCTCACTCATGTAGTAGTGAGCAGTACACACAGAGCAGGAAGATCCCAGGCTCCATCCAAGGCCTGTGATCAGAGAGCTGCTCTCACTCATGTAGTAGGGAGCAGCACACACAGAACAGGAAGATCCCAGGCTCCAAACCCAGCTTATGAATTAAGAGCTTCTCTCACTCATGTGGTAGTGAGCAGTACACACAGAACAGGAAGATTCCAGGCTCCATCCCCTGCCTGTGATCAGAGAGCTGCTCTCACTCATGTAGTAGTGAGCAGTACACACAGAGCAGGAAGATCCCAGGCTCCATCCCGAGCCTGTGCTCAGAGAGCTGCTCTCTCTCATGTGGTAGTGATCAGTACACACAGAGCAGGATGATCCCAGGCTCCATCCCCAGCCTGTGAACAGAGAGCAGCTCTCACTCATGTGGCAGTGATCAGAACACACAGAACAGGAAGTTCCCAGGCTCCATCCCCAGCCTGTGATCAGAGAGCAGCCCTCACTCATGTGGCAGTGAGCAGTACACACAGAACAGGAAGATCCCAGGCTCCATCCCCAGCCTGCGATCAGAGAGCTGTTCTCACTCATGTGGTAGTGATCAGTACACACAGAACAGGAAGATCCCAGGCTCCATCCCCAGCCTGTGATCAGAGAGCTGTTCTCACTCTTGTAGTAGTGAGCAGCACACACAGAACAGAAAGATCCCAGACTCCATCCCCGGCCTGTGATCAGAGAGCTGCTCTCACACATGAGGTTGTGAGCAGTGCACACAGAACTGGAAGATCCCAGGCTCCATCCCCAACCGTGCTCAGAGAGCTGCTCTCACTCATGTGGTAGTGAGCTGTACACACAGAACAGGAAGATCCCACACTCCATCCCCAGCCGGTGCTCAGAAAGCTGCTCTCACTCATGTAGTAGTGAGCAGTACACACAGAACTGGAAGATCCCAGGCTCCATCCCCTGCCTGTGATCAGAGAGCTGCTCTCACTCATGTAGTAGTGAGCAGTACACACGGAACTAGAAGTTTCCAGACTCCAGCCCAGCCTGTGATCAGAGAGCTGCTCTCACTCATGTAGTAGTGAGCAGTACACACAGAGCAGGAAGATCCCAGCTCCATCGCCAGCCTGTGCTCAGAAAGCTGCTCTCACTCATGTAGTAGTGAGCAGTACACACAGAGCAGGAAGATCCCAGGCTCCATCCAAGGCCTGTGATCAGAGAGCTGCTCTCACTCATGTAGTAGGGAGCAGCACACACAGAACAGGAAGATCCCAGGCTCCAAACCCAGCTTATGAATTAAGAGCTTCTCTCACTCATGTGGTAGTGAGCAGTACACACAGAACAGGAAGATTCCAGGCTCCATCCCCTGCCTGTGATCAGAGAGCTGCTCTCACTCATGTAGTAGTGAGCAGTACACACAGAGCAGGAAGATCCCAGGCTCCATCCCGAGCCTGTGCTCAGAGAGCTGCTCTCTCTCATGTGGTAGTGATCAGTACACACAGAGCAGGATGATCCCAGGCTCCATCCCCAGCCTGTGAACAGAGAGCAGCTCTCACTCATGTGGCAGTGATCAGAACACACAGAACAGGAAGTTCCCAGGCTCCATCCCCAGCCTGTGATCAGAGAGCAGCCCTCACTCATGTGGCAGTGAGCAGTACACACAGAACAGGAAGATCCCAGGCTCCATCCCCAGCCTGCGATCAGAGAGCTGTTCTCACTCATGTGGTAGTGATCAGTACACACAGAACAGGAAGATCCCAGGCTCCATCCCCAGCCTGTGATCAGAGAGCTGTTCTCACTCTTGTAGTAGTGAGCAGCACACACAGAACAGAAAGATCCCAGACTCCATCCCCGGCCTGTGATCAGAGAGCTGCTCTCACACATGAGGTTGTGAGCAGTGCACACAGAACTGGAAGATCCCAGGCTCCATCCCCAACCGTGCTCAGAGAGCTGCTCTCACTCATGTGGTAGTGAGCTGTACACACAGAACAGGAAGATCCCACACTCCATCCCCAGCCGGTGCTCAGAAAGCTGCTCTCACTCATGTAGTAGTGAGCAGTACACACAGAACTGGAAGATCCCAGGCTCCATCCCCTGCCTGTGATCAGAGAGCTGCTCTCACTCATGTAGTAGGGAGCAGCACACACAGAACAGGAAGATCCGAGGCTCCATCCCCAGCCTGTGATCAGACAACTGTTCTCACACATGTGGTAGTGACCAGAGCACACAACGCAGGAAGATCCCAGGCTCCATACCCTGCCTGTGAACAGAGAGCTGCTCTCACACATGTGGCAGTGAGCAGTACACACAGGACAGGAAGATCCCAGGCTCCTTCCGCAGCCTATGATTTAAGAGCTTCTCTCACTCATGTTGTAGTGAGCAGTACACACAGAACAGGAAGATCCCAGGCTCCATCCCCTGCCTGTGATCAGAGAGCTGCTCTCACTCATGTAGTAGTGAGCAGTACACACAGAGCAGGAAGATCCCAGCTCCATCGCCAGCCTGTGCTCAGAAAGCTGCTCTCACTCATGTAGTAGTGAGCAGTACACACAGAGCAGGAAGATCCCAGGCTCCATCCAAGGCCTGTGATCAGAGAGCTGTTCTCACTCGTGTCGTCGTGAGCACTGCACACAGAACTGGAAGATCCCAGGCTCCATCTCCAACCGTGCTCAGAGAGCTGCTCTCACTCATGTGGTTGTGAGCAGTACACACAGAACAGGGAGATCCCAGACTCCTTCCCCAGCCTGTGTTCAGAGATCTGCTCTCACTCATGTAGTAGTGAGCTGTACACACAGAACAGGAATAACCCGTGCTCCATGCCCAGCCTGTGATCAGAGAGCTGCTCTCACACATGTGGTAGTGAGTGGTACACACAGACAGGAAGATCCCAGGATCCATCCCCAGCCTGTGATCAGAGAGCTGCTCTCACACATGTGGTAGTGTGCAGGACACACTGAACAGGAAGATCCCTGGCGCCATCCCCATCCTATGATTCAAGAGCTGCTCTCACTCATGTGGTAGTGAGTAGTGCACACAGAACTGGAAGATCCCAGGCTCCATCCCCAGCCTGTGATCAGAGAGCTGCTCTTACTCGTGTCGTAGTGAGCAGTGCACACAGAACTGGAAGATCCCAGGCTCCATCCCCAACCGTGCTCAGAGAGCTGCTCTCACTCATGTGGTTGTGAGCAGTACACACAGACAGGAAGATCCCAGGATCCATCCCCTGCCTGTGATCAGAGAGCTGCTCGCACTCATGTAGTAGTGAGCAGTACACACAGAACAGGAAGATCACAGGCTCCATCCTCAGCCTGTGATCAGAGAGCTGTTCTCACTCATGTGGCACTGAGCAGTACACACAGAGCAGGAAGATCCGAGGCGCCATTCCCAGCCTGTGATCAGAGAGCTGTTCTCACACATGTAGTAGTGAGCTGTACACACAGAACAGGAAGATCCCAGACTCCTTCCCCAGCCTGTGTTCAGAGAGCTGCTCTCACACATGTGGTAGTGAGCAGTACACACAGAACAGGAAGATCCCAGGATCCATCCATAGCCGGTGATCAGAGAGCTGCTCTCACACATGTGGTAATGAGCGGTCCACACAGACAGGAAGATCCCAGGATCCATCCCCAGCATGTGATCAGAGAGCTGCTCTCACACATGTGGTAGTGAGTGGTACAGACAGACAGGAAGATCCCAGGATCCATCCCCAGCATGTGATCAGAGAGCTGCTCTCACACTTGTGGTAGTGAGCAGTACACACAGACAGGAAGATCCCAGACTCCTTCCCCAGTCTGTGATCAGAGAGCAACTATCACTCGTAGTAGTGAGCAGTACACATAGAACAGGAAGATCCCAGGCTCCATCCCCTGCCTGTGATCAGAGAGCTGCTCTCACTCATGTGGTTGTGAGCAGTACACACAGAACAGGGAGATCCCAGACTCCTTCCCCAGCCTGTGTTCAGAGATCTGCTCTCACTCATGTAGTAGTGAGCTGCACACACAGAACAGGAATATCCCGTGCTCCATGCCCAGCCTGTGATCAGAGGGCTGCTCTCACACATGTGGTAGTGTGCAGGACACACAGAACAGGAAGATCCCTGGCGCCATCCCCATCCTATGATTTAAGAGCTGCTCTCACTCATGTGGTAGTGAGTAGTGCACACAGAACTGGAAGATCCCAGGCTCCATCCCCAGCCTGTGATCAGAGAGCTGCTCTCACTCGTGTCGTAGTGAGCAGTGCACACAGAACTGGAAGATCCCAGGCTCCATCCCCAACCGTGCTCAGAGAGCTGCTCTCACTCATGTGGTTGTGAGCAGTACACACAGAACAGGGAGATCCCAGACTCCTTCCCCAGCCTGTGTTCAGAGATCTGCTCTCACTCATGTAGTAGTGAGCTGCACACACAGAACAGGAATATCCCGTGCTCCATCCTCAGCCTGTGATCAGAGAGCTGCTCTCACACATGTTGTAGTGAGCGGTACACACAGAACAGGAAGATCCCAGGATCCATCCAACGCCGGTGATCAGAGAGCTGTTCTCACACAAGTGGTAGTGAGCGGTCCACACAGACAGGAAGATCCCAGGATCCATCCCAAGCATGTGATCAGAGAGCTGCTCTCACACATGTGGTTGTGAGCGGTACACACAGACAGGAAGATCCCAGGATCCATCCCCAGCCTGATATCAGAGAGCTGCTCTCACACATGTGGTAGTGAGCAGTACACACAGAACAGGAAGATCCCAGGCTCCATCCCTATCCTATGATTTAAGAGCTGCTGTCACGCATGTGGAAGTGAGCTGTGCACACAGACAGGAAGATCCCAGACTCCATTCACAGCCTGTGATCAGAGAGCAACTTTCACTCAAGTAGTAGTGAGCAGTGCACACAGAACTGAAAGAACCCAGGCTCCATCCCTTTCCTGTGATCAGAGAGCTGTTCTCACAATTGTGGTAGTGAGCAGTGCACACAGAACAAGAAGATCCCATGCTCCATCCCCAGCCTGTGATCAGAGAGCTGTTCTCACACATGTGGTAGTGACCAGAACACACAGAGCAGGAAGATCCCAGGCCTCATCCCCAACCGTGCTCAGAGAGCTGCTCTCACTCATGTGGCTGTGAGCAGTACACACAGAACAGGAAGATCACAGACTCCATCCCCAGCCTGTGATTAGAGAGCTGCTCTCACACATGTCTATTGAACTGTACACACAGAACAGGAAGATCCCAGGCTCCATCCCCTGCCTGTGAACAGAGTGCTGCTCTCACACATGTGGTAGTGAGCAGTACACACAGAACAGGAAGATCCCAGGCTTCTTCCCCAGCCTATGATTTAAGAGCTTCTCTCACTCATGTGGTAGTGAGCAGTACACACAGAACAGGAAGATCCCAGGCTCCATCCCTTGCCTGTGATCAGAGAGCTGCTCTCACTCATGTAGTAGTGAGCAGTACACACTGAGCAGGAAGATCCCAGGCTCCAACCCCAGCCTGTGCTCAGAGAGCTGCTCTCACTCATATGGCAGTGATCAGTACACACAGAACAGGAATATACCAGACTCCATCACGAGCCTGTGCTCAGAGAGCTGCTCTCACTCATGTCGTAGTGAGCAGTACACACAGAGCAGGAAGATCCCAGGCTCCATCCCCAGCCTGTGATCAGAGAGCAGCTCTCACTCATGTGGTAGTGATCAGTACACACAGAGCAGGAAGATCCCAGACTCCATCCCCAGCCTGTGGTCGTAGAGCAGCTCTCACTCATGTGGCAGTGATCAGTACACACAGAACAGTAAGATCCCAGTCTCCATCCCCAGCCTGTGATCAGAGAGCTGCTCTCACTCATATGGCAGTGATCAGTACACACAGAACAGGAATATACCAGACTCCATCACGAGCCTGTGCTCAGAGAGCTGCTCGCACTCATGTCGTAGTGAGCAGTACACACAGAGCAGGAAGATCCCAGGCTCCATCCCCAGCCTGTGATCAGAGAGCAGCTCTCACTCATGTGGTAGTGATCAGTACACACAGAGCAGGAAGATCCCAGACTCCTTCCCCAGCTTGTGGTCGTAGAGCAGCTCTCACTCATGTGGCAGTGATCAGTACACACAGAACAGTAAGATCCCAGGCTCCATCCCCAGCCTGTGATCAGAGAGCAGCTCTCACTCATGTGGTACTGAGCAGTACACACAGAACAGGAAGATCCCATGCTCCATCCAAAGCCTGTGATCAGAGAGCTGTTCTCACTCATGTGGTAGTGATCAGTACACACAGAACAGGAAGATCCCAGGCTCCATTCCCAGCCTGTGATCAGAGAGCTGTTCTCACGCGTGTAGTAGTGATCAGTAAACGCAGAACTGGAAGATCCCAGGCTCCATCCCCAGCCTGTGATCAGAGAGCTGTTCTCACAATTGTGGTAATGAGCAGTGCACACAGAACAGGAAGATCCGAGGCTCCATTCCCAGCCCGTGCTCAGAGAGCTGCTCTCACTCATGTGGTTGTGAGCAGTACACACAGAACAGGAAGATCCCAGACTCCTTCCCCAGCCTGTGTTCAGAGATCTGCTCTCACTCATGTAGTAGTGAGCAGTGCACACAGAACAGGAATATCCTGTGCTCCATCCCCAGCCTGTGATCAGAGAGCTGCTATCACACATGTGGTAGTGAGCAGTACACACAGAACAGGAAGATCCCAGGATCCATCCATCGCCAGTGATCAGAGAGCTGCTCTCACACATGTGGTAGTGAGCGGTCCACACAGACAGGAAGATCCCAGGATCCATCCCCAGCAAGTGATTTAAGAGCTGCTCTCACTCATGTGGTAGTGAGCAGTGCACACAGAACTGGAAGATCCCAGACACCTACCCCAGCCTGTGTTCAGAGATCTGCTCTCGCTCATGTAGTCGTGAGCTGGACACACAGAACAGGAATATCCCAGGCTCTATCCACAGCCTGTGTTCAGAGAGCTGTTATCACGCATGTAGTACTGAGCAGCAAACACAGAACTGGAAGATCCCATGCTCCATCCCCACCTGTGATCAGAGAGCTGCTCTCACACATGTGGTAGTGAGCAGTACACACAGAACAGGAAGATTCCAGGATCCATCCATAGCCGGTGATCAGAGAGCTGTTCTCGCACAAGTGGTAGTGTGCGGTACACACAGACAGGAAGATCCCAGACTCCATTCACAGCCTGTGATCAGAGAGCAACTCTCACTCATGTAGTAGTGAGCAGTACACACAAAACTGGAAGAACCCAGGCTCCATCCCTATCCTGTGATCAGAGAGCTGTTCTCACAATTGTGGTAGTGAGCAGTGCACACAGAACAAGAAGATCCAAGGCTCCATCCCCAGCCTGTGATCAGAGAGCTGTTCTCACTCATGTAGTAGTGAGCAGTGCACACGGAACTGGAAGAACCCAGGCTCCATCCCCAGCCGGTGCTCAGAAAGCTGCTCTCACTCATGTAGTAGAGAGCAGTACACACCGAACTGGAAGATCCCAGGCTCCATCCCCTGCCTGTGATCAGAGAGCTGCTCGCACTCATGTAGTAGTGAGCAGTACACACAGAACAGGAAGATCACAGACTCCATCCCCAGCCTGTGATCAGAGAGCTGCTCTCACTCATGTAGTAGTGATCAGTAAACACAGATCTGGAAGATCCCAGGCTCCATCCTCAGCCTGTGATCAGAGAGCTGTTCTCACTAATGTGGCACTGAGCAGTACACACAGAGCAGGAAGATCCGAGGCGCCATTCCCAGCCTGTGATCAGAGAGCTGTTCTCACACATGTAGTAGTGAGCTGTACACACAGAACAGGAAGATCCCAGACTCCTTCCCCAGCCTGTGTTCAGAGAGCTGCTCTCACACATGTGGTAGTGAGCAGTACACACAGAACAGGAAGATCCCAGGATCCATCCATAGCCGGTGATCAGAGAGCTGCTCTCACACATGTGGTAATGAGCGGTCCACACAGACAGGAAGATCCCAGGATCCATCCCCAGCATGTGATCAGAGAGCTGCTCTCACACATGTGGTAGTGAGCGGTACAGACAGAAAGGAAGATCCCAGGATCCATCCCCAGCATGTGATCAGAGAGCAACTATCACTCGTAGTAGTGAGCAGTACACACAGAACGGGAAGATCCCAGGCTCCATCCCCAGCCTCTGATCAGAGAGCTGTTCTCACTCATTTGGTTGGGATCTGTACGCACAGAACAGGAAGAATCCAGGCTCCATCCCAAGCCTCTGATTTAAGAGTTGCTCTCACTCATGTAGTAGTGAGCAGTACAAACAGAACAAGAAGATCCCAGACTCCATCCCCAGCCTGTGCTCAGAGAGCTGCTCTCACTCATGCAGTAGTGAGCAGTAGACACAGAACAGGAAGATCCCAGGCTCCTTCCCCAGCCTATGATTTAAGACACTCTCTCACTCATGTGGTAGTGATCATTACAAACAGAACAGTAAGATACCAGCCTCCATCCCCAGCCTATGATTTAAGAGCCTCTCTCACTCATGTGGTAGTGAGCAGTACAAACAGAACAGGAAGATCACAGGCTCCATCCCCAGCATTTGATTTAAGAGCTGCTCTCACTCATGTGGTAGTGAGCAGTACACAAAGAACAGGAAGATCCCAGGCTCGATCCCCAGCCAGTGATAAGAGAGCTGCTCTCACTCATGTGGTCGTGAGCAGTGCACACAGAACAGGAAGAACCCAGGCTCCATTCCAAGCCTGTGATCAGAGAGCTGTTCTCACGCGTGTAGTAGTGATCAGTAAACGCAGAACTGGAAGATCCCAGGCTCCATCACCAGCCTGTGATCAGAGAGCTGTTCTCACAATTGTGGTAATGAGCAGTGCACACAGAACTGGAAGATCCCAGGTTCCATCCTCAGCCTATGATCACAGAGCTGTTCTCACTCATGTGGTACTGAGCAGTACACACAGAACAGGAAGATCCGAGGCTCCATTCCCAGCCCGTGCTCAGAGAGCTGCTCTCACTCATGTGGTTGTGAGCAGTACACACAGAACAGGAAGATCCCAGACTCCTTCCCCAGCCTGTGTTCAGAGATCTGCTCTCACTCATGTAGTAGTGAGCAGTGCACACAGAACAGGAATATCCCGTGCTCCATCCCCAGCCTGTGATCAGAGAGCTGCTCTCACACATGTGGTAGTGAGCAGTGCACACAGAACTGGAAGATCCCATGCTCCATCCCCAGCCTGTGATCAGAGAGCTGTTCTCACACATGTGGTAGTGACCAGAACACACAGAGCAGGAAGATCCCAGGCCTCATCCCCAACCGTGCTCAGAGAGCTGCTCTCACTCATGTGGCTGTGAGCAGTACACACAGAACAGGAAGATCACAGACTCCATCCCCAGCCTGTGATTAGAGAGCTGCTCTCACACATGTCTATTGAACTGTACACACAGAACAGGAAGATCCCAGGCTCCATCCCCTGCCTGTGAACAGAGTGCTGCTCTCACACATGTGGTAGTGAGCAGTACACACAGAACAGGAAGATCCCAGGCTTCTTCCCCAGCCTATGATTTAAGAGCTTCTCTCACTCATGTGGTAGTGAGCAGTACACACAGAACAGGAAGATCCCAGGCTCCATCCCTTGCCTGTGATCAGAGAGCTGCTCTCACTCATGTAGTAGTGAGCAGTACACACTGAGCAGGAAGATCCCAGGCTCCAACCCCAGCCTGTGCTCAGAGAGCTGCTCTCACTCATATGGCAGTGATCAGTACACACAGAACAGGAATATACCAGACTCCATCACGAGCCTGTGCTCAGAGAGCTGCTCTCACTCATGTCGTAGTGAGCAGTACACACAGAGCAGGAAGATCCCAGGCTCCATCCCCAGCCTGTGATCAGAGAGCAGCTCTCACTCATGTGGTAGTGATCAGTACACACAGAGCAGGAAGATCCCAGACTCCATCCCCAGCCTGTGGTCGTAGAGCAGCTCTCACTCATGTGGCAGTGATCAGTACACACAGAACAGTAAGATCCCAGTCTCCATCCCCAGCCTGTGATCAGAGAGCTGCTCTCACTCATATGGCAGTGATCAGTACACACAGAACAGGAATATACCAGACTCCATCACGAGCCTGTGCTCAGAGAGCTGCTCGCACTCATGTCGTAGTGAGCAGTACACACAGAGCAGGAAGATCCCAGGCTCCATCCCCAGCCTGTGATCAGAGAGCAGCTCTCACTCATGTGGTAGTGATCAGTACACACAGAGCAGGAAGATCCCAGACTCCTTCCCCAGCTTGTGGTCGTAGAGCAGCTCTCACTCATGTGGCAGTGATCAGTACACACAGAACAGTAAGATCCCAGGCTCCATCCCCAGCCTGTGATCAGAGAGCAGCTCTCACTCATGTGGTACTGAGCAGTACACACAGAACAGGAAGATCCCAGGCTCCATCCAAAGCCTGTGATCAGAGAGCTGTTCTCACTCATGTGGTAGTGATCAGTACACACAGAACAGGAAGATCCCAGGCTCCATTCCCAGCCTGTGATCAGAGAGCTGTTCTCACGCGTGTAGTAGTGATCAGTAAACGCAGAACTGGAAGATCCCAGGCTCCATCCCCAGCCTGTGATCAGAGAGCTGTTCTCACAATTGTGGTAATGAGCAGTGCACACAGAACAGGAAGATCCGAGGCTCCATTCCCAGCCCGTGCTCAGAGAGCTGCTCTCACTCATGTGGTTGTGAGCAGTACACACAGAACAGGAAGATCCCAGACTCCTTCCCCAGCCTGTGTTCAGAGATCTGCTCTCACTCATGTAGTAGTGAGCAGTGCACACAGAACAGGAATATCCTGTGCTCCATCCCCAGCCTGTGATCAGAGAGCTGCTATCACACATGTGGTAGTGAGCAGTACACACAGAACAGGAAGATCCCAGGATCCATCCATCGCCAGTGATCAGAGAGCTGCTCTCACACATGTGGTAGTGAGCGGTCCACACAGACAGGAAGATCCCAGGATCCATCCCCAGCAAGTGATTTAAGAGCTGCTCTCACTCATGTGGTAGTGAGCAGTGCACACAGAACTGGAAGATCCCAGACACCTACCCCAGCCTGTGTTCAGAGATCTGCTCTCTCTCATGTAGTCGTGAGCTGGACACACAGAACAGGAATATCCCAGGCTCTATCCACAGCCTGTGTTCAGAGAGCTGTTATCACGCATGTAGTACTGAGCAGCAAACACAGAACTGGAAGATCCCATGCTCCATCCCCACCTGTGATCAGAGAGCTGCTCTCACACATGTGGTAGTGAGCAGTACACACAGAACAGGAAGATTCCAGGATCCATCCATAGCCGGTGATCAGAGAGCTGTTCTCGCACAAGTGGTAGTGTGCGGTACACACAGACAGGAAGATCCCAGACTCCATTCACAGCCTGTGATCAGAGAGCAACTCTCACTCATGTAGTAGTGAGCAGTACACACAAAACTGGAAGAACCCAGGCTCCATCCCTATCCTGTGATCAGAGAGCTGTTCTCACAATTGTGGTAGTGAGCAGTGCACACAGAACAAGAAGATCCAAGGCTCCATCCCCAGCCTGTGATCAGAGAGCTGTTCTCACTCATGTAGTAGTGAGCAGTGCACACGGAACTGGAAGAACCCAGGCTCCATCCCCAGCCGGTGCTCAGAAAGCTGCTCTCACTCATGTAGTAGAGAGCAGTACACACCGAACTGGAAGATCCCAGGCTCCATCCCCTGCCTGTGATCAGAGAGCTGCTCGCACTCATGTAGTAGTGAGCAGTACACACAGAACAGGAAGATCACAGACTCCATCCCCAGCCTGTGATCAGAGAGCTGCTCTCACTCATGTAGTAGTGATCAGTAAACACAGATCTGGAAGATCCCAGGCTCCATCCTCAGCCTGTGATCAGAGAGCTGTTCTCACTAATGTGGCACTGAGCAGTACACACAGAGCAGGAAGATCCGAGGCGCCATTCCCAGCCTGTGATCAGAGAGCTGTTCTCACACATGTAGTAGTGAGCTGTACACACAGAACAGGAAGATCCCAGACTCCTTCCCCAGCCTGTGTTCAGAGAGCTGCTCTCACACATGTGGTAGTGAGCAGTACACACAGAACAGGAAGATCCCAGGATCCATCCATAGCCGGTGATCAGAGAGCTGCTCTCACACATGTGGTAATGAGCGGTCCACACAGACAGGAAGATCCCAGGATCCATCCCCAGCATGTGATCAGAGAGCTGCTCTCACACATGTGGTAGTGAGCGGTACAGACAGACAGGAAGATCCCAGGATCCATCCCCAGCATGTGATCAGAGAGCAACTATCACTCGTAGTAGTGAGCAGTACACACAGAACGGGAAGATCCCAGGCTCCATCCCCAGCCTCTGATCAGAGAGCTGTTCTCACTCATTTGGTTGGGATCTGTACGCACAGAACAGGAAGAATCCAGGCTCCATCCCAAGCCTCTGATTTAAGAGTTGCTCTCACTCATGTAGTAGTGAGCAGTACAAACAGAACAAGAAGATCCCAGACTCCATCCCCAGCCTGTGCTCAGAGAGCTGCTCTCACTCATGCAGTAGTGAGCAGTAGACACAGAACAGGAAGATCCCAGGCTCCTTCCCCAGCCTATGATTTAAGACACTCTCTCACTCATGTGGTAGTGATCATTACAAACAGAACAGTAAGATACCAGCCTCCATCCCCAGCCTATGATTTAAGAGCCTCTCTCACTCATGTGGTAGTGAGCAGTACAAACAGAACAGGAAGATCACAGGCTCCATCCCCAGCATTTGATTTAAGAGCTGCTCTCACTCATGTGGTAGTGAGCAGTACACAAAGAACAGGAAGATCCCAGGCTCGATCCCCAGCCAGTGATAAGAGAGCTGCTCTCACTCATGTGGTCGTGAGCAGTGCACACAGAACAGGAAGAACCCAGGCTCCATTCCAAGCCTGTGATCAGAGAGCTGTTCTCACGCGTGTAGTAGTGATCAGTAAACGCAGAACTGGAAGATCCCAGGCTCCATCACCAGCCTGTGATCAGAGAGCTGTTCTCACAATTGTGGTAATGAGCAGTGCACACAGAACTGGAAGATCCCAGGTTCCATCCTCAGCCTATGATCACAGAGCTGTTCTCACTCATGTGGTACTGAGCAGTACACACAGAACAGGAAGATCCGAGGCTCCATTCCCAGCCCGTGCTCAGAGAGCTACTCTCACTCATGTGGTTGTGAGCAGTACACACAGAACAGGAAGATCCCAGACTCCTTCCCCAGCCTGTGTTCAGAGATCTGCTCTCACTCATGTAGTAGTGAGCAGTGCACACAGAACAGGAATATCCCGTGCTCCATCCCCAGCCTGTGATCAGAGAGCTGCTCTCACACATGTGGTAGTGAGCAGTACACACAGAACAGGAAGATCCCAGGATCCATCCATCGCCAGTGATCAGAGAGCTGCTCTCACACATGTGGTAGTGAGCGGTCCACACAGACAGGAAGATCCCAGGATCCATCCCCAGCAAGTGATTTAAGAGCTGCTCTCACTCATGTGGTCGTGAGCAGTGCACACAGAACTGGAAGATCCCAGACACCTTCCCCAGCCTGTGTTCAGAGATCTGCTCTCACTCATGTAGTAGTGAGCTGGACACACAGAACAGGAATATCCCAGGCTCTATCCACAGCCTGTGTTCAGAGAGCTGTTATCACTCATGCAGTACTGAGCAGCACACACAGAACTGGAAGATCCCATGCTCCATCCCCAGCCTGTGATCAGAGAGCTGATCTCACACATGTGGTAGTGAGCAGTACACACAGAACAGGAAGATCCCAGGATCCATCCATAGCCGGTGATCAGAGAGCTGTTCTCGCACAAGTGGGAGTGAGCGGTACACACAGACAGGAAGATCCCAGACTCCATTCACAGCCTGTGATCAGAGAGCAACCCTCACTCATGTAGTAGTGAGCAGTACACACAGAACTGGAAGAACCCAGGCTCCATCCCTATCCTGTGATCAGAGAGCTGTTCTCACAATTGTGGTAGTGAGCAGTGCACACAGAACAAGAAGATCCAAGGCTCCATCCCCAGCCTGTGATCAGAGAGCTGTTCTCACTCATGTAGTAGTGAGCAGTACACACGGAACTGGAAGATCCCAGGCTCCATCCCCATTCGGTGCTCAGAAAGCTGCTCTCACTCATGTAGTAGAGAGCAGTACACACCGAACTGGAAGATCCCAGGCTCCATCCCCTGCCTGTGATCAGAGAGCTGCTCGCACTCATGTAGTAGTGAGCAGTGCACACAGAACAGGAAGATCACAGACTCCATCCCCAGCCTGTGATCAGAGAGCTGCTCTCACTCATGTAGTAGTGATCAGTAAACACAGATCTGGAAGATCCCAGGCTCCATCCTCAGCCTGTGATCAGAGAGCTGTTCTCACTCATGTGGCACTGAGCAGTACACACGGAGCAGGAAGATCCGAGGCGCCATACCCAGCCTGTGATCAGAGAGCTGTTCTCACACATGTAGTAGTGAGCTGTACACACAGAACAGGAAGATCCCAGACTCCTTCCCCAGCCTGTGTTCAGAGAGGTGCTCTCACACATGTGGTAGTGAGCAGTACACACAGAACAGGAAGATCCCAGGAACCATTCCCAGCATGTGATCAGAGAGCTGCTCTCACACATGTGGTAATGAGCGGTCCACACAGACAGGAAGATCCCAGGATCCATCCCCAGCATGTGATCAGAGAGCTGCTCTCACACATGTGGTAGTGAGCGGTACAGACAGCCAGGAAGATCCCAGGATCCATCCCCAGCATGTGATCAGAGAGCTGCTCTCACACTTGTACTCGTGAGCAGTACACACAGAACAGGACGATCCCATGCTCCATCCCTATCCTATGATTTAAGAGATGCTCTCACTCATGTGGTCGTGAGCGGTACACACAGACATGAAGATCCCAGACTCCTTCCCCAGTCTGTGATCAGAGAGCAACTATCACTCGTAGTAGTGAGCAGTACACACAGAACGGGAAGATCCCAGGCTCCATCCCCAGCCTCTGATCAGAGAGCTGTTCTCACTCATTTGGTTGGGATCTGTACGCACAGAACAGGAAGAATCCAGGCTCCATCCCCAGCCTCTGATTTAAGAGTTGCTCTCACTCATGGAGTAGTGAGCAGTACAAACAGAACAAGAAGATCCCAGACTCCATCCCCAGCCTGTGCTCGGAGAGCTGCTCTCACTCATGCCGTAGTGAGCAGTAGACACAGAACAGGAAGATCCCAGGCTCCATCCCCAGCCTATGATTTAAGAGCCTCTCTCACTCATGCAGTATTGAGCAGTACAAACAGAACAGGAAGATCACAGGCTCCATCCCCAGCCTTTGATTAAGAGCTGCTCTCACTCATGTGGTAGTGAGCAGTACACAAAGAACAGGAAGATCCCAGGCTCGATCCCCAGCCACTGATAAGAGAGCTGCTCTCACTCATGTGGTCGTGAGCAGTACACACAGAACAGGAAGATCCCATGCTCCATCCCCAGCCTGTGATCAGAGAGCTGCTCTCACACATGTGGTAGTGAGCAGTACACACAGAACAGGAAGATCCCAGGCTCCATCCCTTGTCTATGATTTAATAGCAGCTCTCACTCATGTGGCAGTGAGCAGTACACACAGAACAGGAAGATCCCAGGCTCCATCCCCAGCCTATGATTTAAGTGTTGCTCTCACTCTTCTAGTAGTGAGCAGTACACACGCAACAGGAAGATCCCAGTCTCTAACCCCAGCCTGAGATCAGAGAGCAGCTCTCACTAGAATTAGAATTAGAACATTACAGCGCAGTACAGGCCCTTCGGCCCTCGATATTGCGCCGACCTGTGAAACCATCTGACCTACACTATTCCCTTTTCATCCATATGACTATCCAATGACCACTTAAATGCCCTTAAAGTTGGCGAATCTACTACTGCTGCAGGCAGTGCGTTCCAAGCCCCGACTACTCTCTGAGTAAAGAAACTACCTCTCACATCTTTCCTATATCTATCACCCCTCAACTTGAAGCTATGTCCCCTCGTGTTTGCCATCACCATCCGAGGAAAATGACTCTCACTATCCACCCTATCTAACCCTCTGATTATCTTATATGTCTCTATTAAGTCACCTCTCCTCCTCCTTCTCTCCAACGAAAACAACCTCAAGTCCCTCAGCCTTTCCTCGTAAGACCTTCCCTGCATACCAGGCAACATCCTAGTAAATCTCCTCTGCTTTCCATAGCTTCCACATCCTTCCTATGATGCGGTGACAAGAACTGCACGCAATACTCCAGGTGCGGTCTCACCAGAGTTTTGTACAGCTGCAGCATGACCTCGTGGCTCCGAAACTCGATCCCCCGACTAATAAAAGCTAACACACCATATGCCTTCTTAACAGCCCTATTAACCTGGGCAGCAACTTTCAGGGATTTATGCACCTGGACACCAAGATCTCTCTGTTTATCTACACTACCAAGAATCTTCCCATTAGCCCAGTACTCTGCATTACTGTTACTCCTTCCAAAGTGAATCACCTCACACTTTTCCGCATTAAACTCCATTTGCCATCTCTCAGATCCCAGGCTCCATCCCCAGCCTATGATTTAAGAGCCACTCTCACTCATGTAGTAGTGATCAGTACAAACAGAACAGAAAGATACCTGACTCCATTCCCAACCTATGATTTAAGAGCTGCTCTCACTCATGCAGCAGTGAGCAGTACAAACAGAACAGAAAGATCCCAGGCTCGATCCCCAGCCTGTGATAAGAGAGCGGCTTTCACTCATGTAGTAGTGAGCAGTACACACAGTACAGAAAGATCCCAGGCTCCATCCCCGGCCTGTGATAAGAGAGCTGCTTACAATCATGTAGTAGTGAGCAGTACACACAGTACAGGAAGATCCCAGGCTCCATCCCTAGCCTGTGATCAGAGAGCTGCTCTAACACATGTGGTAGTGAGCAGTACTCACAGATCAGGAAGATCCCAGGCTCCATCCCCAGCCTGTGCTCAGAGAGCTGCTCTCACTCATGTGGTACTGTGCAGTACACACAGAACAGGAAGATCCCAGATCCATCCCCAGCCTGTGCTCAGAGAGCGACTCTCACTCATGTACTAGTGAGCAGTACTCACGGAAGAGGAAGATTCCAGGCTCCATCCGCAGCCTATGCTCAGTGAGCTGTTCTCCCTCATGTGGTAGTGAGCAGTACACACAGAACAGGAAGATCCCAGACTCCATCCCCAGCCTGTGTTTAGAGAGCTGCTCTCACGCATGTTGTACTGATCAGTACACACAGAACAGGAGGATCCCAGATCCATCCCCAGCCTGTGCTCAGAGAGCGACTCTCACTCATGTAGTCGTGAGCAGTACTCACGGAAGAGGAAGATTCCAGGCTCCATCCGCAGCCGATGCTCAGTGAGCTGTTCTCCCTCATGTGGTAGTGAGCAGTACACACAGAACAGGAAGATCCCAGACTCCATCCCCAGCCTGTGTTTAGAGAGCTGCTCTCACTCATGTTGTACTGATCAGTACACACAGAACAGGAGGATCCCAGGTTCCACCCCCAGCCTGTGCTCAGAGGGCTACTCTCACTCATGTAGTAGTGAGCTGTACACACAGAACAGGAAGATCCCAGGCTCCATCCCCAGCCTGTGCTCAGAGAGCTGCTTTCACTCATGTGGTAGTGAGCAGTACACACAGAAGTGGAAGATCCCAGGCTCCATACCCAGCCTGCGATCAGAGAGCTGCACTCACTCATGTGGTAGTGAGCAGTACACACAGAACAGGATGATCCCAGGCTCCATCCCCAGCCTGTGATCAGAGAGCTGCTCTCACCCATGTGGTAGTGAGCAGTTCACACAGAACAGGAAGATCCCAGACTCCATTCCCAGCCTGTGATCAGAGAGCTGTTCTCACTCGTGTAGTAGTGAGCAGTGCACACAGAACAGAAAGATCCCAGACTCCATCCCCAGCCTGTGATCAGAGAGCTGTTCTCACACATGTGGTAGTGAGCGGTGCAGAAAGAACTGGAAGATCCCAGGCTCCAACCCCAGCCTGTGATCAGAGAGCTGTTCTCACACATGTGGAAGTGAGCAGTGCACACAGAACAGGAAGATCCCAGACTCCATCCCCAGCCTGTGATCAGAGAGCTGCTCTCACACATGTGGTAGTGAGCATTGCACAAAAAACTGGAATATCCCAGGCTCCATCCCTACCTGTGATCAGAGAGCTGTTCTCACACTTGTGGAAGTGAGCAGTGCACACAGAACTGGAAGAACCCAGGCTCCATCCCCAGCCCGTGATCAGAGAGCTATTCTCACACATGTGGTAGTGAGCAGTAATCACAGAACAGGAAGATCCCAGGCTCCATCCCCAGCCTGTGATCAGAGAGCTGTTCTCACTCGTGTAGTAGTGAGCGGTACACAAACAACTGGAAAATCCCAGGCTCCATTCCCAGCCTGTGATCAGAGAGCTGTTCTCACTCGTGTAGTAGTGAGCAGTGCACACAGAACAGAACGATCCCAGACTCCATCCCCAGCCTGTGATCAGAGAACTGTTCTCACACATGTGGTAGTGAGCGGTGCAGAAAGAACTGGAAGATCCCAGGCTCCAACCCCAGCCTGTGATCAGAGAGCTGTTCTCACGCATGTGGAAGTGAGCAGTGCACACAGAACAGGAAGATCCCAGACTCCATCCCAAGCCTGTGATCAGAGAGCTGCTCTCACACATGTGGTAGTGAGCAGTGCACAAAAAACTGGAATATCCCAGGCTCCATCCCTACCTGTGATCAGAGAGCTGTTCTCACACATGTGGAAGTGAGCAGTGCACACAGAACTGGAAGAACCCAGGCTCCATCCCCAGCCCGTGATCAGAGAGCTATTCTCACACATGTGGTAGTGAGCAGTACACACAGAACTGGAAGATACCAGGCTCCATCCCCAACCGTGCTCAGAGAGCTGCTCTCAATCATGTGGTAGTGAGCAGTTCACACAGAACAGGAAGATCCCAGGGTCCATCACCAGCCTATGATTGAAGAGCCTCTCTCACTCATGTAGTAGTGATCAGTACAAACAGAACTGGAAGATCCCAGGCTCGATCCCCAGCCTGTGATAAGAGAGCTGCTTTTGAGAATCTGAGTTCTTTTTGCCTTCAGTCTGGTTCAGTAAATATACCGAGTCGGATGTTTAGGAAAATCAATTACTTTATTTGCGGAGTCGCCAGCGGTCTTACTCTGAGAACAGCGGCACTGACTCCACCAGAGTCTGTCGGGTACCCACCCCCGCCCCCCCAGAGTAAGTGAAGTTTGTGATACAGGTACCACTGTTTATACATTAAGATTCATGCTACACCTCCTTGTTTAACCAATCAGTGCGGTACAATTCGATTTCACCCACGTGGTGACATGCAGGGCGTCTGTTGCTGAGGTTAACAATACACACCTTTCTCAATACATAATTGTTACTAATATAATATTGTTTTGTACCAGCAAGATAAAACAAAGCGGATAAGCAAGCTAATTAACAAGAGCATAGGAATCATCAATAACCATGCTGGTCTCACTCCCTACATAGATCATGAGTCTGTCTCTACCTTGTGACAAGTAATTGCAGAGCATCCTACTATCTCTATTAAGTGTACATTCCTGAGTGTTTCGTGCAGTGTGGAGCTACATCAAGTAGTGGCAGTTCACGAAGTTAAGAGGGGCCGAGCACTTCTTATCACTCACACAGGGATGGACATCCTTTGATTCACAGGAGTCCATTTGTTGCAAACCAGAGGGAGTCACAGATTCAGGCCATAAAGAACAGATGTCCTTGCAATTACCAGTGTCGGCTAGTCTTTACTGTCCCACACGCTCTGCCTTTACTTTTAACTATTTCATTGTGGTTTCTGCCACTTGAAATCAAAGCTCAGCAAAGCTACTATTCCTAACTAGGCTATGTTTCCCATTAAGCATAGTGCCATGCCTTTCTGCTCACTTCCACATTCCCCCTTTTATCATTCTATGATAACCTTCTCTCTACTGATCAACTTATATATGATTATATATATTCACTTGGATTATATGTATCTATTTGCTCAAATAACATTTAAACAGTATAATATAAAAGCAAATAAAGAAAAAATTCAGCAACTGCTGAATCAGAACCGTAGGCTGAGCCACCCTCTAACAAGGGGGCGTGTATTAGCCTGGTCATTATGTTTTTCATTCTAACTGTTCCCTAGGATTGTCATGTCTGGGTGATAAGAAGAGTGCTGTTGAAGTACAATGTCTCTCTCTCTCTCTCCTTCTCTCTCGGTACCAGCTGCAAGGCCAAGTTGCCTCTGCAGCCTTGAAGTTATGAAGTCATTTCTGATAAGCTGTCCCTCCCTGCAGCACTGAAGCTAGCTTGTTTGCAATACATGATTGATTAATTGTTCCATCTTAAATGTTCCCATGTAATTCTGTACTTAAAAATTCTAAAATATAAATTCTGTTGTCACATTCCCTAAATTCTGTTCTCACAGTCCCCCCTTTGATTCTTCAAAACATTTGTAAAATTCATTCCCTTAATCCCACCTAGATGCCTTTAATGGTCTCTATTTGCCTGGAAACAGCCTTCAACACACAGAGGTGTCGCACTCAATACGTTGCCTGCTTGTGCCATAATAGGGGCCTGCGGGAACTCTGTAAAGGCATAAGTTTTGCAAGGGCTTCAACTATCTGCTGACAAAATAAAAGGTGGTACACTTGTACAATTATAATTTCATTCGCAAAGCATAAGCAGTGTAATATTGAAGAAAGCACAATTTAACCATCAAAGAACAAAGAACAAAGAACAAAGATAATTACAGCACAGGAACAGGCCCTTCGGCCCTCCAAGCCTGCGCCGATCCAGATCCTCTCTCTAAACATGTCGCCTATTTTCTAAGCTTCTGTATCTCTTTTCTTCCTGCCCATTCATGTATCTGTCTAGATACATCTTAAAAGACTCCATCGTGCCCGCATCTACCACCTCCGCTGGCAATGCGTTCCAGGTGCCCACCACCCTCTGCGTAAAGAACTTTCCACGCATACCCCCCCTAAACTTTTCCCCTTTCACTTTGAACTCGTGTCCTCTAGTAATTGAAACCCCCACTCTGGGAAAAAGCTTCTTGCTATCCACCCTGTCTATACCGCTCATGATTTTGTACACCTCAATCAGGTCCCCCCTCAACCTCCGTCTTTCTAATGAAAATAATCCTAATCTACTCAACCTCTCTTCATAGCTAGCGCCCTCCATACCAGGCAACATCCTGGTGAACCTCCTCTGCACCCTTTCCAAAGCATCCACATCCTTTTGATAATGTGGCGACCAGAACTGTACGCAGTATTCCAAATGTGGCCGAACCAAAGTCCTATACAACTGTAACATGACCTGCCAACTCTTGTACTCAATGCCCCGTCCGATGAAGGAAAGCATGCCGTATGCCTTCTTGACCACTCTATTTACCTGCGTTGCCACCTTCAGGGAACAGTGGACCTGAACACCCAAATCTCTCTGGACATCAATTTTCCCCAGGACTTTTCCATTTACTGTATAGATCACTCTTGAATTGGATCTTCCAAAATGCATCACCTCGCATTTGCCCTGATTGAACTCCATCTGCCATTTCTCTGCCCAACTCTCCAATCTATCTATATTCTGCTGTATTCTCTGACAGTCCCCTTCACTATCTGCTACTCCACCAATCTTAGTGTCGTCTGCAAATTTGCTAATCGGTCCACCTATACTTTCCTCCAAATCATTAATGTATATCACAAACAACAGTGGTCCCAGCACGGATCCCTGTGGAACACCACTGGTCACACGTCTCCATTTTGAGAAACTCCCTTCTACTGCTACTCTCTGTCTCCTGTTGCCCAGCCAGTTCTTTATCCATCTAGCTAGTACACCTTGGACCCCAAGCGCCTTCACTTTCTCCATCAGCCTGCCATGGGGAACCTTATCAAACGCCTTACTGAAGTCCATGTATATGACATCGACAGCCCTTTCGTCATCAATCAACTTTGTCACTTCCTCAAAGAATTCTATTAAGTTCGTTAGACATGACCTTCCCTGCACAAAACCATGTTGCCTATCACTGATGAGCCCATTTTCTTCCAAATGGGAATAGATCCTATCTCTCAGTATCTTCTCCACCAGTGACGTCAGGCTCACCGGTCTATAATTACCTGGATTATCCCTGCTACCCTTCTTAAACAAGGGGACAACATTAGCAATTCTCCAGTCCTCCGGGACCTCACCCGTGTTTAAGGATGCTGCAAAGATATCTGTTAAGGCCCCAGCTATTTCCTCTCTCGCTTCCCTCAGTAACCTGGGATAGATCCCATCCGGACCTGGGGACTTGTCCACCTTAATGCCCTTTAGAATACCCAACACTTCCTCCCTCCTTATGCCGACTTGACCTAGAGTAATCAAACATCTGTTCCTAACCTCAACATCCGTCATGTCCCTCTCCTCGGTGAATACCGATGCAAAGTACTCGTTTAGAATCTCACCCATTTTCTCTGAGTCCAAGCATAACATTCCTCCTTTGTCCTTTAGTGGGCCAATCCTTTCTCTAGTTACCCTCTTTCTCCTTATATATGAATAAAAGGCTTTGGGATTTTCCTTAACCCTGTTTGCTAAAGATATTTCATGACCCCTTTTAGCCCTCTTAATTCCTCGTTTCAGATTGGTCCTACATTCCCGATATTCTTTCAAAGCTTCGTCTTTCATCAGCCGCCTAGACCTTATGTATGCTTCCTTTTTCCTCTTAGCTAGTCTCACAATTTCACCTGTCATCCATGGTTCCCTAATCTTGCCATTTCTATCCCTCATTTTCACAGGAACATGTCTCTCCTGCACGCTAATCAACCTCTCTTTAAAAGCCTCCCACATATCACATGTGGATTTACCTTCAAACAGCTGCTCCCAATCTACATTTCCCAGCTCCTGCCGAATTTTGATATAGGTGGCCTTCCCCCAATTTAGCACTCTTCCTTTAGGACCACTCTCGTCTTTGTCCATGAGCATTTTAAAGCTTACGGAATTGTGATCACTATTCCCAAAGTAGTCCCCTACTGAAACTTCAACAACCTGGCCGGGCTCATTCCCCAACACCAGGTCCAGTATGGCCCCTTCCCGAGTTGGACTATTTACATACTGCTCTAGAAAACCCTCCTGGATGCTCCTTACAAATTCTGCTCCATCTGGACCTCTAACATTAAGCGAATCCCAGTCAATGTTGGGAAAATTAAAATCTCCTATCACCACCACCCTGTTGCTCCTACATCTTTCCATAATCTGTTTACATATTTGTACCTCTATCTCACGCTCGCTGTTGGGAGGCCTGTAGTACAGCCCCAACATTGTTACCGCACCCTTCCTATTTCTGAGTTCTGTCCATATTGCCTCACTGCTCGAGTCCTCCATAGTGCCCTCCTTCAGCACAGCTGTGATATCCTCTTTGACCAGTAATGCAACTCCTCCACCCCTTTTACCTCCCTCTCTATCCCGCCTGAAGCATCGATATCCTGGGATATTTAGTTGCCAATCATGCCCTTCCCTCAACCAAGTCTCAGTAAAAGCAATAACATCATACTCCCAGGTACTAATCCAAGCCCTAAGTTCATCTGCCTTACCAACTACACTTCTTGCATTAAAGCAAATGCACCTCAGACCACCAGTCCCTTTATACTCATCATCTGCTCCCTGCCTGCTCTTCCCCTTAGTCACACTGACTTCATTATCTAGTTTCTTACAGGCTTTTGTTACTACCTCCTCACTGTCAACTGACCTCAATTGGTTCCCATCCCCCTGCCACATTAGTTTAAACCCTCCCCAACAGCGTTAGCAAAAGCACCTCCAAGGACATTGGTTCCAGTCCGTCCCAGGTGTAGACCGTCCAATTTGTAATAGTCCCACCTCCCCCAGAACCGGTCCCACTGTCCCAAAAATCTGAACCCCTCCTTCCTGCACCATCTCTCAAGCCACGCATTCATCCTGACTATTCTTTCATTTTTACTCTGACTATCACGTGGCACTGGTAGTAATCCTGAGATTACTACCTCTGAGGTCCTACTTTTTAACTTGGCTCCTAACTCCCTAAACTCTGCTTGTAGGACCTCATCCCGTTTTTTTCCTATATCATTAGTGCCTATGTGCACAATGACAACTGGCTGTTCACCCTCCCCCTTTAGAATGTTCTGCAGCCATTCGGGAGCCTCGTTTTCGACCACAGAACCGCCTATCTACTCCCCTTACAATCGAATCCCCTATGACTATAGCCCTTCCACTCTTTTTCCCGCCCTTCTGAGCAGCAGAGCCAGCCACGGTGCCATGGACCTGGCTGCTGCTGCCTTCCCCTGGTGAGCCATCTCCCTCAACAGTATCCAAACCGGTATACTTGTTTTGGAGGGAGATGACCGCAGGGGACTCCTGCGCTGCCTTCCTGCTCTTTCTCTGCCTTTTGGTCACCCATTCCCTTTCTCCCTCAGCAATCCTAATCTGCGGTGTGACCAATTCACTAAACGTGCTATCCACGACCTCCTCAGCATCGCGCATGCTCCAAAGTGAGTCCATCCGCAGCTCGAGAGCCGTCATGCGGTCTAACAAGAGCTGCAGCTGGACACACTTCCTGCACGTGAAGGAGTCAGGGTCATCAGCCATGTCCCTGAGCTCCCACATTGAGCAAGAGGAGCATGATACGGGTCTGAGATCTCCTGCCATTTTTAATCTTAAGTTTAAACTTAGTTAAATGAAAAAGGAACGAAAAGTTTTTACCAATCACAATAAAACCAGAGAAATCGAAAAAGCCTTACCTTATAAACACCCCACCGAGTCCTTTTTTTTTTGGTTAGAGGAAGAGGGCGGGTGGTAGACACTACAAGTGTGGTGTCTCGGGTTCAGAAACTGCCCAAATATATAGTGTTTTACTTACCCAGCAGCCCCCTGGCCTCCGCCGAAAAACAAAAGCAAATTAAATTTACTTTCAAACTGACTTTCCCAGCTGCTCACTCGCTCACACGCTGCTCCCGAAAAAGCTGCTGCACTGAAAGACATCTCCCATGTCCTGATAGTGGTTTTGGGTATCATGGTGTTATATGTGACATACTTAATTTGGCAACTTTAGAAATTAATTAGGCGATGTAGGAGGATGTATGAACACAGGTTGGACAGCTACCCAAAAAGGCAATCAGTATTCGAACTTACTCTATAAATGGATAGGCAATTAGTTATGCCACACAAGGGTAATTGTATAACCTATTCATATATTGTTAAAATGAATTAGTGAAAGATCAGTATACTCTAAGAATGGAATTGCGACTGTATTATGTTCGCACAATTGATTGATTATGTAATAGTGATGGTTAAATTGTGCTTTCTTCAATATCACACTGCTTATGCTTTGTGAATGAAATTATAATTGTACAAGTGTACCACCTTTTATTTTGTAAGCAGATAGTTGAAGCCCTTGCAAAACTTATGCCTTTACAGAGTTCCCGCAGGCCCCTATTATGGCACAAGCAGGCAACGTATTGAGTGCGACACCTCTGTGTGTTGAAGGCTGTTTCCAGGCAAATAGAGCCCATTAAAGGCATCTAGGTGGGATTAAGGGAATGAATTTTACAAATGTTTTGAAGAATCAAAGGGGGGACTGTGAGAACAGAATTTAGGGACTGTGAGAACAGAATTTATATTTTAGAATTTTTAAGTACAGAATTACATGGGAACATTTAAGATGGAACAATTAATCAATCATGTATTGCAAACAAGCTAGCTTCAGTGCTGCAGGGAGGGACAGCTTATCAGAAATGACTTCATAACTTCAGGGCTGCAGTTCCCAGTTCCATAAGTCCTCCTGCCAGGTAGAATCATTTATCTTGTCAATCTCACATTGCTGCATCTTCGACTGTTCTTCCAAATTGTAGTACACTACAGCAATGACTTCCAGCTGCTGTCTCTCTTTACCCACGCGTGTGGGCAATGGCTGAATAGACAAATCCTCCTTAATACTTTCTGTCACAGTTACTGTTTCTGTCTTTTGCTTATGTATCTGTACCAACTCCATCTTCCCTACTCGGGTTGGTATTTGTGGGTTGAACCAAAATGTACTGTTGCTCACCAGCCAAGTCCGTTTATGTCCATACTGGTACTCCTTCGCTGTGGTGGTTAAGCGATATCTCCCCTTTCCCATCTAGGCCACATGGGCTAGCTCTGACAATGCTTTCCGAGTCTCCATGGTGTAATTTAAGTGGCATTAAACCCACATTTTGATTCTGCCGTTTTATATTTAGGATGAGGACGTATGACCACCTGGTTTTCCAGACTACACTCAGACAATGGACAATATTGTTCCAATTACCTCTTTTCCAATTTCCATAACATAGGGTAAAATATCATTGTATTTTATGTAATCTTTTCCCCTTATCACTCCTGTATTTTCTACTTTGTATAATTGCATCCCGAACTTATCTCTCAGAATTACAGGTTTTCCCAACACGACTCCAATACCCATAGATCCTGTATTTACACATTCCTGATCTTTCCATACTTTACGTTTTCTGATTTGGCACCTGGTAATTTTATCATATGTGTGACTAGTTAAGTATTCCAACTGGGTGTCAGTGATCCAAACTGGCACCTGTCTTGCATCAATTTGCCTCGAATTTTCTCGAATTTGTTCTAACATTCACGAACTGTATGTACTACAAACACTCTCATTATTTGAAATGTCACTATTCATTAATATATGTTGCTGGTTACTAAAAGAATATTTCTAGATAGACAAATTGTCTCCCTTGCCTTTGCTCTGGTTTTCCTCCTCCTTCGCTGCGCATAGCGCCTGTATGAACGGCAAGCTAGTATGCCCCATATTATGGCCAGTATTAACTGTATTTTACTATGGAGGCACCGGTATTGAATCCGGTAGCAACGTCATTAACTATCCCTCTCCTTGTCTTATAAAGTTGATTCTGACCTCGAAATCTGACGGCACCCATGGCATTGGCAGCCTGCTGCATTACAATCGTACTTAATACACTATACAGATGTATTGCCTGTTCCGTACAATATCCCGGCATTTGCATCCCTGAGATATTGACCAGGACAGGCACAATCTCATGTTTAACATTATCATACAACGCTTCCCCTGGGCTCGATGTACCCACACACATCCATGTTCCTTTCAACTTTCCTTATCATCTGTTGCCCAATGGGAGGGGCACAAACAATTCCAAAGACACAGCACTCAGTTACCCCTTCCCCTTTCTGTCTGGTCACGCAGTTAGCACGGTCATCTGTGGAACACCGTACACACTTCCCATCCAACATGTTGTGCAATGCCCCATAGTTCATATAATCCCTATTAATACTCCTTTCATTAATCCGTTGTGCATCCATTACCGGGTCTTTATTCTGCAGGCCCCACAGCCACTGCAGTCCGGTTCTTTCCCATTCGCCACTAGTGGTTATATCTGTAATTTAAACACACTACCCTGGTGGTCACCAGGTGTTAGTACTTGTCCATGTTGTGAGTATCCTCCGATGAGGGATACATGTCTACCTGTGGGGACCGAACATGTCCTGGGGAATCCAGGAGTTAATTTATATTCTTATCATCTCTACTCTTTCGAAATTATCTATATGGTCCCGTTGTGCTCGGGTTTCATTCCCCACAATCCTTGCCCAGTTAGTAACCCATCTAATAATAATCCAAATGCCTATCAATACTACCATTATTCCCTTGATTATATTTTTTCAGTTGGGACCATATATTTCTATCGGCCCTTCCCTTTACCATTACTTTGTCTCCCACAACAGGCACCTTTGTCTGTTCCTCTATCATGTTTATATAGAACCTCCTGCCTCACCTTGTGCACAGCTCCTTCACAAATCTTTAACCCTTTCTCTTGCGGGTCCTATTTCCTGCTATGACATCCCCAGGAAACCTCATTGCCCTTCCTGTCACCGTATTCATCAAGTCTTTCCTACTTTAGCTACACCACTCTGCCCTTTTTGTTCCTTTTTCAAAATATCCTTTACTAGCTGACGAAGAGTTCTCACATTCTGGTCCACATTTTCCAAATCTATAGTATTGACAATTGAAGTTCCCTTATTAAGGACTGTGGCTGCGTCATTCACTAAACTATGTTTATGTCTCTTTCCCTTTATTATTCCCTCATTACCAAATTCCTGTCTCAGCAATTGTTACAGTAATACCTTGTACAACGCTCGGTTCTTAGGGCACCAGCCAGGTAGCTGGATATCTGAGATATTCAATATCACCAGTACCAACTCAAGCTTTATGTTATCATATACAATTTTATTAGCTTTATTATCGCAAGTCCATTTTCTGGTCCTGTAGTCAAGGCTGGGCAAGGGAGACCAGTCACTTGTGGCTGTTGGGTCGTAACCTTACTCGTTAGTAATTAAAATGTGGGGGTAATCGTGGTAATTGGAGCTTGTTGTCCGTTTAATAAATTTTGAATGCTGGTTTGATTGTTGGCTCTTTCCCTTGTACACCCCCCCAATGATTTTGACACAAAAGGTCCCTTGAGGGCCTTTGCTGTCAAAAGCTGACACACCCGGTAGATTAAATTGTCCACTAAAATAAAAGCAAAATACTGCAGATGCTGAAAATTGTCTCATTGATAAAGATGCTGTGATATTTGATGTCTGCAATTAAGGTCTTAAATTCTCAAAGCTGCTGGATCTCTTGCTGTTGGATCAATTCTCACATGGCCTGTCGTCACCTGCTTAAAAACAACCCACAAAGAATCCACTGTGGCTCTGCCTCTGAACCCAATGGGTTAATTTGTCCAATTCTATCTGTCAATTTAGAAATTTAAAATTTAACAATGTCCAATATGTATAAATTTTACTCTCAGCAATGCAAAATTGTGTGAAGGGTTAAATGGAAAAACAGCAGCTGCAGCGGGGTTTTTTTTTCAAGGGACGGAGCAAAATCGTCTCAGCTGCGTCACTTTACAAAACCTTTTTCTTCTCTGATCGAAAAAAACACACTTCATTTTAATCTATCTTTTTCAATCCTTTTGGTATCCTTAGGGTTGCTCGCCTTTGAAGTTGAAAATGCCACGAATGCTTCAGTTACTTTCCAAATAACAAATCACATCTGCACACTTGCACTGGTATCTCACTGCCATGCCACATATTCTGAACTCTCAGGTGATGTTATCAAAAGATCAAATATCAGCTGTGATCAAAAGGGGAGGTGGCTGGTGGTGTCTATCTGAGATCTTTGCTTACCTCCCCCTGCAGGGTCCTGATGTCTCAGGTTATGGCCAGACTTTCAAATGTAGCTCTCTAAAAAACTCATATCTCCAAGAGAAAACTATCAATTGCTAGTCGTATCTACACTTTCCTGATATTCACTGGAAAATTCGAGGCTTCTTGGAAATTAACTGTTTATTTCACTGTTTGATTATCCCCAGAATTCCTTTATTAGCGCTTGCATCAGCCAGATCTGATTGCCAATTCCCATTAATTATTATTCTATTTCTTTTTGAGCCCTGGAGAACCTTTACAATTAATATTAATAATTCCTTAAAACAGAAATCAAACATTTCCATTTGATTCCAGACATTAGTGATATTGTTTATGTTTTTGTTTTAACCTTAGATGACATTTTAATTCCTTAAATCACTTGCCAAATTAAACTGGATTTTCAACATTTCAGATTATTCCAAATTCAAATGACAGTAAATTTCCCTTTGAATGCTTTAAATAACCACTCATATCAATTTAATTTAGTTTATCGATTCCAATTTCTTATGCCCAGACTTGGTTGTACTTTTTGTACGTTAAAGACAGAAGTGCTTGCAACTATCTCTCCTTCTCAAGCACTTTGTCTCATCGATAAGGATGGTTGCAGCAGGGTTAATTTCTTGCTTGTCTCCAAGGGGGCGGAGCAAAACATTCTCCGCTGCGTCGCTTTACGTAACCTTTTTTTAATGGAAAAGAACTAAACTCCTTTTTAAATGTTTTTTTTTATCATTAGGATTTCCAAACAACAAAATCCTTAGTAACATTATCAACTTCAAAGGAAATCATCTCCATCAGGAAAGACAGCATTTTAGATTAAACTCCAATTGTTTCCAAACTTATTTTTTCATCTTTTATAAGAGGTTTCTAATCCAAGGATTATTAATTTTTTTAACAAAGATGATTCCAAATTCCAATTCACTGCAATCAATATTTAAAAATCAAAACTGCCAATGTTATATGAGTGAGTCCTCTGTCCGGAACTGAAGACTCCTCCAAAACATGACATAATAAACTTGAAAGTTCATTGTGGCAACAAATAAAATTTCCAGTTCTTCAACTTAAACAGGTCAATTAACCTTAATAGTAATAATTCAATTCAGACTTATTAACTTATACTACTTATTAACTACACACAGAACAGAATAGCACGTGCTTATTTTAAAAGATAGGTAAATTATGTCATTTTCTTGTTCTTTCTTCAGGCGCCTTTTCAAATGACTGTAATAAAACCAAAAACTAAAAAAAAAGTTATCTAACATTTTTAACACAAAATAGTTAACACCAGCTTCTTAAACAAACTTTAAACAGACAGAATCTTTCCTATATATCCTTTGTTTATCCTTCTCTCCCGTAAAACAATATTCAATTCCTGACATTTGCTACTTAAAACAGTCAGTAAAGCATGTATTTAACTTAAACTCAAAAAGTAGAACAGATTTTAAACTGGAACTCCAATTAAAGCAGGAGTGGTAAACTTCAAATTGGATTTCTGCCAAACATCTTCAGAGCTTCAAGGCTGAAGCTTATCTTTTCCAAAATTGTTCCTTGCCTTTTCACAGTTGCAAAACCAGCTTTTAAAATTTTTTTTATCTTAAAATATAATTCAATTTTATATCCCATTCCTGGGTGAACAACACTAAATCGAAATGAACACACTCAACAACCACTTTTCACACTCATTCAATTCCAAACAACTTCGAAAATTGATTTCTGTAATGGGTTACGAATTCAAAATGCCAAATTTCTTTCAAAAGTCCCTGTCCCAATGTCAAGGAACACACACAGGTTCAATTAATTCACAACCAAAACATTACTCAAGGTTCCCACAAAATATACACTTGTAAAAATAAAAAAAGTAACAGACTCATTCTCTCATCATTAAGGCCAGACAACAAAGAATTAACGACAGTCAGTTGTACAGAACACAAGCTGTACATGCCAGACATTCAATTCATTCGCAGAAGCTTCCAACATTCTCACATTGAAATCAAAGACACAGTCACTCGTTTTTACTCTAAAAAACACCTATCTTTAAAACACATTTTTACCGTGGCGCTTCTGCGTCTTTCTCGAGGGGGCAAACAGACGTGGATCGCCTTTCTCCAGAGGACATGATTTACTTGTCCCCGGGGGCAACCCTTCTTCCTTATAAGCCGTCGAGCCCATTCTTCCTTCTACTTTCTCAAACCCTAGTTCTTTTCTATGAATCAAGCAGCATTAAAACGAAAGAAAACAAACAAGACACAAGAAAACGAATAGACACAGTAACACAAACAAAGGACGAACCACACACAAGGAGACGAACAGGCGCAGCCAATGTTGGGATCAACAGAATTTTTAGAGTCTTTTGGTTTCCCCCTTCACTAATCGGTATTCCTAATTTAAGGGCGTTTTCTTGCCAACTTTTTAGGAGGATTCTATTTTTTTTCTCCTGACAGTATTGTCTCCATAATCCAATTAATTCTTTGGCCCTATTGCCTTTATTTTGTTTCCAGATTTTTTCTTGGGGTTTTTTTTTTTGGTCACTTCCAAATCTTTTGGCCCCTAAGGGCCATTGGTCTCCTAATTTCTTATTTAAGGCTGCCGATAATTGTCTGAAGTCTTTCCCGTTATCCGGATATTTATCACCCAGTACGTTACTCACAAATTATCTTATTCGAACCTAAAAATACAAATAAAACCTTAACCTCAGCCATTCTAAAACAATCTGCTTAAGCCTTCAGTCGTGACCAACTTTAACTTTAACCTCAGTCCCATCAGCCGTAGTCTAAACTAACCGACTAAACCTGACTTAAAAATAAAACTTAAACCTCAGTCCCATCAGCCATCGTCTAAAATAACCAACTGAAACTGACCTAAATAAAATTTTAACCTCAGTTCCCATCAGCCGTCGTCTAAACTAACCAACTGAACCTGACCTAAATAAAATTTTAACCTCAGTTCCCCTCAGCCGCAGTCCAAACTAACCAACTGAACCTGACCTAAATAAAATTTTAACCTCAGGTCCCCTCAGCCGCAGTCTAAACTAACCAACTGAACCTGACCTGAATAAAATTTTAACCTCAGTACCCCTCAGCCGCAGTCTAAACTAACCAACTGAACCTGACCTAAATAAAATTTTAACCTCAGTTCCCCTCAGCCGCAGTCTAAACTAACCAACTGAACCTGACCTAAATAAAATTTTAACCTCAGTTCCCCTCAGCCGCAGTCTAAACTAACCAACTGAACCTGACCTAAATAAAATTTTAACCTCAGTTCCCCTCAGCCGCAGTCTAAACTAACCAACTGATCCGGACCTAAATAAAATTTTAACCTCAGTTCCCCTCAGCCGCAGTCCAAACTAACCAACTGAACCTGACCTGAATAAAATTTTAACCTCAGTACCCCTCAGCCGCAGTCTAAACTAACCAACTGAACCTGACCTAAATAAAATTTTAACCTCAGTTCCCCTCAGCCGCAGTCTAAACTAACCAACTGAACCTGACCTAAATAAAATTTTAACCTCAGTACCCCTCAGCCGCAGTCTAAACTAACCAACTGAAACTGACCAAAATAAAACTTTAGCCTCAGTTCCCCTCAGCCACAGTCTAAACTAACCAACTGATCCGGACCTAAATAAAATTTTAACCTCAGCCCCCATCAGCCGTCGTCTAAACAAACAGACTGAACCTGACCTGAAAATTAACCATCAGTCGTACCGACACCGACTGATCCTTGTCTTTCTAATCCGCCAGAATGATCATTGATCTCGTCCAGACGATCTTACCTGACCATCAGCGAGTGATCAAACTTTTATCGGACTACGGGACAGAGGAAAACCGACACCGTCGGGGGACCATTTCCTCTCTCTCCGTCCAAGACGAGTCTGATTCTGATTTCGCTGATGATCGGCGGTCGTCTGTTGAGATCCCACTTCTGACACCAAAATGTGAATCTGAGTTCTTTTTGCTTTCAGTCTGGTTCAGTAAAAATACCGAGTCGGATGTGTAGGTAAAATCAACTACTTTATTTGCGCAGTCGCCAGCGGACTTACTCTGAGAACAGCGGCACTGACTCCACCAGAGTCTGTCGGGTCCCCCCCCCCCCCCCAGAGTAAGTGAAGTTTGTGATACAGGTACTACTGTTTATACATTAAGATTCATGCTGCACCTCCTTGTTTAACAAATCAGTGCGGTACAATTCGACTTCACCCACGTGGTGACATGCAGTACATCTGTTACTGAGGTTACAATACACTCCATTCTCAAAACATACTTGTTACTAATAAAATATTGTTTTGTACCAGCAAGATAAAACAAAGCGGATAAGCAAGCTAATTAGCAAGAGCATAGGAATCATCAATAACCATGCTGGTCTCACTCACTACATGGATCATGAGTCTGTCTCCACCTTGTGACAAGTAATTGCGGCGCATCCTGCTATCTCTGTTAGGTGTACATTCCTGAGTGTTTCGTGCAGTGTGCAGGTACATCAAGTAGTGGCAGTTCACGAAGATAAGAGGGGCCTAGCACTCCTTATCACTCACACAGTGATGGACATCATTTGATTGACAGGAGTCCATTTGTTCCAAACCAGAGGGAATCACACAATCAGGCCATGAAGAACAGATGTCCTTGCAATTACCAGTGTCGGCTAGTCTTTACTGTCTCACACGCTCTGCCTTTACTTTTAACTATTTCATTGTGGTTTCTGCCACTTAAAATCAAAGCTCAGCAAAACTACTATTCCTAACTTGGCTATATTTCCCATTAGGCATAGTGCCATACCTTTCTGCTCACTTCCACAATCGGACAGGTCGTTTTGAGTTCAAACAAGAGGTGAGTTTATTACATGTAACAATCTAAACTGGATCTAAATAAAATTAAACAAATATACGCTACACATTCACGCACACACTCACATGAGAACCACACAGAAATAAATTACAGAGAGAGAAATACATTTGTGTTGGATTAGTCTCCAGCATAAATAAATAAAACAGGTCTGTTGTGTTCGATAATTAACTGGTCTGCATTTTTCCACCCTTAGTAATGAGTTTCATGTCATCTGCAAGAGATGAAATTAATTCATTTTACATATACGTTAGTATCATTTATATATCTATCTGTATGTCAGGAACAGCACTGGTTCTAATACTGACCCCTGGGAAACAGCACTGTATACTCCTCCTCCCCCAGTCTGAACAATGTATGTTCACCATTTCTCTCTGCTTTCTGTCCTTGAGTCGGTTTCATATCCACACTGTTACTGTGACATAGATCCATGTGTTCCATTTTTCATAACAAGTCTATGAAATGTCATTTGATCACAGGCCTTTTGAAAGTCTATATACATAACTCGAAACAGACGATCCTCATCAATACCCAGTTATGTCATCAATGAACTTGATCAAGATTATCAGACATGATTTGTCATTCACCTATCCGTACTGTTTGTCATTCATTATTCCATGTTTTCCGAGAAAGATATATTTTTGTACTGGGTTACGGCCTCTAGTAATTTCCAACCACCGACATGACACTGACAGTAGACAGGATTTATCCTAGTTACAGGATTCATCTAATGTCTCCTTTTGTAAACAGGATGTAACATTTACAGTCCTCCAGTCCTCTGTCAACGCTCCTATATCCAAGGAGGATTGAAAGATCCAGGCCAGTGCCTCTGCTATTCCCACCATTCCTTCTCTAATCAACACTCTGCATTGTTTTATCAAACAACTGCATCAAGTTTACCTCACCAACAACTCTCTCCACTCCTTCACTAGAATTCTTTGAGGAAGTGACAAAGTTGATTGTTGAGGGAAGGGCTGTAGATGTGATATACATGGACTTCAGTAAGGCGTTTGATAAGGTTCCCCATGGTAGGTTGATGGAGAAAGTGAAGTCGCATGTGGTCCAGGGTGTACTAGCTGGATGGATAAAGAACTGGTTGGGCAACAGGAGACAGAGAGTAGCAGTGGAAGGGAGTTTCTCAAAATGGAGACGTGTGACCAGTGGTGTTCCACAGGGATCCGTGCTGGGACCACTGTTGTTTGTGATATACATAAATGATTTGGAGGAAAGTATAGGTGGTCTGATTAGCAAGTTTGCAGATGACACTAAGATTGGTGGAGTAGCAGATAGTGAAGGGGTCTGTCAAAGAATACAGGAGAATATAAATAGATTGGAGAGTTGGGCAGAGAAATGGCAGATGGAGTTCAATCAGGGCAAATGCGAGGTGATGCATTTTGGAAGACCCAATTCAAGAGTGAACTATACAGTAAATGGAAAAGTCCTGGGGAAAATTGATGTGCAGAGAGATTTGGGTGTTCAGGTCCATTGTTCGCTGAAGGTGGCAACGCAGGTCAATAGAGTGGTCAAGAACGCATACGGCATGCTTTCCTTCATCGGACGGGGTATGGAGTATAAGGGTTGGCAGGTCATGTTACAGTTGTATAAGACTTTGGTTCGGCCACATTTGGAATACTGCGTGCAGTTCTGGTCGCCACATTACCAAAAGGATGTAGATGCTTTGTAGAGGGTGCAGAGGAGGTTCACCAGGATGTTGTCTGGTATGGAGGGCGCTAGCTATGAAGAGAGGTTGAGCAGATTAGGATTATTTTAATCAGAAAGACGGAGGTTGAGGGGGGGGACCTGATTGAGGTGGTCAAAATCATGAGGGGTATAGACAGGGTGGATAGCAAGAAGCTTTTTTCCCAGAGTGGGGGATTCAATTACTAGGGGTTACGAGTTCAAAGTAAGAGGGGAAAAGCTTAGGGAGGATATGCGTGGAAAGTTCTTTATGCAGAGGGTGGTGGGTGCCTGGAACGCGTTGCCAGCGGAGGTGGTAAACGCGGGCACGATAGCGTCTTTGAAGATGCTTCTAGACAGATACATGAATGGGCAGGAAGCAAAGAGATACAGACCCTTAGAAAATAGGCGACACGTTTAGATAGAGGATCTGGATCGGCGCAGGCTTGGAGGGCCAAAGGGCCTGTTCCTTTGCTGTAATTTTCTTTGTTCTTTGTCCTTTGTTCACTGTTGTTAAGTTATCAGACTGTTGATCCGACATTCAGTACTGGATGAACAGAAATTGCCTCTAATTAAATATTTGGAAGCCGTTGTTTTCCCTCCCAACTTCAACTCTGTTCCTTTGCTATTGATTCCATCCCTTTCCCTGGTAACAGTCTGAGATTCAGACAGTCTGTTTACAGCCTTGGTGTCATATTTGGGACAAAATTAGCAGGCACATGGACAAATGTGGGTTAATTTAGGAAAACCAGCACGGATTTGGTAAGGGAAAATTCTGTTTATCTAGCTTACTGGAGTATTTTGAAGAGGAAAAAGGAAGCTTGAGGAGGGCAATGCTGTTGATGTGTTGTAAATGGAATTCCAAAAGCCATTTGATAAAGTGCCACACAACAGACTTGTGACCAAAGGTATAGCTCATCGAATAAAAAGGACAGTAGTAACATGAAATTAAATTAGTTGAGTGACAGGAAACAGAGAGTAGTGATTAATGGATGCTTTTCGGGCTGGAGAAAGGTTTGTAGTGGAATCAAAGCAAAATACAGCAGATCCTGGAATTCTGAAATAAAACCAGAATGTGCTGGAAATACTCAGCATGTCAAGCAGCATTAGTGGCGAGAGAAGCAGAGTTAATGCTCCAGGTTTGTGACCTTTCATCAGATCTGGCAAAGGTTAGAAATGTAATAGCTTTTAAGCAAGTAAAGCGGGTGCAGGGGTGTAAATACAAGGACAGAAATGTGGGCATTAGAGCGGTGGTGGGAATGGAGGGTATTGAAATGACAACCGAGCAGAAACTAGGGGTCATGCTTTGGACTGAGCGGAGGTGTTCCACAAATCACTCACCGAATCTGCGTTTGACCTGCTGTGGTGTTCCACTGAACATCAACTCCAGCTCGAGGAACAGCACCTCATTGTCCTATTCGGCATTCTACAGACTTCCGGACTGAACATTGAGTTCAATAATTTCAGAGCATGACTGGCCCATTTTTATTGTTATTTTGTTTGATCAGTTTGTTACCATGTCCCAGCCTTAAACTGGGATTTTTATGTTGGTGCTTTTAGCCAGGGCTGTTCATTATTCTGTCATTTAACACCCTCTCTGCACGAACGCTTTGTCTTTCACCACACCATAAGCACACTCTCTTTGCCTTTGCCCCATGACCTCCTGGTCAGTTAATCTCTCTGACCCTCTGTTCCATCAAGACCCCTCTTGTTCTCTTTTCCCCCACCCCTGCTTTATTTGATTAAAACCTATTACATTCCTAACCTTTGCCAGTTCTAATGAACCGTCACAGACCCGAAATATTTACTCTGCTTCTCTCTCTATTCAGATGCTGCCAGACCTGCTGAGTATTTCCAGCACGTTTTGTTTTTATTTAAGGTTTGTAGTGGAATTTCCCAGGGATCAGTGTTGGGACCATTTCTCTTCCTGATATATATTAATGACCTGGACCTTAGTGCGCAGTGAACAATTTCAAAGTTTGCAGATAATACGAAACGTGGAAGCATTGTGAACTGAGAGGAGGATAGGGTACAACTCCAAAAGGACATAGAAAATTTGGTGGAATGGGCAGTCAAGTGGCAGATGAAGTTCAATGTGGAGAAATATGAAGTGATTCATCTTGGTAATAAGAACATGAAGAGACAATATAGAATAAAGGGTACAATTCTCAAGGGGGTGCAGGTAAAGAGGGACCTGGGTGTAGATGTGCATATGAGCGGCACAGTGGCGCAGTGGTTAGCACCGCAGCTTCACAACTCCAGCGACCTGGGTTCAATTTTGCCTGTGTGGAGTTTGCAAGTTCTCCCTGCGACCGCGTAGGTTTTCGCCATGTGCTCTGGTTTCCTCCCATAGCCCAAGACTTGTAGGTTGATATGTACATTGGCCATTATAAATTGCCCCTAGTATAGGTAGGTGGGTATGGGGTAGGAATATGGGATTAATGTAGGATTAGTATAAATGGGTGGTTGATGGACAGCACTTATTCGGTGGGCCGAAGGGCCTGTTTTGGTGCTGTAACTCTTTTAAAAAATTCATTGAAGGTGGCAGGACAGGTTCAAAGAGCGCGATTAATAAAGCATACAGTACCGTGGGCTTTATTAACAGCGGCATGGAATACAAGAGCAAGGAGGTTGTTTCGAACTTGTATAAGACTTTAGTTCGGCCTCAGCTGCAGTAATACGTTTCTGGGCGCCACACTTTAGGTAACGTGGAGACATTGAAGAGTGTGCAAAAACCTTCACAAGAATGGTTCCAGCTATGAAAAATGTCAGTTATGAAGATAGACTAGAGAAGTTGGAACATTTTCCTCAGAGAAGAGAAGGCTGAGAGGAGATTTGAAAAAGGTATTCAAAATTATGAGGTGTCTGGACAGAGTGGATGGTGAAAAACTGTTCCCACTCCTGAAAGGATCGAAAACCAGAGGGCAAAGAATGCAAATAATTGGTAAAAGAAGCAGAAGTGACATGAGGAAAACTTTTCCACACAGCGAGTGGTTCAGGTCTGGAATGAACTGCCTGAGAATTTGATGGAGGAGATTCAATGGAGGCATTCAGGAGGAAATTGGATAGCTGTCTGGAAAGGACGATTGTGCAGAGTTACAGGGAGAAGGCAGGGGAGCCACACTAGATGAATTGCTCTTTTGGAGAGCCTGTACAGACACGGTGGACAGAATGGCCACCTTCTGTGCTGTAACAATTCTGTGACATTTGACCGCAAAATGCGTTTCCAACCTCATATTCGTGCCATCACTATCACCACCAATTTCCACCTCAATAACATCGCCCAACTTCACCCCTGCCTCAACTCATCTGCTGCTGAAGCTCTCACTCATGCTTTCATTAACTGTCGACTAGACTATTCCAACTCATTCTCCCACATTCTACTATCCGTAAACTTGAGGTCATCTAAATCTCTGCTGCCTATGTCTTAATTCACAACAAGTCCCATTCCCCACTCATTGACCTATATCAGCTCACAGTCAAACAATGTCTTCATTTCAAAATTCTCATCCCTGTTTTCAAATCCCTCCATGGTCTCACCCCTCCCTATCTCTGTAATCTCCTGCAGCCGCACAACTCTCCGACATATCTCTGCTCCTCTAATTCCGGCCTCTTGTGCATCCCTGAGTTTAATTACTCCACCATTGGTGGCCACACCTTCAGTTGCCTCGTCCTCAAGCTCTGGAATATCCTCCCTACACAGCTCCACCTATCTACCTCGCTTTTATCCTTGAAGACACTCCTTTAAAACTTGCCTCTTTGACCAAGCTGTTTGTCATCTAACCTAATTTCTCCCTTTGTGTTTCGGTGTTATACTTTGTTTCATAATGCTGCTGTGAAGTACCTTGGGTTAAGTTACTGTTGAAGTTTGTCAGACATGATTTATCATCAGCATATCTCTGCTGCTTGAAATTAATTATGCTATCCTTTTCCAAGCACATTTATGATCTGGGTTGTGAAATGTCCCCATCACTGACGTCAGATTGACTGGACAGTACAGGATTTACCCCAACTGTCCTTTTTTGTAAACAAGGTGTAAAATTTACAACCCCCCAGTCCTCCATCATCACTCCCATATCTCAAGAGGATCGGAGGGTACTGTCCCGTACATCTTAGATTTGCACCATTCCTTCTCTCACCAATGCTCACACATCCCATCCAGACTGGGTAAGTTCTAGGTTATTGTGTTACAAAAAGTGTTGGATTGAAAGAGGTTAACTGAACATGTTCGTTCAATGACTGTAATTAATGTCGGTCTCCATGGACCCCAATTGTGTCACTGGAGGGGTTCCATCTTCTTTCAATGTGTTACCCCCATCGTGTCAGCGGCAACATCAACCCCGGCACTAACAAGGATCAGCAGCTCCAGAGAGAGAGGGAGAGGATAGATCAGAAGCTGAGAACAATAGATTGGAATGTTACAACAATGGGTCAGAATCTGAGAACAATAGATCTCATTATCAAAAAGGAGGAGGTGCTGGATGTCTTGCAAAGCATTAAGGTAGATAAGTCCCCAGGGTCTGATGGGATCTACCCTAGAATACTGAGGGAGGCAAGGAAATAAATTGCTGGGGCCTTGACAGAAATCGTTGCATCCTCATTGGCTACAGGTGAGGTCCCAGAGGACTGTAGAATAGCCAATGTTGTTCCTTTGTTTAAGAAGGGTGGCAAGGATAATCCAGGAAATTATAGGCCGGTGAGCCTTACGTCAGTGATCGGGAAACTATTAGAGAGGATTATTCAGGACAGTATTTACTCCCATTTGGAAACAAATGAACTTATTAGCGAGAGACAGATGGTTTTGTGAAGGGGATGTCGTGTCTTACTAACTTGATTGAGTTTTTTGAGGAAGTGACGAAGATGATTGATGAAGGAAGTGCAGTGGATGTTATCGATATGGACTTTAGTAAAGCCTTTGGCAAGGTCCCTCATGGCAGACTGGTACAAAAGGTGAAGTCACATGGGATCGGAGGTGAGCTGGCAAGATGGATACAGAACTGGCTCGATATTAAAAGACAGAGGCTAAGAGTGGAAGGGCGCTTTTCTGAATGGATGGCTGTGACTAGTGGTTTTCCACACAGGTCAGTGCTGGGACCTTTTCTGTTTGTAGTATATATGAATGATTTGGAGGAAATGTAGCTGGTCTGATTAGTAAGTTTGCGGACGACACAAAGGTTGGCGGAGTTGCGGATAATGATGAGGATTGTCAGAGGATACAGCACGATATAGATCGGTTGGAGACATGGGCGGAGAAATGGCAGATGGAGTTTAATCCGGACAAATGTGAGGTAATGCATTTTGGAAGGTATAATGCAGGTGGGAATTATACAGTAAATGGCAGAACCTTTAGGAGTATTGACAAGCAGGGAGAATTGGGCGTACAGGTCCACAGGTCACTGAAAGTGGCAACGCATGTGGATAAGTTAGTCAAGAAGGCATATGGCATGCTTGCCTTCATCGGTCGGGGCATAGAGTATAAAAATTGGCAAGTCATGTTGCAGCTGTACAGAACCTTAGTTAGGCCAAACTTAGAAAATTGCGTGCAATTCTGGTCGCCACACTACATGAAGGACGTGGAGGCTTTGGAGAAGGTACAGAGGAGGTTTACCAGGATGTTGCCTGGTCTGGAGGGCATTAGCTATGAGGAGTGGTTGGAAAAACTCGGATTGTTTTAACTGGAACGACGGAGGTTGAGGGGGCGACATGATAGAGGTTTACAAAGTCATGAGCGGCATGGACAGAGTGGATAGTCAGACGCTTTTTCCCAGGGTGGAAGAGTCAGTTACTAGGGGACATAAATTTAAGGTGCTGGGGGCAAGGTTTAGAGGGATGTGCGAGGCAGGTTTTTTGCACAGAGTGTGGTGGGTGCCTGGAACGGACTGCCAGGGGAGGTGGTGGAAGCAGATACGATAGCGACGATTAAGAGACATCTTGGCAAATATATGAATAGGAAGGGAATAGAGGGATAGAAGCCCCGGAAGTGCAGAAAGTGTTCGTTTCGGCAGGCTTCAAATCGGCGCAGGCTTGGAGGGCCGAATGGCCTGTTCCTGTGCTGTACTGTTCTTTGTTCTTTGTTCTATGCCCTCCTTGCTGCTGTTGCTATACTTGGAAAATCTCTGTCTCCAAATATTAGCTCCATAAACCATTGTTATGTGCATTGGTTTGCTTGTAATTTACTCTCCCATCTATGTTGCTGTTGCTGTCCCTTGCAAGTCTCTATTTCCCGCTATTACATCTGGAAAACCTGTTTCACTGAAATAATGCTCTTGCTGTATAAATTTTGGGAAGAGTGGAGTTATTGTCATTAGTCTCCATAAGAAATTCCATCCACTATCCATGAACCACATCCTCCTCACTGCCAAATACCTGAGGCTGAACCAGACAGTTTGCATCCTCTTTGTTCTATTTAAACCTGAGCTGAGTTCAGCTCTGTATGTTCGCCATTACCAACCCTGCCTACTACCACCTCTGTAATATCACACGTTTCCACCTGTGCCTCAGCCCATCTGCTGCATAAACCCTCATCTGTGCCTTGGTTAAATCCACGCTTGACTATTCCAATTATATCCTGGTCACCATCCCTGCCGTCAACCTGCATAAACCACAGCCCATACAGAACTCTGCTGTTTGTATCCTAACTCACACCAAATCCCGATAACCCATCAACCCTGTGCTCTCTGATCTACATTGGCTCCCGGTCTGGCAGCACCTTAATTTTAATATCCTAATTCTTGTCTTTGAATCCCTCCCTGGCCTCACACCTCCAATTAGTCCAATTCACCCGTCCATTCTCGTATTCTTGCAAATCTTTTGCCTGAAAGTCTTTTCTTCAATTCGCTTTTATCAGTAAATGTGCTGGTATTGTGAGCAGGGGTCTATCAGCCATTCCAGTAGCTTTGATGTACATCTTTGAAACGTGGTCTGTGCATGTCCACTGACCGACTGTGTTGGTCACTCTCAGCTCAACAGACATTCAGCATCACGAGGGGCCCCGTCTAATGTTATTTAAAAGTACCAGCCATCCAGCTTACAGGTGAGGTCTTTCTGACTTACTTCTGCTGTTGTAAAGTTAGTGGAGGTGTTGTGGATGGTTTTCTGGCAGTTGTGTTGTGAGCTGCTGCAGACATTCAGGTACGACAGAGGATTTGGTGACCCAACTCTGGACGAGGTATTTGGGCTGTCGTTACAGTGTCTCTGGGTCTATAACATGACCGGCAAATGGAGCAGAGGTTGCAGAGAGAGGAATCTCTGTGAAGAGGGAGGAGGAGGGGCCTCTGCCCTAACAACCCCGGCTTTTCCAAGAGCACTATTCCTATCTACACCTAACCCAGGAGCAGTGTGTGAGGTGACTGTGATTCAATAAGGAAGGTGGTCACAGAGCTGTGTCACCTGCTGAAACAAGACCTGGAGCCTCACACCAGGGTGAGGAGCGAGCTATCAGTGGCCGTTAACCTCACAGATACATTGAACTTCTATGTATCTGCATCTTTCCTGCCAGGAGCGTGTGACGTATCCAACATCGAGTCATAGACATTGATGGAGCCCTGGAGTCATTTACGGCACAGAGGGAGGCCATTCATCATGTCCATGCTGGCTCTCCATGGAGCAATCCAGTCAGTCCCACTCTATCGCTCATTCCCTGCAGCAATTTCATTTCCTTCAAATGCCCACCAGCTTTATTTTGAAATCACTGATTGTCTCTGCTCCACCATACCTTTGGGCAGTGAGTTCCAGATCATTAATGCCCGCTGCATAAAAAAAGTTCTTCCCCAGCTCTCCAAAACCGTTGGAGACCAAAACAGTACACATTATTCCAGGTGTGGTCTCACCAAAGCCCTGTACAATTGTAGCAAGACTGCTTTATTCTTGTATTCCTATCCCCTTTCAATAAAGACAAACACGCCATTTACCTTCCTAATTGCTTGCTGCAGCAGCATGCTATCTGTTTCTTGTACGAGCACGGTTTTGTGAAGGCTAGGTCGTGCCTCACAAACCTTATTGAGTTTTTCGAGAAGGTGACCAAACAGGTGGATGAGGTTAAAGCAGTGGATGTGGTGTATATGGATTTCAGTAAGGCGTTTGATAAGGTTCCCCACGGTAGGCTATTGCAGAAAATACGGAAGTATGGGGTTGAAGGTGATTTAGAGCTTTGGATCAGAAATTGGCGAGCTGAAAGAAGACAGAGGGTGGTGGTGATGGCAAATGCTCATCCTGGAGTTTAGTTACTAGTGGTGTACCGCAAGGATCTGTTTTGGGGCCACTGCTGTTTGTCATTTTTATAAATGACCTGGATGAGGGTGTAGAAGGGTGGGTTAGTAAATTTGCGGATGACACGAAGGTCGGTGGAGTTGTGGATAGTGCCGAAGGATGTTGTAGGGTACAGAGGGACATATTTAGGTTGCAGAGCTGGGCTGAGAGATGGCAAATGGAGTTTAATGCGGAAACGTGTGAGGTGATTCACTTTGGAAGGAGTAACAGGAATGCAGAGTACTGGGCTAATGGGAAGATTCTTGGTAGTGTAGATGAACAGAGAGATCTTGGTGTCCTGGTTCATAAATCCCTGAAAGTTGCCACCCAGGTTAATAGGGCTGTTAAGAAGGCATATGGTGTGTTAGCTTTTATTAGTCGGGGGATCGAGTTTCGGAGCCACGAGGTCATGCTGCAGCTGTACAAAACGCAGGTGCGGCCGCATCTGGAGTATTGCGTGCAGTTCTGGTCACCGCATTATAGGAAGGATGTGGAAGCTTTGGAAAGACTGCAGAGGCGATTTACTATGATGTTGCCTGGTATGGAGCGAAGGTCTTACGTGGAAAGGCTGAGGGACTTGAGGTTGTTTTCGCTGGAGAGAAGGAGGAGGAGGGGTGACCTAATAGAGACATATAAGATAATCAGAGGGTTAGATAGGGTGGAAAGTGAGAGTCTTTTTCCTCGGATGGTGATAGCAAACACGAGGGGACATAGCTTTAAGTTGAGGGGTGATAGATATAGGACAGATGTTCGAGGTAGTTTCTTTACTCAGAGAGTAGTAGGGGCGTGGAACGCCCTGCCTGCAACAGTAGTAGACTCGCCAACTTTAAGGGCATTTAAGTGGTCATTGGATAGACATATGGATGAAAATGGAATATTGTAGGTCAGAGGGTTTCACAGGTCGGCGCAACATCGAGGGCCGAAGGGCCTGTACTGGGCTGTAATGTTCTAATTCTAATTCTAATTGTAATAAAACTTTAAAAAAAACTTTAAATAAAAAGGGAGGAGGCTCTTCATGTTCTGAAATTATCGAACTCAATGTTCAGTCCAGCAGGCTGTTGTGTGCCTATTCGGTAAGTGAGATACTGTTACTCGAGCTTGGAACACTGCACAATCCCAGGACACAGATGAGAGCATGAGATGGAGGAGGAAATGTTGAAATAGCAAGCAACCGGAAGCTCGAGGTCATGCTTTCAGACTGAGTGGAAAGCGATCAACTAATCTGCATTCGAACTCCCCAGTGTAGAGGAGGCCACATTGTGAGCAGCGAATACAGCATACTCAGTTGAAAGAAGAACAGGTAAATCGCTGCTTTACCTGAAAGAAGTGTTTGGGGCCTCTGATCGTGATGAGAGAGGAGGTAAATGGGCAGGTATTGCACCTCCTGCTATTGCAGGGGAACGTGCCATGGGAAGGGGACGAAGTTTTTGGGAGTAATGGAGCGTCCGCCAGGGTGACGCTGAGGGAGTGATTCTTTCGGAATGCTGCCAGAGGAGGGGACGATATGTTTGGTGGTGGCAACTCGCTGGAGGTGGCAGAAATGACAGAGGATGATCCTTTGGATGTGGAGGCTGGTGGGATGGAAAGTGAAGACAAGACGAACCCTTTGACAAGTCTGTGAGGGAGGGGAAGGGGTGAGGGCAGAAGTATGGGAAATGGGTCAGACCCGGTTGAAGGCCCTGTCAACCACAATGGGGGAGAGTTCTCGTGGAGGGAAAAGGAAGACCTATCAGAAGCGCTGTTGTGGAAGGTTGCATCATCAGAGCAGATGCATCGGAGATGGAGAAACTGGGAGAATGGAATGGATTTCTTACAGGAGGTAGGGTGTAAAGAGGTGTAGTCGATGTAGTTGTGGGAGTCGGTGGGCTTGTAATGGATATTAGTAGACAATCTATCCCCAGAGATAGAGACAGAGAAGTCGAGGAAGGGTAGGGAGGTGTCGGAGATGGACCATGTAAAGGTGAGAGAAGGGTGGAAATGAGAAGCAAAGTTGATAACGTTTTCCAGTTCGGGGCGGGAGCAGTAAACGGCACCGATACAGTCGTCAATGTACCGGAAAAAGAGTTGGAGGAGGGGACCTGAGTAGGACTGGAAGAAGGAATGTTCGACATATCCCACAAAATGACAGGCATAACTGGAAGGGTCACTGACCCGAAACGTTAACTCTGCTTCTCTTTTCACAGATGCTGCCAGACCTGCTGAGCGGTTCCAGCATTTCTTGTTTTTATTTCAGATTTCCAGCATCCGCAGTATTTTGCTTTTATTATATAACTAGGACCCATGAGGGTACCCATAGCAATACCTTTTACTTGAAGGAAGTGAGTGGATTTGAAGGAGAAGTTGTTTAATGTGAGAACAATTTCAGCCAGGTGGAGGAGGGTGGTGGTGGACAGGGACTGGTTAGGCCTCTGTTCAATGAAGAAGCAGAGAGTCCTCAAACCGTCCTGGTGGGGGATGGAGGTGCAAATAAATTGGATGTCCAAAGTGAAGAGGCGACGGTTAGGGTGAGGAAACTGGAAATTGTCAAAATGACTTAGGATGTCAGAAGAGTCACGGATGTCATAGAGACATAGGCATACAGCACAGAAACAGGCCCTTCAGCCCAAAGTGGCTGCGCTGACCATCAAGCACCTAACTATCCTCATCACATTTTCTAGCACTTGGCCCGTAGACTTGTATGCTATGGCGAAAGAGACTGGACTGAGGAGCAAAGATAGAGTTAAGATAGGAAAAAATAAGTTCAGAAGTGCAGGAACAGGATGAAACAATGGGTCTGCCAGGACTCTCCTGTTTGTGTATTTTGGGAAGGAGGTAGAAGCGGGCCGTCCGGGGTTGTGCGACGATGAGGTTAGAAGCTGTCGAGGGAAGATTTCCAGAGGACATAAGGTCAGTGACAGTCCTGTGGACAGTAGCTTAATGTTCGCTGGTAGGGTCATGGTCCGGGGGAAGTAGGAAAAGTGTCTGAGAGTTTGCATTGAGCCTCTGCAAGGTAGAGGTTGGTTTGGCAGACAACAACAGCACCGCCCATTTCAGCAGGTTTGATCACAATGTCGGGGTTAGACCTAAGAGAACGGAGTGCCTCAGGTTCAGTGGGGAACAGGTTAGGGTGAGTGAGGGGGCCAGAGAAATTGAGATGACCAATGTCTCGCCGACAGTTTTCAATGAAAAGATCAAGAGTGGGTAAGAGGCCAAAGGGAGGGTCCAGGTCGAGGGGGAATTCTAGAAGCGGGGTAATGGGTCTGTTGGTCAGGTTGTGTGTGTGTGCCTCTGTGTGTGTGGCTCTCTGTATGTCTGGTTGTGTGACACTGTGTGTGTGTCGCCCTATCTTTATCTCTATGTGTGTCTGAATGTTTCCTTGGCTGTGTGTGAATGTGCTTCTCTCTCTCTCTCTCTCTGTGTAATTGCATGTGTGTTTGACTAATTTTCCGGGGTATGCTGGGTCTGTGTGTGCGTCTCTCTCTGTCTGTCTAAATGTCTGTCTGTCTGCCCTCCTCTTTCTCTCCCTCCCTCTTTCTAAATATGTTCACCACTCTGAGTGTGTGTGTGTGTGTGTGTGTGTGTGTGTATGTGTGTGTGTGTGTGTGTGTGTGTGTTGTTGGAGGGGACTCACACTGTCCCTCTATTTTTGTATCTCCCTGTCTGTCTGTGTGTGTGGCCCCCTCTCTCTGTGTGCTGCCCCCTCTGTGTGCCGACCCCTCTGTGCGCCGCCCCCTCTGTGTGCTGCCCCCTCTTTGTCTCTGTCTCCCTGTGTGTCTGTCCCCCTGTGTGTCTGTCCGTCTGTGTTTCTGTCCGTCTGTGTGACTCTTCTCTGTGTGGCTCCTCTCTGTCTGGCTCCTCTCTGTGTGCGTCCTCTCTTTGTGCTTAATCTTTGTGTGCGCGTCGTCTGTGTCAGTGTCCTCTGTGTGTGGCTCCTCTCTGTGTGGCTCTTCTCTGTGTGTTCTTCCACTGTGTGTGTTTCCTCTGTGTGTGGCTCCTCTGTGTGTGGCCCCTCTGTGTCTGGGTCCCTCTGTGTCTGAGCCCCTCTGTGTCTGGGCCCCCCTGTGTGTGAGTCCCTCTGTGTGTCTCCCTCGTTCTATGCGTCTCCCTCTCTCTGTATGTCTCCCTCTCTCTGTGCGTGTCACTCCTTCTCTCTCTCTCTCTCTCTCTCTCTCTGTGACCACTCTGTGTCCCCTCTGTGTGTGTCCCCTATCTGCGTGTGCCCCAACTGCGAGTGCCCCCTCTCTGCGTATGTCCCCTCTCTGCGTGTCTCCGCTCTGTGTGTGTGTGTGTGTATCTCTCGCTGTCTCCCTCTCTCTCTGTCTCCCTCTCTATCTCTGCCCCTCTCTGTGTGTCTCCCACTCTCTGTGTCACCCTCTCTCTCTCTGTTTTCACTCTCTATGTGTCTCCCCTCTCTATGTGCGTCTAATCTCTGTGTGCCGCCACCTCTGTGTGCCGCCCCCTTTTGTGAGCCATCCCCTGTGTCTGTCACACTGTGTGTCTGTCCCCATCTATGTCTGTCCGTCTGGGTGGCTCATCTCTGTGTGGGTCCTCTCTGTGTGGGTCCTCTCTGTGTGTGTCCTCTCTTTGTGCGTAATCGTTGTGTGCACGTCCTCTGTGTCAGTGTCCTCTGTGTGTGGCACCTCTATGTGTGGCTCCCCTCTGTGTGTGCCCCCTCTGTGTGTGTCCGCTATCTGCGTGTGCACCCTATCTCCGTGTGTCCCCTCTCTGCGTGTGTCCCCTCTCTGCGTGTCTCCCCTCTCTGTGTGTGTCTCTCTCTCTGTCTCCGTCTCTCTCTCTGCCCCTCTCTGTGTGTCTCCCACTCTCTGTGTCCGCCCCTCTCTCTCTGTTTCCCCTCTCTCTGTGTCTCCCCCTCTATGTGTGTCTAATCTCTGTATGCCATCCCCTCTGTGTGCCGCCCCATCTGTGTGCCATCCCCTGTGTCTGTCACCCTGTGTGACTGTCCCCCTCAATGTCTGTCCGTCTGGGTGGCTCCTCTCTGTGTGGCTCCTCTCTGTGTGGGTCCTCTCTGTGTGGGTCGCTCAATGTGTGGCTCCCTCTGTGGTGTGTCCCTCTGTGTGTGGGTCCTCTCTGTGTGGCTCCTCTCTGTGTGGGTCCGCCCTGTGTGGGGCCTCCCTGTGTGGGCCCTCTCTGTGTTTGGGTCCCTCTGTGTGTGGGTCCCTCCGTGTGTGGGTCCTCTATGTGTGCGTCGTCTCTGTGTGGGTCCTCTCTGTGTGTGGGTCCTCTCTGTGTGCATCCTCTCTGTGTGTGGCTCCTCTGTGTGTGGCTCCTCTCTGTGTGGTTCCTCTCTGTGTGGCCCCTCTGCGTGTGGCCCCTCTGTGTGTGGGTCCCTCTGTGTATGGGTCCTTCTGTGTGTCTCCCTCTCTCTCTGTGTCTCACTCGGTCTCTGTGTCTCCCTTTCTCTGTCCGTGTCTGTCCCTCTCTCCCTCTATTTCTCTCTCTCTCTCTCTCTGTCTTTGTTCACTCTGTGTCTCCTCTGTGTGTGTCCCCTCTCTGTGTGTCCCCTATCTGTGTGCCCTCTCTTTGTGTGTCCCCTCTCTATGTGTATCCTCTCTCTGCGTGTCTCTCCCTCTCTCTCTGCCTCCCTCTCTCGCTGTCTACTTGTCTCTCTCTGTCCCTCTCCGTGTCTCTCCCTCTCCTGTGTCTCCCACTGTCTGTGTCTCCCACTCTCTGTGTCTCCCACTCTCTGTGTCTCCCCTCTCTCTCTGTGTCCCCTCGCTGTGTATGTGTGTGTCTCTCTCTCGTCTCCCTTGCTCTCTGTCTCCCTCTCTCTCTCTGTCCCTCTCTGTGTGTCTCCCTCTCTCTGTGTTCCCCTCTCTCTCTGTTTCCATCTCTCTGTGTGTGCCCTCTCCCTGTTTATCGCCTCTCTCTGTGTCTCGCCTATCTCTGTGTCTCCCCTCTCTCTGCGTCTCCCCTTTCTCTGTGTGTCCAATCTCTGTGCCTCCACTCTGTGTGTCACATCTCTGTGTGCCTCCTTGTTGTGTGACTCCGCTCTGTGTGCCTCCTTTCTGTGTGCCTCCTCTCTGCGTGCCTGTCTCTCCATCTGTGTGTCACTCCCTCTGTGTGTCTTTGTACTTTTGAAGAGAGGTTGAGTAGATTAGGATTATTTTCATTAGATAGACGGAGGTTGAGGGGGGACCTGATTGAGGTGTATAAAATCATGAGAGGTATAGACAGGGTGGATAGCAAGAATCTTTTTCCCAGAGTGGGGGATTCAATTACTAGGGGTCACGAGTTCAAAGTGAGAGGGGAAATGTTTAGGGGGGATTTGTGTGGAAAGTTCTTTACGCAGAGGGTGGTGGGTGCCTGGAATGCTTTGCCAGCGGGTGTGGTAGACATGGGCACGATAGCGTCTTTTACGATGACTCTAGACAGATACATGAATGGGCAGGAAGCAAAGAGATACAGATCCTTAGAAAATAGGCGACAGGTTTAGATAGAGGATCTGGATCGGCGCAGGCTTGGTGGGCCGAAGGGCCTGTTCCTGTGCTGGAATTTTCTTTGTTCTCTTTGTTCTTTGTGTTTCTCTCTCTGCGTGTCACTCCCTCTGTGTGTCTCTCCCTCTGTGTGCCGCCCCCTCTGTGTTTTCTGTCAGTCTGTGTTTTCTGTCCTTCTGTGTGTCTATCCCTCTGTGTGCTGCCCCCTCTTATCTCTGTCCCTCTGTCTGCTGCCTCCTCTTTTTCTCTATCCCTCTGTGTTTCTCTCCCTCTGTGTGTAACTCCTCTGTGTGTAGCTTCTCTGTGTGTGCCCCCTTTCTGTGTATGCCCCCTCTCTGTGTGTTCTCCATCCCTTGTGTGCCGCCCCATCCTCGTAGTGCCGCCCCCTCTTCGTAGTGCCGCACTCTCCTCTGTGTGCCGCCCCTCCTCTGAGTGCCGCCCCTCCTCTGAGTGCCGCCCCCTCCTCTGAATGCCGCCCTCTCCTCTGATTGCCGCCCCCTTCTCTGAGTGCCGCCCCTCCTCTGTGTGCCGCCCCCTCCTCTGTGTACCGCCCCCTCCTCTTTGTGCCGCCCCCTACTCTGAGTGCCGTCCCCACCTCTGTATGCCGCCTCCTCTGTGAGCCGCCCCTTCTGCGTGCCGCCCCCTCTGCGTGCCGCCCTCTGTGCATGCCGCCCCCTCTGTGGGCCGCTCCCTCTCTGTGCTGCGACCTCTCTGTGCTGCCCCCCTCTGTGCCGCCCCCACTCTGTCATTGTCCCTCTGCATGTCTGTCTCTCTGTGTGCCTGTCCCTCTGTGTGTCTGTTTCTCTATGTGTCTGTCCTTCTGTGTGCTCTGTCCCACAGTGTGTTCTGTCCCTCTGTGTTTTCTGTCCCACTGTGCGTCTGTGCCTCTGTGTGTTCTGTCCTACTGTGCATTCTGTCCCTCTGTGTGTCTGTCACTCTGTGTTGCCTGTCCCTCTGTGTTTTCTGTCCCTCTGTGTTTTCTGTCTCTCTGTGTGCCGCTCCCTCTTTGTATCTGTCCCTCTGTCTGTTCTATCCCTCTGGGTTTTCTGTCCCAGTGTGTGTTCTAACCCTCTGGGTTTTCTGTCCCTCTGTCGGTTCTACCCCACTGTGTTTTCTGTCCCTCTGTGTGTCTGTCCATCTGTGACTCTGTCCCTCTGTGTGTCTGTCCCTCTGTGCGCCGCACCCTGCTGTCTCTGTCAATCTGCCTCTGTCCCACTTAGTCCCTGTCCCTCTGATTATCTGTCCCTCTGTGTGTCTGCCCCTCTGTGTTTACTGTCTCACTGTGTTTTCTGTCCCTCGTTGTCTCTGTCCCTCTGTGTCTCTGTCTCTCTGTGTATCTGGCCCTCTGTGTGGCTGTCCCTCTCTGTGCAGCCCCTCATTGTCGCTGTCCCCCTTTGTCACTGTCCCACTGTGTTTTCTGTCCCTGTGTGTCTCTGTACCTCTGTGACTCTGTCCCTCTGTGTGCCGCCCTCTCTTTGTTTGTCTCTGTCCCGCTGTGTGTCTGCCCGTCTGTCATTTCTATCCCTCTGTGTTTTCTTTCTCTCTGCGTGTCTGTCCATCTGGGTGTCTGTCCCTCTGTGTGCAACCCCTCATTGTCTCTGTCCCGCTTTGTCTCTGTCCCTCTTTGCCCCTGAACCTCTGTGTTCTCTTTGTGTTTTCTGCCTCTCTGTGTGCCGCCCCCTCTTTGTATCTGTCCCTCTGTCTGTTCTACCTCTCTGGGTTTTCTGTCCCTCTGTGTGTTCTACCTCACTGTGTTTTCTGTCCCTCTCTGTATTTTGACCCTCTGTGTGTTTTCTGTCCTCTGTGTGTCTGTCCATCTGTGCCTTTGTCCCTCTGTGTGTCTGTCCCTCTGTGTGCCGCCCCCTGCTGTCTCTGTCAATCTGCCTCTGCCCCTCTTTGTCCATGTCCCTCTGATTATCTGTCCCTCTGTGTGTCAGCCCCTCTGTGTTTACTGTCCCACTGTGTTTTCTGTCCCTCTGTGTGTCTGTCCCTCTGTGCGCCGCACCCTGCTGTCTCTGTCAATCTGCCTCTGTCCCGCTTAGTCCCTGTCCCACTGATTATCTGTCCCTCTGTGTGTCTGCCCCTCTGTGTTTACCGTCCCACTGTGTTTTCTGTCCCTCTGTGTCTCTGTCTCTCTGTGTATCTGGCCCTCTGTGTGGCTGTCCCTCTCTGTGCAGCCCCTCATTGTCGCTGTCCCCCTTTGTCACTGTCCCACTGTGTTTTCTGTCTCTATGTGTCTCTGTACCTCTGTGACTCTGTCCCTCTGTGTGCCGCCCTCTCTTTGTTTGTCTCTGTCCCGCTGTGTGTCTGTCCCTCTGTCATTTCTATCCCTCTGTGTTTTCTTTCTCTCTGCGTGTCTGTCCATCTGAGTGTCTGTCCCTCCGTGTGCAACCCCTCATTGTCTCTGTCCCGCTTTGTCTCTGTCCCTCTTTGTCCCTGAATCTCTGTGTTCTCTGTCCCTTTGTGTATTCTGCCTCTTTGTGTGCCGCCCCTTCTTTGTATCTGTCCCTCTGTCTGTTCTACCTCTCTGGGTTTTCTGTCCCTCCGTGTGTTCTACCTCACTGTGTTTTTGTCCCTCTCTGTATTTTGACCCTCTGTGTGTTTTCTGTCCCTCTGTGTGTTTTCTGTCCTCTGTGTGTCTGTCCATCTGTGCCTCTGTTCCTCTGTGTGTCTGTCCCTCTGTGTGCCACCCCCTGCTGTATCTGTCAATCTGCCTCTGTCCCTCATTGTCCTGTCCCTCGGATTATCTATCCCTCTGTGTGTCTGCCCCTCTGTGTTTACTGTCCCACTGTGTTTTCTGTCCCTCTGTGTCTCCGTACCTCTGTGTCTCTGTCCCTCTGTGTGCCACCCTCTGTTTGTCTCTGTCACTCGTTGTCTCTTTCCCTCTGTGTGTCTGTTCCTCTGTGTTTTCTATCCCTCTCTGTATTTTGACCCTCAGTGTGTTTTCAGTCCCTCTGTGTGTTTTCTGTCCCTCTGTGTGTCTGTCCATCTGCGTGCCTGTCCCTCTGTGTCTCTGTCCCTCTGTGTTTCTGTCCCTCTGTGTGTCTGTCCCACTGTGTCTCTGTCCCACTGTGTTTCCTGGCCCATTGTGTTTTCAGCCCCTCCGTGTGTCTGTCCCTCTGTGTGTCTGGCCCTTTGTGTGTGTCCCCCCCCCCCCCGTCTCTTTGTCTCTGCCACTCTGTGTGGTCTCTCCCTCTGCGTGTTTTGTCCCTCTGTGTGTCTGCCCCACTGAGTGTCTGTCCCTCCTTGTCTTTGTCCCTCCGTGTGATCTGTTCCTCTGTGTTTACTGTCCCTCTGTGTATATTGAACCTCTGTGTGTTTTCTGTCCCACTGTGTGTTCTCTGTCCATCTGCGTGCCTGTCCCACTGTGTGTCTATCCCTCTGTGCGTTCTGTTCCTCTGTGTTTTCTGTCCTTCTGAGTGTCTGTCCCATTGTGTGCCGCCCCCTCTTTGTGGCTGTTCCTCTGTGTCTCTGTCTCTCTTTGCGTCTCTGTCCTTCTGTGTGTCAGTCCCTCTGTGCGCTGCCACTTGCTTTATCTGTCAATCTGCCTCTGTCCCTCTTTGTCCCTGTCCCTCGGATTATCTGTACCTCTGCGTGTCTGCCCCACTGTGTTTACTGTCCCACTGTGTTTTCTGTCCCTCTCTGTATTTTGACCCTCTGTGTGTTTTCTGTCCCTCGGTGTGTTTTCTGTCCCTCTGTGTGTCTGTCCATCTGCGTGCCTGTCCCTCTGTGGCTCAGCCCCTCTGTGTCTCTGTCCATATGTGTGTCTGTCCCTCTCTGTGCAGCCCCTCATTGTCTCTGTTCCCCTTTGTCTCTGTCCCACTTGTTTTCTGTCCCACTGTGTCCCCGTACCTCTGTAAATCTGTCCCTCTGTGTGCCGCCCTCTCTTTGTCTCTGTCCCGCTGTGTGTCTGTCCCCCTGTGTGTCTGTCCGTCTGTGTTTCTGCCCGTCTGTGTGACTCTTCTCTGTGTGGCTCCTCTCTATCAGGCACCTTTCTGTGTGCGTCCTCTCTTTGTGCGTAATCTTTGTGTGCGCTTCCTCTGTGTCAGTGTCCTCTGTGTGTGGCTCCTCTCTGTGTGGCTCTTCTCTGCGTGTTCTTCCACTGTGTGTGGTTCCTTTGTGTGTGGCTTCTCTGTGTGTGGCTCCTCTGTGTATGGGTCCCCCTGTGTCTGGGCCCCACTGTGTCTGGGCCCCCCTGTGTGTGAGTCTCTCTGTGTGTCTCCCTTGTTCTATGTGTCTCCCTCTCTCTGTATGTCTCCCTCTCTCTCTGTGTCTCCCTCTCTCTGTGCGTGTCTCTCCCTCTCTCTCTCTCGCTCTGTGACCACTCTGTGTCCCCTCTGTGTGTGTCCCCTATCTGCGTGTGCCCCAACTGCGTGTGCCCCCCCCTCTGTGTATGTCCCCTCTCGGCGTGTCTCCCCTTTCTGTGTGTGCGTTTCTCTCTCTCTCTCTCTCCCTCTCTCTCTGTCTCCCTCTCTCTCTCTGCCCCTCTCTGTGTGTCTCCCACTCTCTGTGTCCCCCTCTCTTTCTTTGTTTTCCCTCTCTCTGTGTCTCCCCTCTCTATGTGCCTCTAATCTCTGTGTGCCGCCCCCTCTGTGTGCCGCCCCCTTTATGTGCCATCCCCTGTGTCTGTCACCCTGTGTGTCTGTCACCCTGTGTGTCTGTCCCCCTCTATGTCTGTCCGTCTGGGTGGCTCCTCTCTGTGTGGCTCCTCTCTGTGTGGGTCCTCTCTGTGTGCGTCCTCTCTTTGTGCGTAATCTTTGTGTGCACGTCCTCTGTGTCAGTGTCCTCTGTGTGTGGCTCCTCTACGTGTGGCTCTTCTCTGTGTGTGCTTCCACTGTGTGTGGTTCCTCTGTGTGTGGCTCCTCTGTGTGTGAGTCCCTCTGTGTGTCTCCCTCGTTCTATGTGTCTCCCTCCCTCTGTATGTCTCCCTCTCTCGATGTGTCTCCCTCTCTCTGTGCGTGTCTCTCCCTCTCTCTCTCTCTCTCTCTCTGTGACCAATCTGTGTCCCCTCTGTGTGTGCCCCCTCTGTGTGTGTCCCCTATCTGCGTGTGCCCCCTATCTGCTTGTGTCCCCTCTCTGCGTATGTCCCCTCTCTGCGTGTCTCCCCTTTCTGTGTGTGCGTTTCTCTCTCTCTCTCTCTCCCTCTCTCTCTGTCTCCCTCTCTCTCTCTCTGCCCCTCTCTGTGTGTCTCCCACTCTCTGTGTCCCCCTCTCTTTCTTTGTTTCCCCTCTCTCTGTGTCTCCCCTCTCTATGTGCCTCTAATCTCTGTGTGCCGCCCCCTCTGTGTGCCGCCTCCTTTATGTGCCATCCCCTGTGTCTGTCACCCTGTGTGTCTGTCCCCCTCTATGTCTGCCCGTCTGGGTGGCTCCTCTCTGTGTGGCTACTCTCTGTGTGGGTCCTCTCTGTGTGCGTCCTCTCTTTGTGCGTAATCTTTGTATGCACGTCCTCTGTGTCAGTGTCCTCTGTGTGTGGCTCCTCTACGTGTGGCTCTTCTCTGTGTGTGCTTCCACTGTGTGTGGTTCCTCTCTGTGTGGCTCCTCTGTGTGTGAGTCCCTCTGTGTGTCTCCCTCGTTCTATGTGTTTCCCTCTCTCTGTGTGTCTCCCTCTCTCTATGTGTCTCCCTCTCTCTGTGCGTGTCTCTCCCTCTCTCTCTCTCTCTGTGGCCAATCTGTGTCCCCTCTGTGTGTGTCCCCTCTGTGTGTGTCCCCTATCTGCGTGTGCCTCCTATCTGCTTGTGTCCCCTCTCTGCATGTGTCCCCTCTCTGCCTGTCTCCCCTCTCTGTGTGTGTGTCTCTCTCTCTCTATCTCCCTCTCTCTCTGTCTCCCTCTCTCTCTCTCTGCCCCTCTCTGTGTGTCTCCCACTCTCTGTGTCCCCCTCTCTTTCTTTGTTTCCCCTCTCTCTGTGTCTCCCCTCTCTATGTGCGTCTAAACTCTGTGTGCCGCCCCCTCTGTGTGCCGCCCCATCTGTGTGCCATCCCCTGTGTCTGTCACCCTGTGTTTCTGTCACCCTGTGTGTCTGTCCCCCTCTATGTCTGTCCGTCTGGGTGGCTCCTCTCTGTGTGGCTCCTCTCTGTGTGGGTCATCCCTGTGTGGGTCCTCCCTGTGTGGGCCCTCTCTGTGTTTGGGTCCCTCTATGTGTGGGTCCCTCCGTGTATGGGTCCTCTATGTGTGCGTCGTCTCTGTGTGGGTCCTCTCTGTGTGTGGGTCCTCTGTGTGTGTCCTCTCTGTGTGTGGCTCCTCTGTGTGTGGCTACTCTCTGTGTGGTTCCTCTCTGTGTGGCCCCTCTGTGTGTGGTCCCTCTGTGCGTGGGTCCCTCTGTGTATGGGTCCTTCTGTGTGTCTCCCTCTCTCTCTGTGTCTCCCTCGGGCTCTGTGTCTCCCTTTCTCTGTGCGTGCTTGTCCCTCTCTCCCTCTATTTCTCTCTCTCTCTCTTTATCTTTGTTCACTCTGTGTCTCCTCTGTGTGTGTCCCCTCTCTGTGTGTCCCCTCTCTATGTGTGTCCTCTCTCTGCGTGTCTCTCCCTCTCTCTCTGTCTCCCTCTCTCGCTGTCTACTTCTCTCTCTCTGTCCATCTCCGTGTCTCTCCCTCTCCTGTGTCTCCCACTGTCTGTGTCTCCCACTCTCTGTGTCTCCCACTCTGTATGTCTCCCCTCTCTCTCTGTGTCCCCTCGCTGTGTGTGTCTCTCTCTCCCTCTCGTCTCCCTTGCTCTCTGTCTCCCTCTCTCTCTCTGTCCGTCTCTGTGTGTCTCCCTCTCTCTGTGTTCCCCTCTCTCTCTGTTTCCATCTCTCTGTGTATGCCCTCTCCCTGTGTATCCCCTCTCTCTGTGTCTCCCCTCTCTCTGTGTGTCTAATCTCTGTGCCTCCTCTCTGTGTGCCACATCTCTGTGTTCCTCCTTTTAGTGTGACTCCGCTCTGTGTGCCTCCTTTCTGTGTGCCTCCTCTCTGCGTGCCTATCTCTCCATCTGTGTGTCGCTCCCTCTGTGTGTCTTTGTACTTTTGAAAAGAGGTTGAGTAGATTAGGATTATTTTCAATAGAAAGGCGGAGGTTGAGGGGGGACCTGATTGAGGTGTACAAAATCATGAGAGGTATAGACAGGGTGGATAGCAAGAAGCTATTTCCCAGAGTGGGGGATTCAATTACTAGGGGTCACGAGTTCAAAGTGTGAGGGGAAATGTTTCGGGGGGATTTGTGTGGAAAGTTCTTTACGCAGAGGGTGGTGGGTGCCTGTCTTTTCTGTCCCTCTGTGTTTTCTTTCTCTCTGCGTTTCTGTCCATCTCAGTGTCTGTCCCTCTGTGTGCAAACCCTCATTGTCTCTGTCCCTCTTTGTCCCTGAACCTCTGTGTCTCTGTCCCTCTGTGCTGCCTGTCCCTCTGTGTTCTCTGTCCCTCTGTGTGTTCTGCCTCTCTGTGTGCCGCCCCCTCTTTGTATCTGTCCCTCTGTCTTTTCTACCCCTCTGGGTTTTCTGTCCCTCTGTGTGTTCTACCTCACTGTGTTTTCTGTCCCTCTCTGTATTTTGACCCTCTGTGTTTTTTCTGTCCCTCTGTGTGCTTTCTGTCCTCTGTTTGTCTGTCCATCTGTGCCTCTGTCCCTCTGTGTGCTGCCCGCTGCTGTCTCTGTCAATCTGCCTCTGTCCCTCTTTGTCCCTGTCCCTCTGATTATCTGTCCCTCTGTGTGTCTGCCCCTCTGTGTTTACTGTCCCACTGTGTTTTCTGTCCCTCTGTGGCTCTGTACCTCTGTGTCGTTGTCCCTCTGTGGGCCGCCCTCTGTTTGTCTCTGTCCCTCATTGTCTCTGTCCCTCTGTGTGCCTGTTCCTCTGCGTTTTCTGTCCCTCTCTGTATTTTGACCATCAGTGTGTTTTCTGTCCCTCTGTGTGTTTTCTGTCCCTCTGTGTCTCTGTCCCTCTGTGTGTCTGTCCTTCTGTGTGACGCCCTCTCTGTGTTTCTGTCCCTCTCTGTCTCTGTCCCTCTGCGCTTTCTGTCCCTCTGTGTGTCTGTCCATCTGTGCCTCTAACCTCTGTGTGTCTGTCCCTCTGTGTGCCTCCCCCTCTTTGTCTCTGTCCCTCTTTGACTCTAACCCTCTGTGTGTCTGTCCCTCTGTGTTTTCTGCCTCACTCTGTATTTTGACCCTCAGTGTGTTTTCTGTCCCTCAGTGTGTTTTCTGTCCCTCTGTGTGTTTTCGGTCCCTCTGTGTGCCTGTCCTCGGTGTGTCTGTCCTCTGCGTGTCTGTCCCCTGCGTGTCTGTCCCTCAGTGTGTCTGTCCCTCTGTGTGTCTGTCCCTCCGTGTGGATCCTCTCTCTGTGGCTTCTCTGTGTGCAGGCTCAACTGTGTGTCCCCTCTCTGTGTGCCGCCTCTCTGTGAGTCCCATCTCTGTGAACCACCATACAGCGAGCCCCTCTCTCTGTGCGAGTCCCTCTCTCTGTGTGAGTGCCTCTCTCTGTGCGTGTCTCTCCCTCTCTGTCCCCTCCCTCTCTGTCCCCTCCCTCTCTGTCCCCTATCTCTCTCTGTCCCCTATCACTCTGTGTCCCCCCTCTCTCTGTGTGACCTCTCTCTCTCTGTGCCCTCTCTCTCTCCGTCCCTTCTCTCTCTGTGTCCCCACTCTGTGTGTGTCCCCTCTCTGGTTGTGTCTCCTCTCTGTGTGTTTCCCCTCTCTGTGTTTCTCCCCTCTCTGTGAGTCCCCCCTCTCTGTGTGTCCCCCTCTCTGTGTGACTCCCCTCTCTGTGTGTCCCCCTCTCTGTGTGTCCCCCCTCTCTGTGTGCCCCCTTCTCTGTGTCCCCCCTCTCTATGTATCCCCTCTCTGTTTGTCCCCTGTCTCTGTGTCCCCTCTCGGTGTGTTCCGTCTCTGTGTGCCCCCTCTCACTGTGTCCCCTTTCTCTGTGTCCCTTCTCTCTGTGTCCCCTCTCTGTGTCCCCTCTCTCTGTGTCCCCTTTCTCTGTGTCCCCTTTCTCTTTTTCCCCTCTCTCTGTGCCCCCTCTCGCAGTGCCCCTCTCGCTGTGCCCCCTCTCTGTGTGCCCCCTCTCTGTGTGCCCCCTCTATCTGTTTGTCGCCTCTCTGTGTGTGCCTCTCTCTCTAGCCCACTCTCTCTCCTTCTCCTTCTCTCTCTTTTTCCCTCTCGCTGTCTCTCTCTCTGTCTCTCTCTCTCTCCCTACCTCTGTGTCTCCCCTCTCTCTGTGTGTCCAATCTCTGTGTGCCTCCTCTCTGTGTGTCTCCTCTCTGTGTGCCTCCTTTCTGTGTGAATCCTCTCTGTGTGCCTCCTTTCTGTGTGCCCCCTCTCTGCCTGTCTGCCTCTCTGAGTGTCTGTCACACTGTGCTTCCTGTCCCTCTTTGTGTCGTCCCCTCTTTGTCTCTGTCCCTCTGTCTTCTGTCCCTCTCTGCCTTCTGTCCCTCTGTGTCTTCTGTCCCACTGTGCATCTGTCCCTCTGTGTGTTCTGTCCCACTGTTTGCCGCCCCCTCTTTGTCTCTGTCCGACTGTGTGTCTGACCCACGCAAATTTCTGTCTCACTGTGTTTTTGTCCCTCTTTATCTCTGTCTCTCTTTGTCTCAGTCCTTCTGTGTTTTCTGTCCTGTGTTTTCTGTCCCTCTTTGTCTCTGTCCCTCTGTGTTTTCTGTCCCTCTGTGTTTTCTATCCCTTTGTGTTTTCTGTCCCTCTGTGTGTCTGCCATCTGTGTTTCTGTGCCTCTGTGTGCCGCCCCCTCTGTGTGTCTGTCCTTCTGTGTGTCTGTCCCTCTGTGTGGCTCCTCGCAGTGTGGCTCCTCTCTCTATGGCTCCTCTGTGTGCCGGTTCATCTGTGTGTCCACTCTCTCTGAGTCCCCTCTCTGTGTCCTGCCACACTGTGAGCCCTTCTCTCTGTGTGGGCACCTCTCTCTGTGTGAGCCACTCTCTCTGTGTGAGTCTCTCTCTCTGTGCGAGTGCCTCTCTCTGTGTGTCTCCCTCTCTATTGGTGGGTCTCTTTCTCTCTCTCTCTCTGTCCCCTCCCTCTCTGTCCCCTCCCTCTCTGTCCCTCTATCCCTCTCTCTCTCTATCCCCTCTCTTGCTCTCTGTCCCCTCTCTCTCTCTCTGTCCCCTCTCTGTGTGTGCCCCCTCTCTGTGTCTGTCCCCTCTCTGACTGTGTTCCCTCTCTGAGTGTTTCCTCTGTCTGTGTGTGTGTGTCTCTCTCTCTCTGTCCCCTCTCTGTGTGTCACCCCTCTCTGTGTGTCCCCCCTCTCTGTGTGTCCACCCTCTCTGAGTGTCCTCCTTCTCTGTTTGTCCCCCTTCACTGTGTGTCCACCTTCTCTCTGTGTCGCCTCTCTGTGTGCCCCCTTTCTCTGTGACCCCTCTGGCTGTACCCCATCTCGATGTGCCGCCTCTCTCTGTGCCGCCTCTCTGTTCTTGTCCCCTCTTTATGTGTGCCTCTCTCGCTGTGTGTGTCTCTCTCTGTCTCTGTCTATCTCTCTCTCTCCCTATCTATCTCTGTCTCCCTGTCTCTCTCAATCTCCATCTCTCTGTCTCCTTCTCTGTCTCGCTCTCTCTCTCTCCCTCTGTGTCTCCCCTCTCTCGGTATGTCCAATGTCTGTGTGTCCAATCTATGTGTGCCTCCTCTCTGTGTGCCTCCTCTCTGTGTGCCTCCCTCTCTATTTGCGTGTCTCTCCCTCTCTCCCTCTCTGTTCCCTCCCTCAATGTCCCTTCCCTCTCTGTCCCCCTCTCTCTCTATCCACTCTCTGGCTGTGTCCCTCTCTCTCTCTCTCTGTCCCCTCTCTCTCTGTGTTCCCTCTCTCTCTGTATCCCCTCTGTGTGTGTGTCCCCTCTCTGTGTCTGTTCCCTCTCTGATTTGCCCCCTCTCTGTGTGCCCCCTCTGGCTGTGCCCCCTCTCTATGTGCCGCCTCTCTCTGTGCCGCCTCTCTCTGTTTTTCCCCTCTCTGAGTGTGCCTCCCTCTCTCTGTCTCTCTCTCACTCTCTCCCTACCTCTGTGTCTCCCCGCTATCTGTGGGTCCAATCTCTGTGTGTCCAATCTCTGTGTGCCTCCTCTCTGCGTGCCTCCTTTCTCTGTGACTCCTCTCTGTGTGCCTCCTTTCTGTGTGCCACCTCTCTGCCTGTCTGCCTCTCTGCGTGTCTGTCACTCTGCGTTTTCTGTCACACAGTGTTTTCTGTCCCTCTGAGTGTCTGTCCCTCTTTGTGTTCTGTCCCTCGGTGTTTTCTGTCCCTCTGTGTTTTCTGTCCCACTGTGCGTCTGTCCCTCTGTGTGTTCTGTCCTACTGTGTGTTCCGTCCCTCTGTGTGTCTGTCCCTCTGTGTGTCTCCCCATCTTTGTCTTTGTCCGACTGTGTGTCTGTCCCACCCAATTTTCTGTCCAACCGTGTTTCTGTCCCACTGTGTTTTCTGCCCCTCTGTGTCTCTGTCCCACTTTGGCTCTGTCCCTCCGAGTGTCTGTCCCTCTGTGTCTCTGTTCCTCTGTGTCTTTCTATCTGTGTGCCACCCTTCTTTGTCTCTGTCCCTCTTTGTCTCTGTCCCTCTGTGTGTCTGTCCCTCTTTGTGTCTGTCCTGCTGTTTGTCTGTCCCTCTGTGTCTCTTTCCCTCTGTGTCTCTGTCCCTCTATGTCCCGCACACTCTTTGTCTCTGTCCCACTGTGTTTTCTGTCCCTCTGTGTTTTCTATCCGTCTGTGTCCCGCCCCACTTTGTCTCTGTTCCTTTTTGTCTCTGTCCCTCTGTGTATCTGTCCCTCTATGTTTTCGGTCCCACTGTGTTTTCTGTCCCTCTGTGTTTCTGTCCCTCAGTGTGTTCTGTCCCTCTGTTTTTTCTGTCCCTCTGTGTTTTCTGTCCCTCTGTGCTTTCTGTCCGTCTGTGTTTTCTGTCCGCTTGTGTACCGCCCCCTCTTTGTCTCTGTTCCTCTTTGTCTCTGTTGCTCTGTGTGTCTGTCCCTCTATGTTTTCTGTCCCTCTGTTTTTTCTGTCACTCTGTGTGTCTGTCCCTCTGTGCTTTCTGTTCGTCTGTGTTTTCTGTCCCTCTGTCTGTCTGTCCCTCTGTGTGTCTCTCCCTCCTTGTCTCTGTCCATCTGTGTGTCTGTCCCTCAGTGTCTCTGTCTCTTTTTGTCTCTATCCCTCTGTGTCACTGTCCCTCTGTGTATCTGTCTCTCTGTGTGTCTGTCCCTCTGTGTGTCAGCCGCTCTGTGTATCGACACCTCTTTGTCCCTGTCCCTCTGTGTGTTCTGTCCCTCTGTGTGTCACCCCCTCTTTGTCTCTGTACCTCTGTGTGTTGCCCCCTCTTTGTGTCTGCCCCACCGTGTGCCTGTCCCGCTGTGTCTGTCTGTCCCTCAGTGTCTCCGTCCCTCTGTGTCTCTGTTCTTCTGCGTGTCTGTCCCTCTGTGTGTTCTGTCCCTCGGTGTGTTCTGTCCCTCTGTGTTTTCAGTCCCACTGTGCGTCTGTCCCATTGTGTGTTCTACCCACTGTGTGTCTGTCCCTCTGTGGGTCTCCCCATCTTTGTCTCTGTCCGACTGTGTGTCTGTCCCACCCAATTTTCTGTCCCACTGTGTTTCTGTCCCACTGTGTTTTATGTCCCTCGTTGTCTCTGTCCCTCTTTGTCTCTGTCCCTCTGAGTCTCTGTCCCTCTGAGTGTCTGTCCCTCTGTGTGTCTTTCCCTCCGTGTTGTTGTCCCTCTGTGTCTCTGTCCCACTGTGTTTTCTTTCCCTCTGTGCTTTCTATCCGTCTGTGTCCCGCCCCACTTTGTCTCTGTTCCTTTTTGTCTCTGTCTCTCTGTGTGTCTGTCCCTCTGCGTGACACTCCCTCTCTGTCTCTGTCCCACTGTGTTTCTGTCCGGCTGTGTGTCTCTCCCTCTTTGACTCTGTCCCTCTGTGTGTTCTGTCCCTCTGTGTAACTGTCTCTCTGTGTGTCTGTCCCTCTGTGTGACAGCCTCTCTGCGTGTCGCCCCTCTTTGTCTCTGTCCCACTGTGTGCCTGTCCTTCTATGTGTGTCTGCCCCTCTATGTGCCGCCCCCTCTTTGTGTCCGTCCCTCAGTCTCTCTGCCCCTCTGTGCCTCGTTTCTTCTGTGTGTCTGTCCCTCGCTTGTGCCTCTCCCCCTTTGTGTCTGTCCCTCTGAGTGTCTGTCCTTCTGTGTGCGTCTGTGCCTCTGTGTGTTCTATCCCACTGTGTATTCTGTCCCTCTATGTGTCTGTCCCTCTGTGTGTCTCCCCATCTTTGTCTCTGTCCGACTGTGTGTCTGTCCCACCCAATTTTCTATGCCACAGTGTTTCTGTCCCACTGTGTTTTCTGTCCTCCTGTATATCTGTCCCTCTTTGTCTCTGTCCCTCTGAGTTTCTGTCCCTCTGAGTGTCTGTCCCTCTGTGTCTCTGTTCTTCTGTGTTTCTGTCCCACTGTTTGCCTCTCCCCCTTTGTGTCTGTCCCTCCATGTGTCTGTCCTTCTCTGTGCTCTGTCCCTCGGTGTGTTCTGTCCCTCGGTGTTTTCTGTCCCACTGTGCATCTGTGTCTCTGTGTGTTCTGTCCCACTGTGTGTTCTGTCCCTCTGTGTATCTGTCCCTCTGTGTGTCTCCCCATCTTTGTCTCTGTCCGACTGTGTGTCTGTCTCACCCTATTTTCTGTCCCACTGTGTTTCTGTCCCACTGTGTTTTCTGTCCTTCTGTGTCTCTGCCCCTCTTTGTCTCTGCCCCTCAGAGTTTGTGTCCCTCTGTTTGTCTGTCCCTCTGTGTTTTTGTCCCTCTGTGTCCCTGTCCCTTGTGTCTTTGTCCACTTTGTTTTCTGTCGCACTGTTTTTCTTTCTGTCTGTTATCCACCCCTCTGTGTGTCTGTCCCTCTTTGTCTCTTTCCCACAGTGTTTTATGTCCATCTGTGTTTTCTATCCGTCTTTGTCCCGCCCCACTTTGTCTCTGTTCCTTTTTGTCTCTCTCCCTAGATGTGTCTGCCCCTCTATGTTATCTGTCCCACTGTGTTCTCTGTCCCTCTGTGTTTCAGTCCCTCTGTGTGTTCTGTCCCTCTGTGTTTTCTGTCCCTATGTGTGTCTGTCACTCTGTGCTTTCTGTCCGTCTGTGTTTTCTTTCCCTCTGTGTGTCTGTCCCTCTGTGTGCCTCTCCTTCTTTGTCTCTGTCGCTCTGTGTGTCTGTCCCTCTGTGTGTCTATCCCTCTTTGACTCTGTCCCTCTGTGTGTTCTGTCCCTTTGTGTGACTGCCCCTCTGTTTGTCACCCCCTTTTAGTCTTTGTCCCACTGTGTGCCTGTCCCGCTGTGTGTGTCTGTCCTTCTGTGTGCCACCCCTCTTTATTTCTGTCCCACAGTGTATCTGTCCCTCTGTGTCCCTGTTCATCAGTGTGTCTGTCCCTCTGTGTGCCGCTCCCCCTTTGTGTCTGTCCCTCTGTGTGTCTGTCCCTCTGTGTGTTCTGTCCCTCTGTGTGTCTGTCCCTCTCTGTTTGCTGTCCCATTGCGTGCCTGTCCCTCTGTGTGTCTGTCCCTCTGTGTTTTCTGTCCCTCTGTGCTTTCTGTCCCTCAGTGTTTTCTGTCTCTCTGTGTGTTTTCTGTCCCTCTGTGTTTCTGTCCCTCTGTGTGTTCTGTCCCTCTGTGTTTTCTGTCCCTCTGTGTGTCTGCCCCTCTGTGCTATCTGTCCGTCTGTGTTTTCTTTCCCTCTGTGTGTCTGTCCCTCTGTGTGCCTCTCCGTCTTTGTCTCTGTACCATTGTGTGGCTGTCCCTCTGTGTGTCAATCCCTCTTTGACTCTGTCCCACTGTGTGTTCTGTCGCTCTGTGTAACTGTCTCTCTATGTGTCTGTCCCTCTGTGTGACTGCACCTCTGTGTTTCTGCCCCTCTTTGTCTCTGCACCTCTGTGTGTCGCCCCCTCTTTGTCTCTGTCCCACGGTGTGCCTGTCCCGCTGTGTGTGCCTGTCCCTCTGTGTGCCGCCCACTCTTTGTGTCTGTCCCTCAGTGTCTCTGCAGCTTTGTGTCTCTGTTCTTCTGTGTGTCTATCCCTCTGTGTGCCTCTCCCCCTTTGTGTCTGTCCCTCGGTGTGTTTGTCCCTCTGTGTTTTCTGTCCACTGTCCGACTGTCCCTCTGAGTGTTCTGCCCACTATCTGTTCTGTCCCTCTGTGTGTCTGTCCCTCTGTGTGTCTCCCCATCTTTGTCTCTGTCCGACGGTGTGTCTGTCCCACCCAATTTTCTGTTCCTCTGAATGTCTGTCCCTCTGTGTGTCTGTCCCTCTGTGTCTCTGTCCCTCTGTGTCTTTGTCCACTTTGTTTTCTGTCCCACTGTTTTTCTTTCTATCTGTGTGCCACCCCTCTTTGTCTCTGTTCCTCTTTGTCTCTGTCCCCCTGTTTGTCTGTCCCTCTGTATGTCTGTCCTTCTAGAATTAGAATTAGAATTAGAACATTACAGCGCAGTACAGGCCCTTCGGCCCTCGATGTTGCGCCGACCTGTGAAACCATCTGACATACACTATTCCATTTTCATCCATATATCTATCCAATGACCACTTACATGCCCTTGAAGTTGGCGAATCTACTACTGCTGCAGGCAGGGCGTTCCACGCCCTGACTACTCTCTGAGTAAAGAAACTACCTCTCACATCTGTCCTATATCTATCACCCCTCAACTTAAAGCTATGTCCCCTCGTGTTTGCCATCACCATCCGAGGAAAAAGACGCTCACTATCCACCCTATCTAACCCTCTGATTATCTTGTATGTCTCTATTAAGTCACCTCTCCTCCTCCTTCTCTCGAACGAAAACAACCTCAAGTCCCTCAGCCTTTCCTCGTAAGACATTCCCTCCATACCAGGCAACATCCTAGTAAATCTCCTCTGCAACCTTTCCATAGCTTCCACATCCTTCCGATAATGTGGTGACCAGAACTGCACGCAATACTCCAGGTGCGGTCTCACCAGAGTTTTGTACAGCTGCAGCATGACCTCGTGGCTCCGAAACTCGATCCCCCTACTAATAAAAGCTAACACACCATATGCCTTCTTAACAGCCCTATTAACCTGGTTAGCAACCTTCAGGGATTTATGCACCTGGACACCAAGATCTCTCTGTTCATCTACACTACCAAGAATCTTCCCATTAGCCCAGTACTCTGCATTCCTGTTACTCCTTCCAAAGTGAATCACCTCACACTTTTCCGCATTAAACTCCATTTGCCATCTCTCAGCCCAGCTCTGCAGCCTATCTATGTCCCTCTGTACCCTACAACACCCTTCGACACTACCCACAACTCCACCGACCTTAGTGCCATCTGCAAATTTACTAACCCACCCTTCTACACCCTCTTCCAGGTAATTTAAAAAAATGACAAACAGCAGTGGCCCCAAAACAGATCCTTGCGGTACACCACTAGTAACTAAACTCCAGGATGAACATTTGCCATCAACCACCACCCTCTGTCTTCTTTCAGCTAGCCAATTTCTGATCCAAAGCTCTAAATCACCTTCAACCCCATACTTCCGTATTTTCTGCAATAGCCTACCGTGGGGAACCTTATCAAACGCCTTACTGAAATCCATATACACCACATCCACTGCTTTACCCTCATCCACCTGTTTGGTCACCTTCTCGACAAACTCAATAAGGTTTGTGAGGCAAGACCTACCCGTCACAAAACCGTGCTGACTATCTCTAATGAACTTATTCTTTTCAAGATGATTATAAATCCTGTCTCTTATAACCTTTTCCAACATTTTACCCACAACCGAAGTAAGGCTCACAGGTTTATAATTACCAGGGCTGTCTCTACTCCCCTTCTTGAACAAGGGGTCAACATTTGCTATCCTCCAGTCTTCCGGCACTATACCGGTCGACAATGACGACATAAAGATCAAGGACAAAGGCTCTGCAATCTCCTCCCTAGCTTCCCAGAGAATCCTAGGATAAATCCCATCTGGCCCAGGGGACTTATCTATTTTCACACTTTCCAAAATTGCTAACACCTCCTCCTTGTGAACCTCAATCCCATCTAGCCTAGTAGCCTGAATCTCAGTATTCTCGACAACATTTTCTTTCTCTACTGTAAATACTGACGCAAAATATTCATTTAACACTTCCCCTATCTCCTCTGATTCCACACACAACTTCCCACTACTATCCTTGATTGGCCGTAATCTAACTCTAGTCATTCTTTTATTCCTGACATACCTATAGAAATCCTCAGGGTTTTCCCTGATCCTTTCCACCAATGACTTCTCGTGTCCTCTCCTTGCTCTTCTTAGCTCTCCCTTTAGATCCTTCCTGGCTAGCTTGTAGCTCTCAAGCGCACTAACTGAGCCTTCTCGTCTCATCCTAACATAAGCCACCTTCTTCCTCTTGACAAGCGCTTCAACTTCTTTAGTAAACCACGGCTCCCTCGCACGACAACTTCCTCCCTGCGTCACAGGTACATACTTATCAAGGACACACTGTAGCTGCTCCTTGAATAAGCTCCACATTTCGATTGTTCCCATCCCCTGCAGTTTCCTTCCCCATCCTACGCATCCTAAATCTTGCCTAATCGCATCATAATTTCCTTTCCCCAGCTATAATTCTTACCCTGCGGTATATACCTGTCCCTGCCCATCGCTAAGGTAAACCTAACCGAATTGTGATCACTATCACCAAAATGCTCACCTACATCTAAATCTAACACCTGGCCGTGTTCATTACCCAGTACCAAATCCAATGTGGCATCGCCCCTGGTTGGCCTATCCACATACTGTGTCAGAAAACCCTCCTGCACACACTGGACAAAAACTGACCCATCTGAAGTACTCGAACTATAGTATTTCCAGTCGATATTTGGAAAGTTAAAGTCCCCCATAACAACTACCCTGTTACACTCGCCCCTGTCGACAATCATCTTCGCTATCCTTTCTTCTACATCTCTGGAACTATTTGGAGGTCTATAAAAGACTCCCAACAGTGTAACCTCACCTCTCCTGCTTCTAACCTCGGCCCATACTACCTCAGTAGACGAGTCCTCAAACGTCCTTTCTGTCACTGTAATACTCTCCTTGATTAACAATGCCACCCCGCCCCCCCCCCCCCACCTCTTTTACCATCTTCTCTGTTCTTACTGAAACATCTAAATCCCGGAATCTGCAACATCCATTCCTGCCCCTGCTCTACCCATGTCTCCGAAATGGCCACTGCATCGAGATCCCAGGTACCAACCCATGCTGCAAGCTCACCCACCTTATTCTGGATGCTCCTGGCGTTGAAATAGACACACTTTAAACCAGGTTCTTGCTTGCCAGTGCCCTCTTGCGTCCTTGTAACCATATCCCTGACCTCACTGCTCTCAACATCCTGTACACTGGCACTACAATTTCGGTTCCCATTCCCCTGCTGAATTAGTTTAAACCCCCACGAAGAGCACTAGCAAACCTCCCCCCCCCAGGATATTGGTACCCCTCTGGTTCAGGTGAAGACCATCCTGTTTGTAGATGTCCCACCTACCCCAGAAAGAGCCCCAATTATCCAGGAAACCAAAACCCTCCCTCCTGCACCATCCCTGCAGCCACGTATTCAACTCCTCTCTCTCCCTGTTCCTCGCTTCGCTATCACGTGGCACGGGCAACAACCCAGAGATAACAACTCTGTTTGTTCTCGCTCTAAGCTTCCACCCTAGCTCCCGGAATTTCTGTCTTAAATCCCCATCTCTCTTCCTACCTATGTCGTTGGTGCCTATGTGGACCACGACTTGGGGCTGCTCCCCCTCCCCCTTAAGGATCCCAAAAACACGATCCGAGACATCACGAACCCTGGCACCTGGGAGGCAACATACCCAACCGTGAGTCTCTCTCGTTCCCACAGAACCTCTTATCTGTTCCCCTAACTATGGAGTCCCCAATGACTAATGTTCTGCTCCTGTTCCCCCTTCCCTTCTGAGCAACAGGGACAGACTCTGTGCCAGATACCTGTACCCCATTGCTTACCCCTGGTAAGTCGTCCCCCGCAACAGTATCCAAAACGGTATACCTGTTGTTGAGGGAAACGGCCACAGGGGATCCCTGCACTGCCTGCTGGTTCCCTCTCCTTCCCCTGACGGTAACCCATCTACCTACTTCTTTTACCTGAGGTGTGACTACCTCCCCATAACTCCTCTCAATAACCTCCTCCGCCTCCCGAATGATCCGAAGTTCATCCAGCTCCAGCTCCAGTTCCCTAACGCGGTTCTCGAGGAGCTGGAGTTGGGTGCACTTCCCACAGATGCAGTCAGCAGGGACACTCTTGGCGACCCTTACCTCCCACATTCTGCAGGAGGAACATACAACTGCCTTAACCTCCATTCCCACTATTCCAAATTCCCAACAAATCTACTGAAAAACCAAAAACAAAAAGTCAAAACTTGTTAGGTTAGCAATACAACGGACAGAACTTCTTTAATAAAAAGCTTACCTTATCAACACACCAGAGTCCTTTTTTTGGTTAGAGGAGGAGGGTGGGTGTGAGACACTACACGTGTAGTGTCTCGGGTACAGCCACCACCCAAATATATACTTTTTACTTACCCAGCAGTCCCCTGGTCCTCCGAAAACAAAAGGGAATTCACTTTTGAACTTACACAGAAATTGACTTCACAGCTGTCAGCCCGCTCACGCACCTCCGTTACTATCAAAGCTGCAGTCACCGAAACTGAAAGAAAGAGATTTTAAACCACCCAAATATATACTTTTTACTTACCCAGCAGTCCCCTGGTCCTCCGAAAACAAAAGGGAATTCACTTTTAAACTTACACAGAAATTGACTTCACAGCTGTAAGCCCGCTCACGCACCTCCGTTGCTATCAAAGCTGCAGTCACCAAAACTGTCCACCTGTGTCTCTGTTCCTCTGTTTCTCTGTCCCTCTATGTCCCGCACGCTCTTTGTCTCTGTCCCACAGTGTGTTCTGTCCCTCTGTGTTTTCTATCCATCTGTGTCCCACCCCACTTTGTCTCTGCTCCTTCTTGTCTCTTTTCCTCTGTGTGGCTGTCCCTCTATGTTTTCTGTTCCACTGTGTTTTCTGTACCCCTGTGTTTCTGTCCCTCTGTGTGTTCTGTCCCTCTTTGTTTTCTGTCCCACTGTGTGTCTGTCGCTCTGTGCTTTCTGTCCGTCTGTGTTTTCTTTCCCTCTGTGTGCCTGTCCCTCTGTGTGCCTCTCCTTCTTTGTCTCTGTCCCTCTGTGTGTCTGTCCCTCTGTGTGTCTATCTCTCTTTGACTCTGTCCCTCTGTGTGTTCTGTCCCTCTATGTAACTGTCTCTCTGTGTGTCTGTCCCTCTGTGTGACTGCCCCTCTGTGTGTCACCCCCTTTTTGTCTCTGTCTCTCTGTGTGTCTGTTCCTCTGTGTGACTGCCCCTCTGTGTATCACCCCCTCTTTGTCTCTGTACCTCTGTGTGTCGCCCGCTCTTTGTCTCTGTCCCACTGTATGTCTGTCCCGCTGTGTGTGTCTGTACCTCTGTGTGCCGCCCCCTCTTTGTGTCTGTCCCACTGTGTCTCTGTCCCTCTGTGTCTCTATTCTTCTGTGTGTCTGTCCCTCTGTGTGCCGCTCCCCCTTTGTGTCTGTCCCTCTGTGTCTCTGTCCCTCTGTGTGTTCTGTCCCTCTCTGTTTTCTGTCACTTTGTGTGCCTGTCGCTCTGTGCGTCTGTCCCTCTGTGTGCCCCCTCTCTGTGTGGCCCCTCTCTGTGAGTCCCCTCTCTGTGTGTCGCCACACTGTGAGCCCTTCTCTCTGTGTGAGCACCTCTCTCTTTGTGTGCCCCTCTCTCTGTGAGTGCCTCTCTCGGTGTGTCTCCCTCTCTATTTTCCTGTCTCTCCCTCGCTGTTCCCTCCCTCTCTGTCCCCTCCCTCTCTGTCACTCTCTCTCTATCCACTCTCTCTCTGTGACCCCTCTCTCCATCTCTGTCCCTCTCTCTCTGTGTCCCCCCTCTGTGTGTGTCCACTCTCTATGTGTGTCCCCTCTCTGTGTCTGTTCCCTCTCTTATATTGCCCCCTCTCTGTGTGCCCCCTCTGGCCGTGCCCCCTCTCTATGTGCCGCCTCTCTGTGTGCCGCCTCTCTCTGTGCCGCCTCTGTGTGTGTGTGCCTCCCTCTCTCTGTTTCTATCTCTGTCTCTCTCTCTCTCCCTACCTCTGCGTCTCCCCTCTCTCCGTGTGTCTAATCTCTCTGTCCAATCTCTGTGTGCATCATTTCTGTGTGCCTCCTCTCTGCGTGTCTGTCTCTCTGCATGTCTGTCACACTGTGTTTTCTGTCACGCAGTGTTTTCTGTCCCTCTGTGTGTCTGTCCCTCTGTGTGTTTTGTCCCTCGGTGTGTTCTGTCCCTCTGTGTTTTCTGTCCCACTATGCGTCTGTCCCTCCATGTGTTCTGTCCCACTGTGTGTTCTGTCCCTCTGTGTATCTGTCCCTCTGTGTGTCTCCCCACCTTTGTCTCTGTCCGACTGTGTGTCTGTCCCACCCAATTTTCTTTCCCACTGTGTTTCTTTCCCACTGTGTTTTCTGTCCCTCTGTGTCTCTGTCCATCATTGTCTCTGTCCCTCTGTGTGTCTGCCCCTCTGTGTGTGTGTCCCTCTGTTTGTCTCTCGCTCTGTGTCTCTGTACCTCTGTGTCTTTGTCCACTTTGTTTTCTGTCCCACTGTATTTCTTTCCATCTGCGTGCCATCCCTCTTTGTCTCTTTCCCTCTTTGTGTCCGTCCCTCTGTATCTCTGTCCCTCTGTGTCCCCTCTCACAGAACAAAGAACAAAGAAAATTACAGCACAGGAACAGACCCTTCGGCCCTCCAAGCCTGCGCCGATCCAGATCCTCTATCTAAACATGTCGCCTATTTTCTAAGGGTCTGTATCTCTTTTCTTCCTGCCCATTCATGTATCTGTCTAGATACATCTTAAAAGACCCTATCGTGCACGCGTCTACCACCTCCGCTGGCAACGCGTTCCAAGCACCCACCACCCTCTGCGTAAAGAACTTTCCACGCATATACCCCCTAAACCTTTCCCCTCCCTCTGCGTGTTCTGTTCCTCTGTGTTTTCTGTCCCTCTGTGTGTCTGCCCCTCTGTGTGCCGCCCCCATTTTGTGTCTGTCCATCAGTGTCTCTGCCTCTCTGTGTCTCTGTTCTTCTGTGTGTCTGTCCCTCTGTGTGCCATTACCACCTTGTGTCTGTCCCTCTGTGTCTCTGTTCCTCTATGTGTCTGTTCCTCTGTGTGTCGCCCCCTAATTTTCTCTATCCTTCTGTGTGTTCTGTCCCCCTGTGTTTTCTGTTCCTCTGTGTGTTCTGTTCCTCTGTGTTTTCTGTCCCTCTATGTGTCTGTTCCTCTGTGTGTCGCCCCCTAATTTTCTCTATCCTTCTGTGTGTTCTGTCCCCCTGTGTTTTCTGTCCCTCTGTGTGTTCTGTACTCTGTGTTTTCTGGTCCCCTGTGTTTTTGTGCCCCTTGATCCCTATCGCTTTGTGTTTCTATCCCTCTGTGTATGTCCCTCTGTGTCTCTGTCCATCTTTGTCTCTGTCCCTCTGATTGGCTGTGCCTCTGTGTGTCTGTCCCTCTGTGTTTTCTGCCCCTATGTGTTTTCTGTCCCTCTTTATCTCTGTTCTTCTTTGTCTCTGTCCCTCTGTGTTTTCTGTCTTTCTGTGTTTTCTGTCCCTCTGCGTGCTGTCCTCTGTCTGTCTGCCCTCTGTGTGTCTGTCCTCCAATGTGTCTATCCCTCTGTGTGTCTCCCCGTCTCTGTCTCTGTCCGTCTGTGTCTCTGTCCCTCTTTGTCTCTGTCCCTCTGAGTGTCTGTCCGTCTGAGTGTCTGTCCCTCATTGTCTCTCTCCCTCTCTATCTCTGTCACTCTGTGTGTTCCGTCCCTCTGCATGTTCTGTCCCTCTGTGTTTTCTGTCCCTCTGTGTGTTTTGTTCCTCTGTGTTTCCTGTCCCTCTGTGTGTCTGTCCCTAGGTGTGTCGCCCCTCTTTGTCTCTGTCCGTATGTGTTTTCGTCCGCCTGTGATTTCTGTCCCTCTGTGTGTTCTGTACCTCTGTGTTTTCTGTTCCGCTGTAGTTTCTGTGCCCTTTATCCCAATCCCTCTGTGTGTCTGTCCCTCTGTGTTTTCTGTCCCTATGTGTTTTCTGTCCCTCTTTATCTCTGTCCATCTTTGTCTCTGTCCCTCTGTGTTTTCTGTCCCTCTGTGTGCTGCCCTCTGTGTATCTGCCCTCTGTGTGTTCTTCCTCCAGTGCGTCTGTCCCTCTCTGTGTCTGTCCCTTGGTGTGTCTGTCCCTCTGTGTGACTCCCGTCTGTGTGGCTCCTCTCTCTGTGGCTCCTCTGTGTGCCGGCTCATCTGTGTGTCCCCTCAATGTGACTCCCTTCTCTGTGAGTCCCCTCTCTGAGTGTCGCCACACTGCGAGCTCCTCTCTCTCTGAGTGAGCCCCTCTCTCTGTGTATCTTCTTCTCTCTGTGTGTCTCCCTCTCTCTTTGCATTCCTCTCCCTCTCTCCCTCTCTGTCCCCTCCCTCTCTGTCCCCTCCTTCTCTGACCCCTCCCTCTCTGTCCTCTCTCTCTGTGTCCCCTCTCTGTTGCCCCTCTCTATGTGCACCCTTTCGCTGTGCCCCCTCTCGCTGTGCCCCCTCTCTCTGTGATGCCTCAGTCTGTGCCGCCTCTCTGTGTTTGTCACCTCTCAGTATGTGCCTCTCTCTGTCTGTCTCCCTGTCTCTGTCTCTGTCTCTGTCTCCCTCTCTCGCTGCCTCCCCTCTCTCTCTGTCTCCCTCTCTCTGTCTCTCTCTCTGTCTCTCTCTCTCTTCCTACTTCTGTGTCAACGCTCTCTCTGTGTGCATCCTGTCTGTCTGCCTCCTCTCTGTTTACCTCCTTTCTGTGTGTTTCTTCTCTTTGCGTATCCTTTCTTTGTGCCTCCTCACTGCGTGTCTGCCTCTCTGCGTGTGTATCTCTCTGCGTGTCTGTCCGACTGTGTGTCTGTCCCACCCAATTGTCTGTCCCACTGTGTTTCTGTCCCACTCTGTTTTCTGCACCTCTGTGCCTCTGTCCCTCTTTGTCTCTGTCCCTCTGTGTGTTTGTCCATCTGAGTGTCTGTCCCTCTGTTTGTCTCTCCCTCTGTGTCTCTGTCCCTCTGTGTCTTTGTCCACTGTGTTTTCTGTCCCACTGTGTTTCTTTCCATCTGTGTGCCACCCCTCTTTGTCTCTGTCCCTCTTTGTGTCCGTCCCTCTGTATCTCTGTCCCTCTGTGTGTTCTGTCCCTCTGTGTTTTCTGTCCCTCTGTGTGTTATGTTCCTCTGTGTTTCCTGTCCCTCTGTGTGTCTGCCACTCTGTGTGCCGCCCCGTCTTTGTGTCTGTCCGTCTGTGTCTCTGTCCCTCTGTGTGTTCTGTCCCTCTGTGTGTTTTGTCCCTCTCTGTTTTCTGCCCCTCTGTGTGTTCTGTTCTCTGTGTGTTCTGTTCCTCTGTGTTTTCTGACCCTCTGTGTGTCTGTCCCTCTGTGTGCCCCCCTCTATGTCTCTGTCCTTCTGTGTGTTCTGTCCCCCTGTGTTTTCTGTCCCTTTTATTTCTGTCCTTCTTTGTCTCTGTCCCTCTGTGTTTTCTGTCTTTCTGTGTTTTCTGTCCCACTGTGTTTTCTGTCCCTCTGTGTCTCTGTCCCTCTTTGTCTCTGTCCCTCTGTGTGTTTGTCCATCTGAGTGTCTGTCCCTCTGTTTGTCTCTCCCTCTGTGTCTCTGTCCCTCTGTGTGTCTGTCCCTCTGTGTCTGTCTCTGTGTGTGGCTCCTCTCTCTGTGGCTCCTCTGTGTGCCGGCTCATCTGTGTGTCCCCTCTCTGCGAGTCCCCTCTCTGTGAGTCCCCTCTCTGTGTGCCGCCACACTGCGAGCTCCTCTCTCTGAGTGAGCCCCTCTCTCAGTGTATCTTCTTCTCTCTGTGTGTCTCCCTCTCTCTTTGCATTTCTCTCCCTCTCTCCCTCTCTGTCCCCTCCCTCTCTGTCCCCTCCCTCTCTGACCCCTCTCTCTCTTTCCTCTCTCTCTGTCCCCTCTCTCTGTGCCCCCTCTCTCTGTGTCCCCTCTCTGTTGCCCCCTCTCGCTATGCACCCTCTCGCTGTGCCCCCTCTCGCTGTGCCCCCTCTCTCTGTGCCGCCTCAGTCTGTGCCGCCTCTCTGTGTTTGTCACCTCTCAGTGTGTGCCTCTCTCTCTCTGTCTCTCTGTCTCTGTCTCTGTCTCTGTCTCCCTCTCCCGCTGTCTCCCTCTCTCTCTCCGTCTCCCTCTCTCTGTCTCTCTGTCTCTCTCTCTTCCTACCTCTGTGTCAACCCTCTCTCTGTGTGCATCCTCTCTGTGTACCTCCTTTCTGTGTGATTCTTCTCTCTGTGCCTCCTTTCTGTGTGCCTCCTCTCTGCGTGTCTGTCTCTCTGCGTGTCTATCTCTCTGCGTGTCTGTCCCACTGCGTGTCTGTCCCTCTGTGTGCCACCCCCTCTTTGTACCTGTCCCGCTGTGTGGTCTGTCCCGCTGTGCCTGTCCCTCTGTGCGTCTGTCCCTCTGTGCGTCTTTCCCTCTGTGTGTCTGTCCCTCAGTATGTCGCCCCCTCTTTGTCTCTCGCCCAATGTGTCTCTGTCACCCTGTGTTTCTCTTCCCTCTGTGCGTCTGTCCCTCTATGTGCCAGTCCCTCTGTGTGTCACCCCCTCTTTGTCTGTGTCCCTCTGTGTGTCTGTTCCACTGTGTTTTTTGTCCCTCTGTGTGTCAGTCCCTCTATGTGCCGCCCCCTCTTTGTCTCTGTTCCTCTGTGTGTTTTGTCCCTCTGTGTGTTCTGTCCCTCTGTGTTATCTGTCCCAGTGTATGTCTGTCCCTCTGTTAATCTGTCTCTCTGTATGTCTGTCCCTCTGTGTGTCGTCCCCTCTGTGTGTCACCCCCGCTAAGCGTCGCCCCCGCTTTGTCTCTGCCCCACTGTGCGTTTGTCGCACACAGTTTTCTGTCCCACTGTGTTTCTGTCCCATTGTGTTTTCTGTCCCTCTGTTTCTTTGTCCCTCTGTGTTTCTGTTCCTCTGTGTGTCGCCCCCTCGTTGTCTCTGTCCCTCGGTGTGCCTGTCCCTCAGTGTGTCTGTCCCTCTGTGTTTCCTGTCCCTCTGTGTTTTCTGTCTCTCTGTGTGTTTCTGTCCCTCTGTGTGCTGTCCCTCTGTGCGTCAGTAACTCTGTGTGTCGGCCTCTCTTTGTCGCTGTCCCACTGTGTGTCTGTCCATCTGTGTGCCTGTCCAACTGTGTCTCTGTCCCTCTGTGTCCCGCACACTCTTTGTCGCTGTCCCTCTGTTTGTCTGTCCCTCTATGTTTCCTGTCCCTCTGTGTTTTCTGTCCCGATGTGTGCTCTGTCCCTCTGTTTTTTCTGTCCCTCTGTGTGTCTGTCCCTCTGTGCTTTCTGTCCCTCTTTGTCTCTGCCCCTCTGTGTCTGTGTCCCTCGATATCTCTGTCCCTCTTTGTCTCTTTCCGTCTCTGTCTCTGTCCCAATGTGTTCTTTGTTCCTCTGTGTTTTCTGTCCCTCTGTGTGTCTGTCACTCTGTGTGCCTCGCCCGCTTTGTCTCTGTCCCACTGTGTCTCTGTCCCTCTGCGTCTCTGTGTGTCTGCCCCTCTTTGTCTCTGTCCCTCTGAGTGTTCTGTCCCTATGTGCGTCTATCCTTCTGTGTGCCTGTCCATCTATGTGTCGCCCCCACTTTGTCCCCCTGTGAGTCTGTCCCTGTGACTTTTCTGTTTCTCTATGTATCTGTCCATCTGTGTGTCTCTCCCTCTGTGTGCAGCCCTTCATTGCCTCTGACCCCCTTTGTCTCTGTCCCTCTCTGTCCTGCACCCTCTTTTTCTCTGTCCCTCTGTGTGCCTGTCCCTCTGTGTCTCGGTCCCTCTGTCTCTCGGTCCCTCTGTATGTCTGTCCCTCTGTTTGTCGCCCCCTCTGAGTGTCACCCCCGCTATGCGTCGCCCCCTCTTTGTCTCTGCCCCTACTGTGTGTCTGTCCCACACAGTTTTCTGTCCCACTGTGTTTCTGGAGCATTGTGTTTTCTGTCCCTCTGTTTCTCTGTCCCTCTTTGTCTCTGTCCCTCTGTGTGTCTATCCAAGTCAGTTTTCTGTCCCTCTGTGTTTCTGTTCCTCTGTGCGTCGCCCCCTCGTTGTCTCTGTCCCTCTGTGTGCCTGTCCCTCTGTGTGTCTGTCCCTCTGTGTTTCCTGTCCCTCTGTGTTTTCTGTCTCTCTATGTGTTTCTGTCCCTCTGTGTGTCTGTCCCTCTGTGCGTCAGTCGCTCTGTGTGTCGACCTCTCTTTGTCGCTGTCCCACTGTGTGCCTGTCCATCTGTGTGTCGCCCCCTCTTTGTCTCAGTCCCTCTGTGTGACTGTCCATCTGTGTGTCGACCCCTCTTTATCTCTGTCCCTCTGTGTTTTCTGTCCCTCTGCGTTTTCTGTCCCCCTGTGAGTCTATCCCTGTGTCGTTTCTGTTTCTCTGTGTGTCTGTCCATCTGTGTGTCTGTCCCTCATTGTGCAGCCTTTCATTGCCTCTGTCCCCCTTTGTCTCTGTCCCTCTGTGTCCTGCAAACTCTTTGCCTCTGCCCCTCTGTGTGTCTGTCCCTCTGTGTGCCTCCCCTTCATTGTCTCTGTATCTCTGTGTCTCTGTCTCTCTGTGTCTCGGTCCCTCTGTCTCTCGGTCCCTCTGTGTGTCTGTCGCTCTGTGTTTCTGTCCCTCTGTGTGTCAGTCCCTCTATGTGGCGCCCCCTCTTTGTCTCTGTCCCTCAGTGTGTTTTGTCCCTCTGTGTTTTCCGTCCCTCTGTGTGTCTGTCCCTCTGTGTGTTTTCTGTCGCTCTTTGTGTCGGTCTACTGCGTGCCTGTCCCTCTCTGTCTCTGTCCATCTTTATCTCTGTCCCTCTTTGTCTCTGTCCGTCTGTGTCTCTGTCGCACTGTGTTTTTGTCCCTCTGAGTTTTCTGTCCCTCTGTCTGTCTGTCCCTCTGTGTCCCTCTGCCTCTGTGTCCCGCACACTCTTTGCCTCTGTCCCACTGTGTTTTCTGTCCCTCTGTGTTTTCCGTCCGGCAGTGTACCGCTCCCTCTTTGTCTCCGTTCCTCTGTGTCCCTGTTCCTCTTTGCCTCTGTCCCTCTGTGTGTCTGTCCCTCTATGTTTTCTGTCCCTCTGTGTTTTCAGTCCCTATGTGTGTTCTGTCCTTCTGTTTTTTCTGTCCCTCTGTGTGTCCGTCCCTCTGCGATTTCTGTCCATCTCTGTTTTCTGTCCCTCTGTGTGTCTGTCCCTCTGTGTGTTCTGTCCCTCTGAGTGTTCTGTAACTATTTGCATCTGTCCATCAGTGTGCCTGTCCCTCTGCGTGTCGCCCCCACGTTGTCTCTGTCCCTCTGTGTGTTCTGTCCCTCTGGGTTTTCTGTCACTCTGCGTGTCTGTCCCTCTATGTGTTCTGTCCCTATGCGCGTCTGTACCTCTGTGTGTCTGTCCCTCTGTGTGTCTGTCCCTCTGTGTGACGCCTCAACTTTGTCTCTGCCCCACTGTGTGTCTGTCCCTCTGTGTGTTCAGTCCCACTGTGTTCTCTGTCCGTCTATGCCTTTCTCCACTGTTTTTTCTGTCCCTATGTGTGTTCTGTCCCTCTGTTTTTTCTGTCCCTCTGTGTGTCTGTCCCTCTGTGCTTTCTGTCCCTCTGTGCGTCTGTCCCTCTGTGTGTCGCCTCCGGTTTGTCTCCGTCCCACTGTGTGTCTGTCCCTCTGTGTATTCTGTCCGTCTGTGTACGGCCCCCTCTTTGTCTCTGTCCCTCTTTGTCTCTGTCCCTCTGCGTCTCTGTCCCTCCATGTATATGTTCCTCTGTGTCTTTGTCCACTTTGATTTCTGTCCCACGGTGTTTCTTTCCCTCCGTGAGCCACCCCTCTTTGTCTCTGTCCTGCTTTATACCTTCCCCTCTGTGTGTCTGTCCCTCTGTCTGTCTGTCCCCCTGTTTTTCTGTCCCCTGTTTTTCTGTCCCTCTGTGTGTTTTGTCCCTCTGTGTGTTCTGTCCCTCTGTGTTATCTGTCCCAGTGTATGTCTGTCCCTCTGTTAATCTGTCTCTCTGTATGTCTGTCCCTCTGTGTGTCGTCCCCTCTGTGTGTCACCCCCGCTAAGCGTCGCCCCCGCTTTGTCTCTGCCCCACTGTGCGTTTGTCGCACACAGTTTTCTGTCCCACTGTGTTTCTGTCCCATTGTGTTTTCTGTCCCTCTGTTTCTTTGTCCCTCTGTGTTTCTGTTCCTCTGTGTGTCGCCCCCTCGTTGTCTCTGTCCCTCGGTGTGCCTGTCCCTCAGTGTGTCTGTCCCTCTGTGTTTCCTGTCCCTCTGTGTTTTCTGTCTCTCTGTGTGTTTCTGTCCCTCTGTGTGCTGTCCCTCTGTGCGTCAGTAACTCTGTGTGTCGGCCTCTCTTTGTCGCTGTCCCACTGTGTGTCTGTCCATCTGTGTGCCTGTCCAACTGTGTCTCTGTCCCTCTGTGTCCCGCACACTCTTTGTCGCTGTCCCTCTGTTTGTCTGTCCCTCTATGTTTCCTGTCCCTCTGTGTTTTCTGTCCCGATGTGTGCTCTGTCCCTCTGTTTTTTCTGTCCCTCTGTGTGTCTGTCCCTCTGTGCTTTCTGTCCCTCTTTGTCTCTGCCCCTCTGTGTCTGTGTCCCTCGATATCTCTGTCCCTCTTTGTCTCTTTCCGTCTCTGTCTCTGTCCCAATGTGTTCTTTGTTCCTCTGTGTTTTCTGTCCCTCTGTGTGTCTGTCACTCTGTGTGCCTCGCCCGCTTTGTCTCTGTCCCACTGTGTCTCTGTCCCTCTGCGTCTCTGTGTGCCTGCCCCTCTTTGTCTCTGTCCCTCTGAGTGTTCTGTCCCTATGTGCGTCTATCCTTCTGTGTGCCTGTCCATCTATGTGTCGCCCCCACTTTGTCCCCCTGTGAGTCTGTCCCTGTGACTTTTCTGTTTCTCTATGTATCTGTCCATCTGTGTGTCTCTCCCTCTGTGTGCAGCCCTTCATTGCCTCTGACCCCCTTTGTCTCTGTCCCTCTCTGTCCTGCACCCTCTTTTTCTCTGTCCCTCTGTGTGCCTGTCCCTCTGTGTCTCGGTCCCTCTGTCTCTCGGTCCCTCTGTATGTCTGTCCCTCTGTTTGTCGCCCCCTCTGAGTGTCACCCCCGCTATGCGTCGCCCCCTCTTTGTCTCTGCCCCTACTGTGTGTCTGTCCCACACAGTTTTCTGTCCCACTGTGTTTCTGGAGCATTGTGTTTTCTGTCCCTCTGTTTCTCTGTCCCTCTTTGTCTCTGTCCCTCTGTGTGTCTATCCAAGTCAGTTTTCTGTCCCTCTGTGTTTCTGTTCCTCTGTGCGTCGCCCCCTCGTTGTCTCTGTCCCTCTGTGTGCCTGTCCCTCTGTGTGTCTGTCCCTCTGTGTTTCCTGTCCCTCTGTGTTTTCTGTCTCTCTATGTGTTTCTGTCCCTCTGTGTGTCTGTCCCTCTGTGCGTCAGTCGCTCTGTGTGTCGACCTCTCTTTGTCGCTGTCCCACTGTGTGCCTGTCCATCTGTGTGTCGCCCCCTCTTTGTCTCAGTCCCTCTGTGTGACTGTCCATCTGTGTGTCGACCCCTCTTTATCTCTGTCCCTCTGTGTTTTCTGTCCCTCTGCGTTTTCTGTCCCCCTGTGAGTCTATCCCTGTGTCGTTTCTGTTTCTCTGTGTGTCTGTCCATCTGTGTGTCTGTCCCTCATTGTGCAGCCTTTCATTGCCTCTGTCCCCCTTTGTCTCTGTCCCTCTGTGTCCTGCAAACTCTTTGCCTCTGCCCCTCTGTGTGTCTGTCCCTCTGTGTGCCTCCCCTTCATTGTCTCTGTATCTCTGTGTCTCTGTCTCTCTGTGTCTCGGTCCCTCTGTCTCTCGGTCCCTCTGTGTGTCTGTCGCTCTGTGTTTCTGTCCCTCTGTGTGTCAGTCCCTCTATGTGGCGCCCCCTCTTTGTCTCTGTCCCTCAGTGTGTTTTGTCCCTCTGTGTTTTCCGTCCCTCTGTGTGTCTGTCCCTCTGTGTGTTTTCTGTCGCTCTTTGTGTCGGTCTACTGCGTGCCTGTCCCTCTCTGTCTCTGTCCATCTTTATCTCTGTCCCTCTTTGTCTCTGTCCGTCTGTGTCTCTGTCGCACTGTGTTTTTGTCCCTCTGAGTTTTCTGTCCCTCTGTCTGTCTGTCCCTCTGTGTCCCTCTGCCTCTGTGTCCCGCACACTCTTTGCCTCTGTCCCACTGTGTTTTCTGTCCCTCTGTGTTTTCCGTCCGGCAGTGTACCGCTCCCTCTTTGTCTCCGTTCCTCTGTGTCCCTGTTCCTCTTTGCCTCTGTCCCTCTGTGTGTCTGTCCCTCTATGTTTTCTGTCCCTCTGTGTTTTCAGTCCCTATGTGTGTTCTGTCCTTCTGTTTTTTCTGTCCCTCTGTGTGTCCGTCCCTCTGCGATTTCTGTCCATCTCTGTTTTCTGTCCCTCTGTGTGTCTGTCCCTCTGTGTGTTCTGTCCCTCTGAGTGTTCTGTAACTATTTGCATCTGTCCATCAGTGTGCCTGTCCCTCTGCGTGTCGCCCCCACGTTGTCTCTGTCCCTCTGTGTGTTCTGTCCCTCTGGGTTTTCTGTCACTCTGCGTGTCTGTCCCTCTATGTGTTCTGTCCCTATGCGCGTCTGTACCTCTGTGTGTCTGTCCCTCTGTGTGTCTGTCCCTCTGTGTGACGCCTCAACTTTGTCTCTGCCCCACTGTGTGTCTGTCCCTCTGTGTGTTCAGTCCCACTGTGTTCTCTGTCCGTCTATGCCTTTCTCCACTGTTTTTTCTGTCCCTATGTGTGTTCTGTCCCTCTGTTTTTTCTGTCCCTCTGTGTGTCTGTCCGTCTGTGTACGGCCCCCTCTTTGTCTCTGTCCCTCTTTGTCTCTGTCCCTCTGCGTCTCTGTCCCTCCATGTATATGTTCCTCTGTGTCTTTGTCCACTTTGATTTCTGTCCCACGGTGTTTCTTTCCCTCCGTGAGCCACCCCTCTTTGTCTCTGTCCTGCTTTATACCTTCCCCTCTGTGTGTCTGTCCCTCTGTCTGTCTGTCCCCCTGTTTTTCTGTCCCCTGTTTTTCTGTCCCTCTGTGTTTTTTGTCCCTCTGTGTGTCTGTCCTTCTGTGTGCCTGTCCAAATGCGTCTCTGTCCCTCTGTGTCTCTATCCCTCTGTGTTTTCTGTCCCTCTGTGTTTTCTGTCCGTCTGTGCTTTCTGTCTCTCTTTGTGTCTGTCCCTCTGTGCGTCAACCCCTCTGTGTATCGGCCCCTCTTTTTCTCTGTCCCGATGTATGTTCTGTCCCTCTGTGTTCTGACCCTCTTTGCGTGTCCCTCTGTGTTTTCTGTCCCTCTGTGTTTCTATCCCTCTCTGCTTCGCCCCTCTTTGTCTGTGTCCCACTGTTGGTCTGTCCCTCTGTGTGTTCACTCCCTCTATGTTTTCTGTCCCTCTGTGTGTCTGTCCTTCTGTGTTCCGCCCCCTCTTTGTGTCTTTGCATCTGTATCTCTGTCCGTCTATGTCTCTGTCCTTCTGTGTGTCTATCCCTCTGTGTGACGCCCCCTCTTTGTATCTGGCCCTCTTTCTCTGTCTGACTTTGTCCCTGCCCCTCGGTGTCTCTGCCCCTCTGTGTGTCTGTCCCTCAGTGTCTTAGTCCCACTGTGTTTTCCATCCCTATGTGTTTTCTGTCCGTCTGTGTCCCACCCCCTCTTTCCGTCTGTTGCTCTTTGTCTGTGTCCCTCTTTGTGTCTGTCCATTTGCGTGTCTCTCCCTCTGTGTGTCTGTCCATCTGCGTGTCTGTCCCTCTGTGCTTTCTGTCTCTGTGTGTGTCTGTCCATCTGTGTGTCTGTCCCTCTGTGTGCAGCTCCTCATTGTCTCTGTCCCCCTTTGTATCTGTCCCTCTTTGTCTCTGTCCCGCATTACTCTGTCCGTCGGTGTCTCTGGCCCACTGTGTATTCTGTCCCGCTGTGTTTTCTGTCCCTCTGTTATTTTCTGCTCCTCGTTGTGTCTGTCCCTCTGTGTGTCTGTCCCATTTTGTTTTTGTCCCTCTGTGTTTTCTGTCACCCTGTTTTTCCGGTCCCTCTGTGTCTCTGTCTCTCTGTGTGTTCTGTCCCGCTGTGTTTTCTGTCCCTCTGTGTGTCTGTCCCTCTGTGTGCCTCTCCCCCTCTGTATCTCTGTCCCTCTGTGTCTCTGTGTCCCGCCCCCTCTTTGTCTCTGTTCCTCTTTGTCTCTGACCCTCTGTGTTTTCTGTCCCTCTGTGGTTTTGTCCCTCTGTCTGTTTTCTGTTCCTCTGCGTGTCTGTCCATCTGCGTGCCTGTCCCTCTTTGTGTCTGTCACTCTGTGTGTCTGGCCCTCTGTGTATCTGTCCCTCTGTATTTTCTGTCCCTATATATGTCTGTCCCCCTGTGTCACTGTCACTCCGTGTCTCAGTCCCTCTGTGTCCCGCACCCTCATTGTCTCTGTCCCACGGTGCTTTCTGTCCCTCTGTGTTTTCTGTCCGTCTGTGTCCCGCCCCTCTTTGTCTCTGTTCCTCTTCGAAACTGTCCCTCTGTTTTTCTGTCCCTCTGTGTTTTCTGTCCCTCTGTTTGTCTGTCCACTGCGTGCCTGTCCATCTGTGTCTCTGTCCCTCTGTGTGTCTGTCCCTCTGTCCATCTGTCCCTCTGTCTTTTCTGTCTCTCTGTGTATCTGTCCATCTGCGTTTCTGTCCATCTGTATGCAGTCTCTCATTGTCTCTGTCCCCCTTTGTCTCTGTCCCTCTGTGTCCTGCAACCTCTTTGTCTCTGTCCCTCTTTGTCTCTGCCCCTCCGTGTGTCTGTCCCCCTGTGTGTCTGTCCCCCTGCGTGTCCGTCCCTCTGTGTGTCTGTCCCTCTGTGTGTCTGCCCCTCTGTGTATTCTCCCCTCTTTATCTCTATCCCCCTTTGTCTCTGTCCCTCTGTGTCCTGCAACCTCATTGTCTCTGTCCCACTGTGTGTCTGTCCCTCTGTGTGTTCTGTCACTCTGTGTTTTCTGTCCCTCTGTGTGCTGCCCTCTCTTTGTGTCTGTTCCCCTGTGTCTCTGTCTATCTGTGTATCTGTCCCTCACTTTCCTGCACCCTCTTTATCTCTGTCCCTCTTTGTGTTCTGTCTCTCTGTGTTTTCTGTCCCTCTGTGCTTCTGTTCCTCTGTGCGTCGCCCCCTCTTTGTCTCTGTCCAACTGTGTTTCTGTCCCCCTGTGTGTTCTGTCCCTCTGTGTTTCCTGTCCCTCTGTGTGTCTGTTCTTCTGTGTTCCGCCACGTCTTTGTGTCTTTCCATCTGTATCTCTGACCGTCTATGTCTCTGTCCTTCTGTGTGCCTATCGCTCTGTGTGCCGCCCCCTCTTTGTACCTGCCCCTCTGTCCCTGTCCCTCTGTGTCTCTGTCCCTCTGTGTGCCTGTCCCTCTGTCTTTTCTGTCCCCCTGTTTTTCAATCCCTCTGTGTTTTCTGTCCCTCTGTGTGTCTGCACCTCTGTGTTCCACACCCTCTTTGTGTCTTTCCATCTGTATCTCTGTCCGTCTATGTCTCTGTCCTTCTGTGTGTCCATCCCTCTGTGTGCCGCCCCCTCTTTGTATCTGGCCCTCTGTTTCTGTCTCACTTTGTCCCTGTCCCTCGGTGTCTCTGTCCCTCTGTGTGTCTGTCCCTCTGTCTTTTTAGTCCCTGTGTGTCTGTCCCTCTGTGTCTCTGTCCCACTGTGTTTTCTGTCCCTCTGTGTTTTCTGTCCGTCTGTGTCCCGTCCTCTCTTTGTCTCTTTTCCTCTTTGTATTTTTCCCTTTTTGTGTCTGTCCATTTGCGTTTCTGTCCCTCTGTGTGTCTTTCCGATGTGTTTCTGTCCCCCTGTGTCTCTTTCCGCCTGTGACTCTGTACCTCTGTGTCTCTGTCCCTCTGTGTCTCCGTCCCTCTGTATTTTTAGTCCCTGTGTGTCTGTCCCTCTGTGTCTCTGTCCCACTGTGTTTTCTGTCCCTCTGTGTTTTCTGTCCATCTGTGTCCCGTCCTCTCTTTGTCTCTTTTCCTCTTTGTATTTTTCCCTTTTTGTGTCTGTCCATTTGCGTTTCTGTCCCTCTGTGTGTCTGTCCATATGCGTGTCTGTCCCTCTGTGTTTTCTGTCCCTCTGTGTGCAGCCCCTCATTTTCTCTGTCCCCCTTTGTATCTGTCCCTCTGTGTCTCTGTCCCTCTTTACTCTGTCAGTCTGTATCACTGTTTTCTGTCCCTCTGTTTTTGTGCCCCTCGTTGTGTCTGTCCCTCTGTGTGTCTGTGCCATTTTGTTTTTGTCCATCTGTGTTTTATGACACCTTTGTTTTTTCTGTCCCTCGTTGTCTCTGTCTCTCTGTGTATTCTGTTCCTCTGTGTTTTCGGTCCCTCTGTGTTTTCTGTCCCTCTGTGTGTCAGTCCCTCTGTGTGCTTTTCCCCCTCGGTATCTCTGTCCCTCTGTGTCTCTGTCCCTCTGTGTCCCGCCCCCTCTTTTTCTCTGTTCCTCTTTGTCTCTGAGCCTCTGTGTTTTCTGTCCCTCTGTCTTTTCTGTCCCTCTGTGGTTTTGTCCCTCTGTGTGTTTTCTGTCCCTCTGCGTGTCTGTCCAGCTGCGTGACTGTCCCTCTTTATGTCTGTCACTCTGTGTGTCTAACCCTCTGTGTGTCTGTCCCTCCGTATTTTCTGTCCCTCCGTGTGCCTGTCCCCATGTGTGTCTGTCCCCCTGTGTGTCCGTCCCTCTGTATGTCCGTCCCTTGTGTGTCGGTACCTCTGTGTGCCTGTCCCCCTGTGGTTCTTTGTCTCTGTTCCACTGTATTTTATGTGCCGCTGATTATTCTTTCCGTCTGTGTCCCGCCCTATCTATGTCTCTGTCCTCTGTGTCTCTGTCCCTCTGTGTGTCTGTCCCTCTGTGTGTCTGACCCTCTGTGTTTTCTGTCCCACGTCGTGACTGTCCCTCTGTGTTCCTTCCCCTCTTTGTCTCTGTCCCTCTTTTTCTCTTTCCCACTGTGTCTCTTTCCCTCTGTGTCACTGTCCCTCTGTGTCTCTGTCCCTCTGTGTGTCGCCTCCTATTTGTCTCTATCCCACTTTGTGACTGTCCCTCTGTGTGTTCTGTGTCTCTGTGTTTTCTCACCCTCTGTGTGTCTGTCCTTCTGTGTGCTGCTCCCTCTTTGTGTCTGTCCATTGGTGTCTCTGTCCGTAAGTGACTATGTCCCTCTGTGTGCCTTTCCCGCTTTGTCTCTGTCCCTCTATCTCTGTCCCTCTTTGTCCCTGGCCTTCTGTGTGTCTCTCCCATTGTGTGCCTTTCCCTCTGTGTTTTCTGTCCCGCTCTGTGTCTGTCCCTCTGTGTGCCTGTCCCCCTGTGTCACTGTCCCTCTGTGTCTCCGTCCCTCTGTGTCCCGCACCCTCTTTGTCTCTATCCCAATGTGTTTCCTATCCCTCTGTGTTTCTGGCCGTCTGCGTCCCGTCCCCTTTTTTGTTCTGTTCCTCTTTGTGTCTGTCCATCTGTCTGTCTGTCCCTCTGTGTGCAGCCCCTCATTTTCTCTGTCCCGCTTAGTCTCTGTCCCGCTTTGTCTCTGCCCCACTGTGTTTTATGTCCCTCTGTATTTTCTGACCCTCTGTTGTTTCTGTTCCTCTTTGTGTCTGTCCCCCTGTGCGCCTGTCTGGCTGTGTATCTGTCCCCTGTGTATTTTCTCCGGCTGTGTGTTTTCGGTCCCACTGTGTGTTTTCTGTCTCTCTGTTTGTCGCCCCCTCATTGTCTCTGTCCCACTGTGTGTCTATCCCTCTGTGTCTTCTGTCCCTCTGTGTCTTCTGCCTCCTCTTTGTTTCTGTCCCACTGTGTCTCTGTCCCTCAGTGTCCTGCACCCTCTTTGCCTCTGCCCCACTGTATTTTCTGTCCCTCTGTGTGTCTGTCCCTCTGTGAGCCTTCCCCTCATTCTCTCTGTCCCAATTTGTCTCTGTCCCTCTTTGTGTCTGTCCCTCTGTGTGTAGCCCCCTCTTTGTCTCTGTCCCACTGTGTGTCGCCCCCTCTTTGTCTCTGTCCCTGTCCCTCTTTGTCCCTCTGCCACTGTGTGTCCGTCCTTATCTGTCCTTCTGTGTGTCTGTCCCTCTGTATGCCTGTCCCCCTATGTCTCTTTCCCTCTGTGTTTTCTGTCCCTGTGTGTGTCTGTCCCTCTTTGTCCCGCACCCTCATTGTCTCTGTCCCACGGTGTTTTCTGTCCCTCTGTGTTTTCTGTCCGTCTGTGTCCCGCCCCCTCTTCGTCACTGCCCCTCTGTGTTTTCTGTCTGTGTGTCTGTCTCTCTGTGTGCATCCCCTCGTTGCCTCTGTCCCCCTTTGTCTCTGTCCATCTGTGTCTCTGCCCCACTGAGTATTATGTCCCTCTGTATTTTCTGACCACTGTTTTTTCTGTCCCTCTTTGTGTCTGTCAAGCCAAATGGCTTGTGGGAGGAAACCGGAGCACCCGGAGAAAACCCACGCAGACACAGGGAGAACTTGCAAACTCCACACAGGCAGTACCCGGAATCGAACCCGGGTCCCTGGAGCTGTGAGGCTGCGGTGCTAACCACTGCGCCACTGTGCCGCCCTTGATCTGTCTCTCTGTTTGTCGTTCCCTCATTGTCTCTGTCCCACTGTGTGTCTGTCCCTCTGTGTGTTCTGTCACTCTGTGTTTTCTGTCCCTCTGTGTGCTGCCCCCTCTTTGTGTCTGTTCCTCTGTGTCTCTGTCCGTCTGTGTATCAGTCCCTCTATATCCTGCACCCTCTTTGTCTCTGTCCCTCTGTGTTTTCTGTCGCTCTGTGTGCCTGTCCCTCTGTGCTTTCTGTCCTTCTGTGTTTTCTGTCCTTGTGCGTTTTATGTCCCTCTGTGTTTTCTGTCCCTCTGTGTCTATTTCCCTCTTCGTCTCTGTCCCACTTTGTCTCTGTCTGTCTATGTCTCCGTCCCACTGTGTTTTTGTCCGTGTGTGTTTTCTGTCCCTCTGTGTGTCTGTCCCTCTGTGAGCCTTCCCCTCATTCTCTCTGTCGCTCTGTGTCTCTGTCCCTCTGTGTGTCTTTCCCAATGTGTCTCTGTCCCTCTGTGTCTCTGTCTCTCTGTGTGTCTGTCCCCCTGTGTGTCTGTCCCTGTGTATGTCCGTCCCTTGTGTGTCGGTCCATCTGTGTGCCCGTCCCTCTGTATGTCTGTCCCTCGTGTGTCGGTCCCTCTGTGTGCCCGTCCCTCTGTATGTCTGTCCCTTGTGTGTCGGTCCCTCTGTGTGCCTGTCCCCCTGTGGTTCTTTGTCTCTGTTCCACTGTATTTTCTGTGCCGCTGATTATTCTTTCTGTCTGTGTCCCGCCCTATCTATGTCTCTGTCCTCTCTGTCTCTGTCCCTCTGTGTGTCTGACCCTCTGCGTTTTCTGTCCCACGTTGTGTCTGTCCCTCTGTGTTCCTTCCCCTCTTTGTCTCTGTCCCTCTTTTTCTCTGTCCCACTGTGTCTCTTTCCCTCTGTGTGTCAGTCCCTCTGCGTGTCGCCCCCTCTTTGTCTCTGTCCCTCTGTGTTTTCTGTCCCTCTGGGTTTCCTGTCCCTCTGTGTGTCTATCCCTCTGTGTGACCCCAATTTGTCTCTGTCACTCTTTGTCTATGTCCCTCTGTGTCTCTGTCCCTCTGTGTGTCGCCTCCTATTTGTCTCTATCCCACTTTGTGACTGTCCCTCTGTGTGTTCGGTGTCTCTGTGTTGTCTCTCCCTCTGTGTGTCTGTCCTTCTGTGTGCTGCTCCCTCTTTGTGTCTGTCCTTTGGTGTCTCTGTCCGTAAGTGACTCTGTCCCTCTGTGTGCCTTGCCCTCTTTGTCTCTGTCCCTCTATCTCTGTCCCTCTTTGTCCCTGGCCTTCTGTGTGTCTCTCCCATTGTGTGCCTTTCCCTCTGTGTTTTCTGTCCCGCTCTGTGTCTGTCCCTCTGTGTTTCTGGCCGTCTGTGCCCCGTCCCCTTTTTTGTTCTGTTCCTCTTTGTGTCTGTCCCTCTGTGCGTCTGTCCCTCTGTGTCTCTGTCCCTCTGACTTTTCTGTCCTCCTGTGTTTACTGTCTCTCTGTGTGCTGCCCCTCATTGTCTCTGTCCCGCTTTGTCTCTGTCCAACTGTGTCTCTGTTCCACTGTGTTTTATGTCCCTCTGTATTTTCTGACCCTCTGCTGTTTCTGTCCCCCTGTGCGCCTCTCCCCCTGTGCATCTGTCCCCTGTGTATTTTCTACGGCCGTGTGTTTTCGGTCCCACTGTGTGTTTTCTGTCTCTCTGTTTGTCGCCCCCTCATTGTCTCTGTCCCACTGTGTGTCTATCCCTCTGTGTGTTCTGTACCTCTGTGTGTTCTGTCACTCTGTGTTTTCTGCCTCTCTGTGTGCTGACCCCTCTTTGTTTCTGTCCCTCAGTGTCCTGCACCCTCTTTGCCTCTGCCCCACTGTATTTTCTGTCCCTGTGTGTTTTCTGTCCCTCTGTGTGTCTGTCCCTCTGTGAGCCTTCCCCTCATTCCCTCTGTCCCAATTTGTCTCTGTCCCTCTTTGTCTCTGTCTCTCTGTGTGTCTGTCCCTCTGTGTGTAGCCCCCTCTTTGTCTCCATCCCTCTGTCCCTGTCCCTCTTTGTCCCTCTGCCACTGTGTGTCTGTCCCTCTGTGTCTCTGTCCCTCTGACTTTTCTGTCCTGCTGTGTTTACTGTCTCTCTGTGTGCTGCCCCTCATTGTCTCTGTCCCGCTTTGTCTCTGTCCAACTGTGTCTCTGTTCCACTGTGTTTTATGTCCCTCTGTATTTTCTGACCCTCTGCTGTTTCTGTCCCCCTGTGCGCCTTTCCCCCTGTGCATCTGTCCCCTGTGTATTTTCTACGGCTGTGTGTTTTCGGTCCCACTGTGTGTTTTCTGTCTCTCTGTTTGTCGCCCCCTCATTGTCTCTGTCCCACTGTGTGTCTATCCCTCTGTGTGTTCTGTACCTCTGTGTGTTCTGTCACTCTGTGTTTTCTGCCTCTCTGTGTGCTGACCCCTCTTTGTTTCTGTCCCTCTGTGTCTCTGTCCCTCAGTGTCCTGCACCCTCTTTGCCTCTGCCCCACTGTATTTTCTGTCCCTGTGTGTTTTCTGTCCCTCTGTGTGTCTGTCCCTCTGTGAGCCTTCCCCTCATTCTCTCTGTCCCAATTTGTCTCTATACCTCTTTGTCTCTGTCTCTCTGTGTGTCTGTCCCTCTGTGTGTAGCCCGCTCTTTGTATCCATCCCTCTGTCCCTGTCCCTCTTTGTCCCTCTGCCACTGTGTGTCTGTCCCTCTGTGCGTCTGTCCCTCTGCCTTATCTGTCCTTCTGTGTGTCTGTCCCTCTGTATGCCTGTCCCCCTATGTCTCTTTCCCTCTGTGTTTTCTGTCCCTGTGTGTGTCTGTCTCCTGTGTCTCTGTCCCTCTTTGTCCCGCACCCTCATTGTCTCTGTCCCACGGTGTTTTCTGTCCCTCTGTGTTTTCTGTCCGTCTGTGTCCCGCCGCCTTTTCGTCACTGCCCCTCTGTGTTTTCTGTCTGTGTGTCTGTCTCTCTGTGTGCATCCCCTCGTTGCCTCTGTCCCCCTTTTTCACTATCCCCCTTTGTCTCTGTCCATCTGTGTCTCTGTCCCACTGAGTATTATGTCCCTCTGTATTTTCTGACCACTGTTTTTTTCTGTCCCTCTTTGTGTCTGTCCCCCTGTGAGTCTTTCCCACTGTATATCTGTCCCTCTGTGCATTTTCTCCGTCTGTGTGTTTAGATTAGATACAGCACTGAAACAGGCCGTTCAGCCCACTGAGTCTGTGCCGAACATCAACCACCCATTTATATTAATCCTACACTAATCCCATATTCCTACCAAACATCCCCACCTGTCCCAAGATTTCCCTACCACCTACCTGCACTAGTGTCAATTTATAATGGCCAATTTACCTATCAACCTGCAAGTATTTTGGCTTGTGGGAGGAAACCGGAGCACCCGAAGAAAACCCACGCAGACACAGGGAGAACTTGCAAACTCCACACAGGCAGTACCCGCAATCGAACACGGGTCCCTGGAGCTGTGAGGCTGCGGTGCTAACCACTGTGCCACTGTGCCGCCCTTGATCTGTCTCTCTGTTTGTCGCTCCCTCATTATCTCTGTCCCACTGTGTGTCTGTCCCTCTGTGTGTTCTGTCACTCTGTGTTTTCTGTCCCTCTGTGTGCTGCCCCCTCTTTGTGTCTGTTCCTCTGTGTCTCTGTCCGTCTGTGTATCAGTCCCTCTATATCCTGCACCCTCTTTGTCTCTGTCCCTCTGTGTTTTCTGTCGCTCTGTGTGCCTGTCCCTCTGTGCTTTCTGTCCTTCTGTGTTTTCTGTCCTTGTGCGTTTTCTGACCCTCTGTGTTTTCTGCCCCTCTTTGCGTCTGTCCCTCTGAGTTCCTTCCCCTCTTAGTCTCTGTCCCTCTTTTTCTCTGTCCCACTGTGTCTCTGTCCCTCTGTGTCTCTGTCCCTCTGTGTGCCAGTTCCGCTGCGTGTCGCCCCCTCTTTGTCTCTGTTCCTCTGTGTATTCGGTCCCTCTAGGTTTTCTGTCCCTCTGTGTGTCTGTCCCTCTGTGAGCCTCCCCCTCTTTGTCTCTGTCCCTTTTTGTCTCTGTCCCTCTGTGTCTCCGTCCCTCTGCGTGTCGCCTCCCATTTGTCTCCATCCCACTGTGTGTCTGTCCCTCTGTGTGTTCTGTCACTCTGTGTTTTCTGTCCCTCTGTGTCTATGTCCCTCTTCGTCTCTGTCCCACTTTGTCTCTGTCTGTCTGTGTCTCCGTCCCACTGTGTTTTTGTCCGTGTGTGTTTTCTGTCCCTCTGTGTGTCTGTCCCTCTGTGAGCCTTCCCCTCATTCTCTCTGTCGCTCTGTGTCTCTGTCCCTCTGTGTGTCTTTCCCAATGTGTCTCTGTCCCTCTGTGTCTCTGTCTCTCTGTGTGTCTGTCCCTATGTGTGCCAGTCCCTCTGCGTGCAGCCCCCTCTTTGTCTCTGTCCCACTGGGTGTCTGACCCTCTGTGTTTTCTGTCCCTCTCTGTTTTCTGTCCCTCTGTGTGTCTGTCCTTTTGTATCTCTGACCGACTATGTCTCCGTCCTTCTGTTTGTCTGTCCCTCTGTGTGCCGCCCCCTCTTTGTCTCCGTCCCTCTGTCCCTGTCCCACTTTGTCCCTCTGCCACTGTGTGTCTGTCCCTCTGTGTGTCTGTCCCTCTGTGTGTCTGTCCCTCTGTGTTTTCTGTCCGTCTGTGTCCAGCCCCCTCTTTGTCTCTGTTGCTCTTTGTCTCTGTGCCTCTGTGTGTCTGCCCTCTGTGTTTTCTGGCCCTCTGTGTGTCTGTCCCTGTGTGTGTCTGTCCCTCCTTGTCCCGCACCCTCATTGTCTCTGTCCCACGTTGTTTTCTGTCCATCTGTGTTTTCTGTCCGTCTGTGTGCCGCCCCCTCTTTGTCTCTGCTCCTCTTCGTCACTGTCCCTCTGTGTTTTCTGTCCTGCTGTGTTTTCTGTCCATCTGTCTTTTCTGACCCTCTTAGGTTTTTCTCCATCTTTGTGTTTTCTGTCCCTCTGTGTGTTTTCTGTCCCTCTGTTTATCAGTCCACTGCGTGCCTGTCTATCTGTGTCTCTGTCCCTCTGTGTGTTAGTTCCTCTGTGTGTCTGTCCCTCTGTTTTTTCTCGCCCTCTGTGTGTCTGTCCCTCTGTGAGCAGCCCCTCATTGTCTCTGTCCCCCTTTGTCTCTGTCCCCCTTTGACTCTGCCCCGCTTTGTCTCTGTCCATCTGTGTCTCTGCCCCACTGTGTATTATGTACCTCTGTATTTTCTGACCCTCTGTTTTTACTGTCCCGCTTTGTGTCTGTCCCCCTGTGTATCTGTCCCTCTGTATATTTTGACCGTCTGTGTGTTTTTTGTCCCTCTGTGTGTTCTGTCTCTCTGTTTGTCGCCCCCTCATTGTCTCTGTGCCACTGTGTGTCTGCCCCTCTTTGTCTCTGTCCCTCTTTGTCCCGCACCCTCTTTGTCTCTGTCCCAATGTGTTTCCTATACCTCTGTGTCTCTCGCCCTCTGTGTCCCGTCCCCTTTTTTGTTCTGTCCCTCTTTCTGTCTGTCCCTCTGTGTGTCTGCCCCCCTGTGCATCTGTACACCTGTGTATCTGTCCCTCAGTGTATTTTGTCCGTCTGTGTGTTTTCCGTCCCTCTGTGTGTTTTTTGTCCCTCTGTCTGTTTCTCCGTCCCGGTCTGTTTTTGTCCCTCTGTGTTTTCTGACCCAATGTGTTTTCTGTCCGTCTGTGTTCCCCACCCCCCCACCTCATGTCTCTATTCCGCTTTGACTCTGTCCCTCTGTGCTTTCTGTCCCTCTGTGTTTTCTGCCCATCTGTGTTTTTGTCCCTCTGTGTGCTTTCTGTCCCTTTGTGTGTTTTCCGTCTCTCTGTGTGTTTTCTTTCCCTCTGTGGGTTTTACGTCCCTCTGTGTCTGTCGATCTGCTTGCCTGTCCCTCTACGTGTCTGCCATCTGTGTGTCTGTCCCTCTGTGTGCAGTCCCTCATTGTCTCTGTCCCCCTTTGTCTCTGTCCCGCTTTACTCTGTCCGTCTGGTTCTCTGCCCCTCTGTGTTTTCTGCCCCTCTGTCTTTTCTGTCCCTCTATGTGTCTGTCCCACTTTGTCTCTGTACCTCTGTGTCTCTGCCCCTCTGTGTTCCGCACCCTCTATGTCTCTTCCCCGCTGTGTTTTCTGTCTCTGTGTGCTTTCTGTCCCTCTGTGCGTTTTCCATCCCTCTGTCTGATTGTCCCTCTGTCTTTTCTGTCCCTCTGTCTTTTCTGTCTGTGTGTGTGTCTGTCCATCTGTGTGTCTGTCCCTCTGTGCGCAGCCCCTCATTGTCACTGTCCCCCTTTGTCTCTGTCCCGCTTTACTCTGTCCGTCTGGTTCTCTGCCCCACTGTGTTTTTTGTCCCTCTGTCTTTTCTGTGCCTCGTTGTTTCTGTGCCTCTGTGTGTCTGTCTCACTTTGTTTTTGTCACTCAGTGTTTTCTGTCCCTTTTGTCTCTGTTCCTGTGTGTGTCTGTCCCCCTTTTTCTCTGTCCCTCTGTGTCTCTGCCCCTCTCTGTTCCGCACCCTCTTTGTCTCTTCCCCACTGTGTTTTCTGTCCCTGTGTGCTTACTGTCCTTTGGTGTGTTTTCTGTCCCTCTGTGTGGTTTCCGTTCCTCTGTGTGTTTTCCGTCCCTCTGTGTGTTTGTCCCTCTGTCTTTTCTGTCCCTCTGTCCTTTCTGTCTGTGTGTGTGTCTGTCCATCTGTGAGTCTGTCCCTCTGTGTGCAGCCCCTCATTGTCTCTGTCCCCCTTTGTCTCTGTCCCGCTTTACTCTGTCCGTCTGTTTCTCTAACCCACTGTGTTTTTTGTCCGTCTGTGTTTTCTGACCCTCTGTTTTTTCTGTCCCTCGGTGTGTCTGTGCCTCTGTGTGTCTGTCTCACTTTGTTTTTGTCCCTCTGTTTTTTGTGTCACTCAGTTGTTTCTGCCCCTCTTTGTCTCTGACCCTCTGTGTGTCTGTCCCTCTGTGTTTTCTGTCCCTCTGAGTGTCTGTCCCTCTGGGTGCCTTTCCTGCTCTGTGTCTCTGTCCCTCTGTGTTTCTGTCCCTCTTTTCCTCTTTGTCCCGCACCCCGTTTGTCTCAGACCCACTGTGTTTTCTGTCCCTCTGTGTTTTCTGTCCGACTGTGTCCCGGCCCTCTTTGTCTCTGTTAGTCTTTGACTCTGATCCTCTGTGTTTTCTGTCCCTCTGTGTGTCTGTCCGTCTGTGAGCCTCACCCTCTTTGTCTCGGTCCCTCTGCCTCTCTGTCCCTGTGTGTCTCTGTCTCTCTGAGTGTCTGTCCATCTGTGTGTCAGTCACTCTGTGTGTCGCCCCCTCTTTGTCTCTGTCCCGCTGTGTGTTCTGTCCCTCTGTGTTTTCTGTCCCGCTGTATCTCTGTCCCTCTGTGTGTCGCCCCCTCGTTTTCTCTGTCCCTCTGTGTGTTCTGTCCCTCTGTGTTTTCTGTCCCTCTTTGTGTCTGTCCATCTGTCCCTATCCCTCTGTGTGTTTGCCCCTCAGTGTGTTTGCCCCTCGGTGTGTTTGTCCCTCTGTGTTGTCTGTCCCTCTATGTGTCTGTCCCACTTTGTCTCTGTACCTCTGTGTCTCTGCCCCTCTGTGTTCCGCACCCTCTATGTCTCTTCCCCGCTGTGTTTTCTGTCTCTGTGTGCTTTCCGTCCCTCTGTGTGTTTTCCATCCCTCTGTCTGATTGTCCCTCTGTCTTTTCTGTCCCTCTGTCTTTTCTGTCTGTGTGTGTGTCTGTCCATCTGTGTGTCTGTCCCTCTGTGCGCAGCCCCTCATTGTCACTGTCCCCCTTTGTCTCTGTCCCGCTTTACTCTGTCCGTCTGGTTCTCTGCCCCACTGTGTTTTTTGTCCCTCTGTCTTTTCTGTCCCTCGTTGTTTCTGTGCCTCTGTGTGTCTGTCTCACTTTGTTTTTGTCCCTCTGTGTTTTCTGTCACTCAGTGTTTTCTGTCCCTCTTTGCCTCTGTTCCTGTGTGTGTCTGTTCCCCTTTTTCTCTGTCCCTCTGTGTCTCTGCCCCTCTGTGTTCCGCACCCTCTTTGTCTCTTCCCCACTGTGTTTTCTGTCCCTGTGTGCTTGCTGTCCTTTGGTGTGTTTTCTGTCCCTCTTTGTGGTTTCCATCCCTCTGTGTGTTTTCCGTCCCTCTGTGTGTTTGTCCCTCTGTCTTTTCTGTCCCTCTGTCCTTTCTGTTTGAGTGTGTGTCTGTCCATCTGTGTGTCTGTCCCTCTGTGTGCAGCCCCTCATTGTCTCTGTCCCCCTTTGTCTCTGTCCCGCTTTACTCTGTCCGTCTGTTTCTCTAATCCACTGTGTTTTTTGTCCGTGTGTGTTTTCTGACCCTCTGTTTTTTCTGTCCCTCGGTGTGTCTGTGCCTCTATGTGTCTGTCTCACTTTGTTTTTGTCCCTCTGTTTTTTGTGTCACTCAGTTGTTTCTGCCCCTCTTTGTCTCTGTCCCTCTGTGTGTCTGTCCCTCTGTGTTTTCTGTCCCTCTGAGTGTCTGTCCCTCTGGGTGCCTTTCCTGCTCTGTGTCTCTGTCCCTCTGTGTTTCTGTCCCTCTTCTCCTCTTTGTCCCGCACCCCGTTTGTCTCAGACCCACTGTGTTTTCTGTCCCTCTGTGTTTTCTGTCCGACTGTGTCCCGGCCCCCTTTGTCTCTGTTTGTCTTTGACTCTGATCCTCTGTGTTTTCTGTCCCTCTGTGTGTCTGTCCGTCTGTGAGCCTCACCCTCTTTGTCTCGGTCCCTCTGCCTCTCTGTCCCTGTGTGTCTCTGTCTCTCTGAGTGTCTGTCCATCTGTGTGTCAGTCACTCTGTGTGTCGCCCCCTCTTTGTCTCTGTCCCGCTGTGTGTTCTGTCCCTCTGTGTTTTCTGTCCCTCTGTATCTCTGTCCCTCTGTGTGTCGCCCCCTCGTTTTCTCTGTCCCTCTGTGTGTTCTGTCCCTCTGTGTTTTCTGTCCCTCTTTGTGTCTGTCCATCTGTCCCTGTCCCTCTGTGTGTTTGCCCCTCAGTGTGGTTGCCCCTCGGTGTGTTTGTCCCTCTGTGTTGTCTGTCCCTCTATGTGTCTGTCCCACTTTGTCTCTGTACCTCTGTGTCTCTGCCCCTCTGTGTTCCGCACCCTCTATGTCTCTTCCCCGCTGTGTTTTCTGTCTCTGTGTGCTTTCCTTCCCTCTGTGTGTTTTCCATCCCTCTGTCTGATTGTCCCTCTGTCTTTTCTGTCCCTCTGTCTTTTCTGTCTGTGTGTGTGTCTGTCCATCTGTGTGTCTGTCCCTCTGTGCGCAGCCCCTCATTGTCACTGTCCCCCTTTGTCTCTGTCCCGCTTTACTCTGTCCGTCTGTTTCTCTGCCCCACTGTGTTTTTTGTCCCTCTGTCTTTTCTGTCCCTCGTTGTTTCTGTGCCTCTGTGTGTCTGTCTCACTTTGTTTTTGTCCCTCTGTGTTTTCTGTCACTCAGTGTTTTCTGTCCCTCTTTGTCTCTGTTCCTGTGTGTGTCTGTTCCCCTTTTTCTCTGTCCCTCTGTGTCTCTGCCCCTCTGTGTTCCACACCCTCTTTGTCTCTTCCCCACTGTGTTTTCTGTCCCTGTGTGCTTGCTGTCCTTTGGTGTGTTTTCTGTCCCTCTGTGTGGTTTCCATCCCTCTGTGTGTTTTCCGTCCCTCTGTGTGTTTGTCCCTCTGTCTTTTCTGTCCCTCTGTGTTTTCTGTCCGACTGTGTCCCGGCCCTCTTTGTCTCCGTTAGTCTTTGACTCAGATCCTCTGTTTTTTACTGTCCCTCTGTGTGTCTGTCCGTCTGTGAGCCTCACCCTCTTTGTCTCGGTCCCTCTGCCTCTCTGTCCCTATGTGTCTCTGTCTCTCTGAGTGTCTGTCCATCTGTGTGTCAGTCACTCTGTGTGACGCCCCCTCTTTGTCTCTGTCCCGCTGTGTGTTCTGTCCCTCTGTGTTTTCTGTCCCTCTTTGTGTCTGTCCATCTGTCCCTGTCCCTCTGTGTGTTTGCCCCTCAGTGTGTTTGCCCCTCGGTGTGTTTGTCCCTCTGTGTTGTCTGTCCCTCTGTGTGTCTGTCCCACTTTGTCTCTGTACCTCTGTGTCTCTGCCCCTCTGTGTTCCGCACCCTCTATGTCTCTTCCCCGCTGTGTTTTCTGTCTCTGTGTGCTTTCCGTCCCTCTGTGTGTTTCCGTCCCTCTGTCTGATTGTCCCTCTGTGTGTCTGTCCCTCTGTGTTTTCTGTCCCGTTTTGTGTCTGTCCTCCTCTCTTCCGCCCCCTCTTTGTATGTCTGTCCGTCTATGTCTCTGTCCTTCTGTGTGTCTGTCCCTCTGTGTGCTGGCCCCGCTTTGTCTCTGTCCCTCCGTCTCTGTCCCTCTTTGTCCCTGTCCCTCTTTATATCTGTCCCTCTGTGTGTCTGTCCCTCTGTGTGCAGCCCCTCATTGTCTCTGTCCCTCTTATTGCTGTCCCTCTTTGTCTCTGTCCATCTGCCTCTCTGCCCCTGTATGTCTCTGTCTCTCTGACTGTCTGTCCATCAGTGTGTCAGTTACTCTGTGTGTCGCCCCCTCTTTGTGTCTGTCCCGCTGTGTCTTCTGTCCCTCTTTGTGTCTGTCTCTCTGTTTGTTGCCCCCTCCTTGTCTCTGTCCCACTGTGTGTCTGTCCCTCTGTATTTTCTATCCCTCTGTGTTTTCTGTCCCTCTTTGTTTCCTGTCCCTCTGTGTGTCTGTCCGTCTGTGTTTCTGTCCCTATCTGTGCCTCCCCCTCTTTGTGTCTGTCCCTCTATGTGCCTCCCCCTCGTTGACACTGTCCCTCTGTATGTCTGTCCCTCTTTGTCTCTGTACCTCTGTGTGTTCTGTCCCTCTTGTGTGTTCTGTCCCTATGTGCGTCTGTCCCTCTGTTTGTCTGTCCCTCTGTGTGTCGCCCCCACTTTGTCTCTGTCCCTCTGTGTGTTCTGTCCCTCTGGTTTTTCGGTCCCTCTGTGTGTCTGTCCCTCTGTGTGTCTGTCCCTCTGTGTGTCACCACCGGTTTGTCTCTGCCCCTCTCCACTGTGTGTCTTTCCCTGTTTGTGTTCTGTCCTACTGTGTTTTCTGTCCCTCTGTGTTTTCTGTCCGTCTGTGCACCGCCCCTATTTGTCTCTGTCCCTCTGCGTCTCTGTCCCTCTGTGTCTTTGTCCACTGTTTTTTCTGTTCCACTGTGTTTCTTTCCCTTCGTGTGCCACCCCTCTTTGTCTCTGCCCTTATTTATATCTGTCCCTCTGTGTGTCTGTCCCTCTGTGTGCAGCCCCTCATTGTCTCTGTCCCCCTTTTCTTTGTCCCACTTGACTCTGTCCGTCTGCTTCTCTGCCGCACTTTGTTTTTTGTTCCTCTGTGTTTTCTGCCCCTCTGTTTTTTTCTGTCCCTCGGTGTGTCTGTGCCTCTGTGTGTCTGTCTCACTTTGTTTCTGTCCCTCTTTGTCTCTGCCTCTCCGTGTGTTTGTCCCTCTGTGTGTCAGTCCCTCTGTGTGTAGCCCCCTCTTTGTCTCTGTCCCTCTGTGTTCTGTCCCTCTGTGTTTTCTATCCCTCTGTGTGTAGCTCCCTCTTTGTCTCTGTCCCACTTTGTGACTTTCGCTCTGTTTTTTCTGTGCCTCTGTGTGTCTGTCCCTCTGTGTGCCTCTCGCTCTTTGTCGCTGCCCCTCTGTGGCTATGTCCCTATAGATCTCTGTCCCTCTTTGTCTCTTTCCGGCTGTGTCTCTGTCCCAATTTGTTTTTTGTACCTCTGTGTTTTCTGTCCCTCTGCGTGTCTGTCCCGCTGTGTGCCTCCCCCTCTTTGTCTCTGCCCCTCTGTGTCCCTCTGTCACTCTGTGTGTTCTGTCTCTATGTACATTTGTCCCTCTGTGTGTCTGTCCCTCTGTGTGTCGCCCCACTTTGTCTCTGTCCCTCTTTGTGTTCTGTCCCTCTGAGTTTTCTGTCCCTCTGTGTGTCTGTCCCTCTGTGTGTCTGTCCCTCTGTGTGTCGCCTCCGGTTGGTCTCTGTCCCACTCCACTGTGTGTCTGTCCCTATGTGTGATCTTTCCTACTGTGTTTTCTGTCCCTCTGTGTTTTCTGTCCGTCTGTGTACCGCCCCTATTTGTCTCTGTCCCTCTTTGGCTCTGTCCCTCTGCATCTCTGTCCCTCTGTGTCTTTGTCCACTGTTTTTTTCTGTCCCACTGTGTTTCTTTCCCTTCGTGTGCCACCCCTCTTTGTCTCTGCCCTTATTTATATCTGTCCCTCTGTGTGTCTGTCTCACTTTGTTACTGTCCCTCTGTTTTTTCTGTCACTCAGTTTTTTCTGTCCCTCTTTGTCTCTGTCCCTCAGTGTGTCTGTCCCTCTGTGTTTTCTGTCCCTCTGAGTGTCTGTCCTTCTTTCCCTCTTTGTCCGGCACCCCGTTTGTCTCAGACTCACTGTCTTTTCTGTCACTCTGTGTTTTCTGTCCGCCTGTGACCCGCCCCCTCTTTCTCTCTGTTACTCTTTGACTCTGATCCTCTGTGTTTTCTGTCCATCTGTGTGTCTGTCCCTCTGTGAGCCTCACCCTCTTTGTCTCGGTCCCTCTTATTTCTGACCCTCTTTGTTTCTGTCCATCTGCCTCTCTGCCCCTGTATGTCTCTGTCTCTCTGAGTGTCTGTTCATCTGCGTGTCAGTCACTCTGTGTGTCGCCCCCTCTTTGTCTCTGTCCCGCTGTGTGTTCTGTCCCTCTGTGTCTTCTGTCCCTCTGTGTTTTCTGTCCCTCTTTGTTTCCTGTCCCTCTGTGTGTCTGTCCCTCTGTGTTTCATTCCCGCCGTGTGCCACTTCTTTATATCTGTCCCACTGTTTTTCAGTCCCTCTGTGTCTCTGTCCCTCTGTGTCCCGCACACTGTTTGTCTCTGTCCCACTGTGTTTTCTGTCCCTCTGTGTTTTCTGTCCGTCTCTGTAACGCCCCCTCTTTGTGTATTTCCATCTGTATCTCTGTCCGTCGATGTCTTTGTCCTTCTGTGCCTCTGTCCCTCGGTGTCCCACACACTCTTTGTCTCTGTCCCACTGTGTTTTCTGTCCGTCTGTGTAACGCCCCCTCTTTGTCTCTGTCCCTCTGCGTCTCTGTCCCTCTGTGTCTTTGTCCACTGTGTTTTCTGTCCCACCGTGCTTCTTTCCCTTCGTGTGCCACCCCGCTTTGTCTCTGCCCTTATTTATATCTATCCTTCTGTGTGTCTGTCCCTTTGTGTGTCTGTCCCCCTGTTTTTCTGTCCCCCTGTTTTTCTGTCCCTCTGTGTTTTCTGTCCCTCTGTGTGTCTGTCCTTCTGTGTGCATGTCCAGCTGCGTCTCTGTCCCTCTGTGTCTCTGCCCCGCTGTGTCCCTTACACTGTTAGTCTCTGTCCCACTGTGTTTTCTGTCCCTCGGTGTTTTCTGTCCGTCTGTGCACCGCCCCCTCTTTGTCTCTGTTCCTCTTTGACTCAGTTCCTCTGTGTGTCTGTCCCTCTATATTTTCTGTCACTCTGTTTTTTCTGTCGCTCTGTGTGTCTGTCCCTTTGTGCTTTCTGTCCGTCTGTGTTTTCTGTCCCTCTGTCTGTCTGCCCCTCTGCGTGTCTCTCCCTCCTTGTCTCTGTCCCTCTGTGTGTCTCTCCTTTTTTGTGTCTCTGTCTCTTTTTGTCACTGTCCCTCTGCGTCTCTGTCCCTCTGTGTATCTGTCTCTCTGTGTGTCTGTCCCTCTGTGTGTCAGCCCCTCTTTGTATCGCCCCCTCTTTTTCTCTGCCCATCTGTGTGTTCTGTCCCTCTCTGTGTTCTGTCCCTCTGTGTTTTCTGTCCCTCTCTGCATCGCCCCCTCTTTGTCTCTGTCCCACTGTTTGTCAGTCCCTTCTTTGTTTCAGTCCCTCTGTGTCTCCATCCCACTGTGTCCCCCACCCTCTATGTCTCTGTCCCACTGTGTTGTCTGTTCCTCTGTGTTTGCTGTCCCTCTGTGTGTCAGACCCTTCTGTGTGGCTGTCCAACTGCATCTCTGTCCCTCTGTGTCTCTGTCCCTCTGTGTCCCGCACACTCTTTGTCTCTGTCCCACTGTGTTTTCTGTCCTTCTGTGTGTTCTGTCCCTCTGTGTGTCAGTCCCGCGTTTTGTCTGTCCCTCTGTGTGTCGCCCCCGCTTTGTCTCTGTCCCTCTGTGTGTTCTGTCCCTCTGGGTTTTCGGTCCCTATGTGTGTCTGTCCCTCTGTGTGTCTGTCCCTATGTGTGTCGCCACCGGTTTGTCTCTCTCCCAATCCACTGTGTGTCTGTCCGTGTTTATGCTCTGTCCTACTGTGTATTATGTCCCTCTGTGTTTTCTGTCCGTCGGTGTACCGCCCCCTCTTTGTCTCTGTTCCTCTCTGTCTCTGTTCCTCTTTGTCTCTGTCCCTCTGTGTGCCTCTCCCGCTTTGTCTCTGCAACTCTGTGTCTGCGTCCCTCTATATCTCTGTCCCAATTTGCCTCTTTCTGTCTGTGTCTCTGTCCTAATGCGTTTTTTGTCCCTCTGTGTTTTCTGTCCCTCTGTGTGTCTATCCCGCTGTGTACCTCCCCCCTTTGTCTCTGTACCTCTGCGTGTTCTGTCCCTCTCTGTGTTCTGTCCCTCTGTGCGTCTGTCCCTCTGTGTGTCGCCCCCACTTTGTCTCTGTCCCTCTGTGTGGTCTGTCCCTCTGGGTTTTCGGTCCCTCTGTGTGTCTGTCCCTCTGTGTGTCTGTCCTTCTGTGTGTCACCACCGGTTTGTCTCTGTCCCTCTCCACTGTCTGTCCCTGTTTGTGTTCTGTCCTACTGTGTTTTCTGTCCCTCTGTGTTTTCTGTCCGTCTGTGTACCGCCCCCATTTGTCTCTGTCCCTCTTTGTCTCTGTCCCTCTGCGTCTCTGTCTCTCTGTGTCTTTGTCCACAGTGTTTTCTGTCCCACTGTGTTTCATTCCCTCCGTGTGCCACCCCTCTTTGTCTCTGCCCCTCTTTATATCTGTCCCTCTGTGTTTCTGTCCCTCTGTGTGTCTGTCCCACTGTTTTTCTGTCCCTCTGTGCCTCTGTCCCTCTATATCCCGCACACTCTTTGTCTCTGTCCCACTGTGTTTTCCGTCCCTCTGTGTTTTCTGTCCGTCTGTGTAATGCCCCCTATTTGTGTCTTTCCATCTGTATCTCTGTCCGTCGATGTCTCTGTCCTTCTGTGCCTCTGTCCCTCGGTGTCCCGCACAATCTTTGTCTCTGTCCCACTGTGTTTTCTGTCCGTCTGTGTAACGCCCCCTGTTTGTCTCTGTATCTCTTTGTCTATGTCCCTCTGTATGTCTGTCCCTCTATGTTTTCTGTCCCTCTGTGTTTTCTGTCGCTCTGTGTGTTCTGTCCCTCTGTTTTTATTGTCCTTCTGTGTGTCTGTCCCTCTGTGTGCCTCTCCCTCTTTGTCTCTGCAACTCTGTCTGCGTCCCTCTTTATCTCTGTCCCAATTTGCCTCTTTCTGGCTGTGTCTCTGTCCTAATGCGTTTTTTGCCCCTCTGTGTTTTCTGTCCCTCTGTGTGTCTGTCCCGCTGTGTGCCTCCCCCTATTTGTCTCTGTACCTCTGCGTGTTCTGTCCCTCTGTGTGTTCTGTCCCTATGTGCGACTGTCCCTCTGTGTGTTGCCCCCACTTTGTCTCTATCCCTCTGTGTGGTCTGTCCCTCTGGATTTTCTGTCCCTCTGTGTGTCTGTCCCTCTATGTGTCTGTCCTTCTGCGTGTCAACACCGGTTTGTCTCTGTCCCTCTCCACTGTCTGTCCCAGTTTGTGATCTATCCAACTGCGTTTTCTGTCCCTCTGTGTTTTCTGTCCGTCTGTGTACCACCCGCTCCTTGTCTCTGTCCCTCTTTGTCTCTGTCACTCTGCGTCTCCGTCCCTCTGTGTCTTTGTCCACTGTGTTTTCTGTCCCACTGTGTTTCAAGGCAGAGCTAAGAAGAGCTAGGAGAGGACACGAGAAGTCATTGGTGGATAGGATCAGGGAAAACCCTGAGGCTTTCAATAGGTATATCAGGAATAAAAGAATGACTAGAGTTAGATTAGGGCCAATCAAGGATAGTAGTGGGAAGTTGTGTGTGGAATCAGAGGAGATAGGGGAAGTGTTAAATGAATATTTTTCGTCAGTATTTGCAGTAGAGAAAGAAAATGTTGTTGAGAATACTGAGATTCAGGCTCCTAGGCTAGATGGGATTGAGGTTCTCAAGGAGGAGGTGTTATCAATTTTGGAAAGTGTGAAAATGGATAAGTCCCCTGGGCCAGATGGGATTTATCCGAGGAATCTCTGGGAAGCTAGGGAGGAGATTGCAGAGCCTTTGTCCTTGATCTTTATGTCGTCATTGTCGACAGGAATAGTGCCGGAAGACTGGAGGATAGCGAATGTTGTACCCTTGTTCAAGAAGTGGAGTAGAGACAGCCCTGGTAATTATAGACCTGTGAGCCTTACTTCGGTTGTGGGTAAAATGTTGGAAAAGGTTATGAGAGACAGGATTTATAATCATCTTGAAAAGAATAAGTTCATTAGAGATAGTCAGCACGGTTTTGTGACGGGTAGGTCGTGCCTCACAAACCTTATTGAGTTTTTCGAGAAGGTGACCAAACAGGTGGATGAGGATAAAGCAGTGGATGTGGTGTATATGGATTTCAGTAAGGCGTTTGATAAGGTTCCCCACGGTAGGCTATTGCAGAAAATACGGAAGTATGGGGTTGAAGGTGATTTAGAGCTTTGGATCAGAAATTGGCTAGCTGAAAGAAGACAGAGGGTGGTGGTTGATGGCAAATGTTCATCCTGGAGTTTAGTTACTAGTGGTGTACCGCAAGGATCTGTTTTGGGGCCACTGCTGTTTGTCATTTTTATAAATGACCTGGAAGAGGGTGTAGAAGGGTGGGTTAGTAAATTTGCAGATGACACTATGTCGGTGGAGTTGTGGATAGTGCCGAAGGATGTTGTCGGGTACAGACAGACATAGATAGGCTGCAGAGCTGGGCTGAGACATGGCAAATGGAGTTTAATGCGGAAAAGTGTGAGGTGATTCACTTTGGAAGGAGTAACAGGAATGCAGAGTACTGGGCTAATGGGAAGATTCTTGGTAGTGTAGATGAACAGAGAGATCTTGGTGTCCAGGTGCATAAATCCCTGAAGGTTGCTACCCAGGTTAATAGGGCTGTTAAGAAGGCATATGGTGTGTTAGCTTTTATTAGTAGGGGGATCGAGTTTCGGAGCCACGAGGTCATGCTGCAGCTGTACAAAACTCTGGTGAGACCGCACCTGGAGTATTGCATGCAGTTCTGGTCACCGCATTATAGGAAGGATGTGGAAGCTATGGAAAGGGTGCAGAGGAGATTTACTAGGATGTTGCCTGGTATGGAGGGAAGGTCTTACGAGGAAAGGCTGAGGGACTTGAGGTTGTTTTCGTTTGAGAGAAGGAGGAGGAGAGGTGACTTAATAGAGACATATACGATAATCAGAGGATTAGATAGGGTGGATAGTGAGCGTCTTTTTCCTCGGATGGTGATGGCAAACACGAGGGGACATAACTTCAAGTTGAGTGGTGATAGATATAGGACAGATGTGAGAGGTAGTGTCTTTACTCAGAGAGTAGTAAGGGCGTGGAACGCCCTGCCTGCAGCAGTAGTAGATTCGCCAACTTTAAGGGCATTTAAGTGGTCATTGGATAGACATATGGATGAAAATGGAATAGTGTCGGTCAGATGGTTTCACAGGTCGGCGCAACATCGAGGGCCGAAGGGCCTGTACTGCGCTGTAATGTTCTAATTCCAATTCTAAATTCCCTCCGTGTGCCACTTCTTTATATCTGTCCCACTGTTTTTCTGTCCCTCTGTGCCTCTGTCCCTCTGTGTCCCGCGCACTGTTTGTCTCTGTCCCACTGTGTTTTCTGTCCCTCTGTGTTTTCTGTCCGTCTCTGTAATGCCCCCTCTTTGTGTATTTCCATCTGTATCTCTGTCCGTCGATGTCTTTGTCCTTCTGTGCCTCTGTCCCTCGGTGTCCCACACACTCTTTTTCTCTGTCCCACTGTGTTTTCTGTCCGTCTGTGTAACGCCCCCTCTTTGTCTCTGTTCCTCTTTGTCTCTGTCCCTCTGTATGCCTGTCCCTCTATGTTTTCTGTCCCTCTGTGTTTTATGTCCCTCTGTGTGTTCTGTCCCTCTGTTTTTTCTGTCCCTCTGTGTGTCTGTCCCTCTGTGCTTTCTGTGCGTCTGTGTTTTCTGTCCCTGTGTCTGTCTGCCCCTCTGTGTGCCTCTCCCTCTTTGTCTCTTTCCCTCTGTGTCTCTGCCCCTCGGTGTATATGCCTCTCTGTGTGTCTGTCCCTCTGTGTGTCCGCCCCTCTGTTTATCGCCCCCTCTTTGTCTCTGTTCCCCTGTGTGTTCTGTCCCTCTGTGTGTTCTGTCCCTCTGTGTTTTCTGTCAATCTCTGCGTCGCCCCCTCTTTGTCTCTCTCCCTCTGCATGTCTGTCCCTCTGTGTGCCTGTCCCACTGTATTTTCTGTCCATCTGCCTTTTCTGTCCCTCTGTTTTCTGTCCTTCTGTGTGTCTGTCCCTATGTTTTATCTGTCCCTCAGAAAATTTGGTGGAATGGGCAGTCAAGTGGCAGATGAAGTTCAATGTGGAGAAATATGAAGTGATTCATCTTGGTAATAAGAACATGAAGAGACAATATAGAATAAAGGGTACAATTCTCAAGGGGGTGCAGGTAAAGAGGGACCTGGGTGTAGATGTGCATATGAGCGGCACAGTGGCGCAGTGGTTAGCACCGCAGCTTCACAACTCCAGCGACCTGGGTTCAATTTTGCCTGTGTGGAGTTTGCAAGTTCTCCCTGCGACCGCGTAGGTTTTCGCCATGTGCTCTGGTTTCCTCCCATAGCCCAAGACTTGTAGGTTGATATGTACATTGGCCATTATAAATTGCCCCTAGTATAGGTAGGTGGGTATGGGGTAGGAATATGGGATTAATGTAGGATTAGTATAAATGGGTGGTTGATGGACAGCACTTATTCGGTGGGCCGAAGGGCCTGTTTTGGTGCTGTAACTCTTTTAAAAAATTCATTGAAGGTGGCAGGACAGGTTCAAAGAGCGCGATTAATAAAGCATACAGTACCGTGGGCTTTATTAACAGCGGCATGGAATACAAGAGCAAGGAGGTTGTTTCGAACTTGTATAAGACTTTAGTTCGGCCTCAGCTGCAGTAATACGTTTCTGGGCGCCACACTTTAGGTAACGTGGAGACATTGAAGAGTGTGCAAAAACCTTCACAAGAATGGTTCCAGCTATGAAAAATGTCAGTTATGAAGATAGACTAGAGAAGTTGGAACATTTTCCTCAGAGAAGAGAAGGCTGAGAGGAGATTTGAAAAAGGTATTCAAAATTATGAGGTGTCTGGACAGAGTGGATGGTGAAAAACTGTTCCCACTCCTGAAAGGATCGAAAACCAGAGGGCAAAGAATGCAAATAATTGGTAAAAGAAGCAGAAGTGACATGAGGAAAACTTTTCCACACAGCGAGTGGTTCAGGTCTGGAATGAACTGCCTGAGAATTTGATGGAGGAGATTCAATGGAGGCATTCAGGAGGAAATTGGATAGCTGTCTGGAAAGGACGATTGTGCAGAGTTACAGGGAGAAGGCAGGGGAGCCACACTAGATGAATTGCTCTTTTGGAGAGCCTGTACAGACACGGTGGACAGAATGGCCACCTTCTGTGCTGTAACAATTCTGTGACATTTGACCGCAAAATGCGTTTCCAACCTCATATTCGTGCCATCACTATCACCACCAATTTCCACCTCAATAACATCGCCCAACTTCACCCCTGCCTCAACTCATCTGCTGCTGAAGCTCTCACTCATGCTTTCATTAACTGTCGACTAGACTATTCCAACTCATTCTCCCACATTCTACTATCCGTAAACTTGAGGTCATCTAAATCTCTGCTGCCTATGTCTTAATTCACAACAAGTCCCATTCCCCACTCATTGACCTATATCAGCTCACAGTCAAACAATGTCTTCATTTCAAAATTCTCATCCCTGTTTTCAAATCCCTCCATGGTCTCACCCCTCCCTATCTCTGTAATCTCCTGCAGCCGCACAACTCTCCGACATATCTCTGCTCCTCTAATTCCGGCCTCTTGTGCATCCCTGAGTTTAATTACTCCACCATTGGTGGCCACACCTTCAGTTGCCTCGTCCTCAAGCTCTGGAATATCCTCCCTACACAGCTCCACCTATCTACCTCGCTTTTATCCTTGAAGACACTCCTTTAAAACTTGCCTCTTTGACCAAGCTGTTTGTCATCTAACCTAATTTCTCCCTTTGTGTTTCGGTGTTATACTTTGTTTCATAATGCTGCTGTGAAGTACCTTGGGTTAAGTTACTGTTGAAGTTTGTCAGACATGATTTATCATCAGCATATCTCTGCTGCTTGAAATTAATTATGCTATCCTTTTCCAAGCACATTTATGATCTGGGTTGTGAAATGTCCCCATCACTGACGTCAGATTGACTGGACAGTACAGGATTTACCCCAACTGTCCTTTTTTGTAAACAAGGTGTAAAATTTACAACCCCCCAGTCCTCCATCATCACTCCCATATCTCAAGAGGATCGGAGGGTACTGTCCCGTACATCTTAGATTTGCACCATTCCTTCTCTCACCAATGCTCACACATCCCATCCAGACTGGGTAAGTTCTAGGTTATTGTGTTACAAAAAGTGTTGGATTGAAAGAGGTTAACTGAACATGTTCGTTCAATGACTGTAATTAATGTCGGTCTCCATGGACCCCAATTGTGTCACTGGAGGGGTTCCATCTTCTTTCAATGTGTTACCCCCATCGTGTCAGCGGCAACATCAACCCCGGCACTAACAAGGATCAGCAGCTCCAGAGAGAGAGGGAGAGGATAGATCAGAAGCTGAGAACAATAGATTGGAATGTTACAACAATGGGTCAGAATCTGAGAACAATAGATCTCATTATCAAAAAGGAGGAGGTGCTGGATGTCTTGCAAAGCATTAAGGTAGATAAGTCCCCAGGGTCTGATGGGATCTACCCTAGAATACTGAGGGAGGCAAGGAAATAAATTGCTGGGGCCTTGACAGAAATCGTTGCATCCTCATTGGCTACAGGTGAGGTCCCAGAGGACTGTAGAATAGCCAATGTTGTTCCTTTGTTTAAGAAGGGTGGCAAGGATAATCCAGGAAATTATAGGCCGGTGAGCCTTACGTCAGTGATCGGGAAACTATTAGAGAGGATTATTCAGGACAGTATTTACTCCCATTTGGAAACAAATGAACTTATTAGCGAGAGACAGATGGTTTTGTGAAGGGGATGTCGTGTCTTACTAACTTGATTGAGTTTTTTGAGGAAGTGACGAAGATGATTGATGAAGGAAGTGCAGTGGATGTTATCGATATGGACTTTAGTAAAGCCTTTGGCAAGGTCCCTCATGGCAGACTGGTACAAAAGGTGAAGTCACATGGGATCGGAGGTGAGCTGGCAAGATGGATACAGAACTGGCTCGATATTAAAAGACAGAGGCTAAGAGTGGAAGGGCGCTTTTCTGAATGGATGGCTGTGACTAGTGGTTTTCCACACAGGTCAGTGCTGGGACCTTTTCTGTTTGTAGTATATATGAATGATTTGGAGGAAATGTAGCTGGTCTGATTAGTAAGTTTGCGGACGACACAAAGGTTGGCGGAGTTGCGGATAATGATGAGGATTGTCAGAGGATACAGCACGATATAGATCGGTTGGAGACATGGGCGGAGAAATGGCAGATGGAGTTTAATCCGGACAAATGTGAGGTAATGCATTTTGGAAGGTATAATGCAGGTGGGAATTATACAGTAAATGGCAGAACCTTTAGGAGTATTGACAAGCAGGGAGAATTGGGCGTACAGGTCCACAGGTCACTGAAAGTGGCAACGCATGTGGATAAGTTAGTCAAGAAGGCATATGGCATGCTTGCCTTCATCGGTCGGGGCATAGAGTATAAAAATTGGCAAGTCATGTTGCAGCTGTACAGAACCTTAGTTAGGCCAAACTTAGAAAATTGCGTGCAATTCTGGTCGCCACACTACATGAAGGACGTGGAGGCTTTGGAGAAGGTACAGAGGAGGTTTACCAGGATGTTGCCTGGTCTGGAGGGCATTAGCTATGAGGAGTGGTTGGAAAAACTCGGATTGTTTTAACTGGAACGACGGAGGTTGAGGGGGCGACATGATAGAGGTTTACAAAGTCATGAGCGGCATGGACAGAGTGGATAGTCAGACGCTTTTTCCCAGGGTGGAAGAGTCAGTTACTAGGGGACATAAATTTAAGGTGCTGGGGGCAAGGTTTAGAGGGATGTGCGAGGCAGGTTTTTTGCACAGAGTGTGGTGGGTGCCTGGAACGGACTGCCAGGGGAGGTGGTGGAAGCAGATACGATAGCGACGATTAAGAGACATCTTGGCAAATATATGAATAGGAAGGGAATAGAGGGATAGAAGCCCCGGAAGTGCAGAAAGTGTTCGTTTCGGCAGGCTTCAAATCGGCGCAGGCTTGGAGGGCCGAATGGCCTGTTCCTGTGCTGTACTGTTCTTTGTTCTTTGTTCTATGCCCTCCTTGCTGCTGTTGCTATACTTGGAAAATCTCTGTCTCCAAATATTAGCTCCATAAACCATTGTTATGTGCATTGGTTTGCTTGTAATTTACTCTCCCATCTATGTTGCTGTTGCTGTCCCTTGCAAGTCTCTATTTCCCGCTATTACATCTGGAAAACCTGTTTCACTGAAATAATGCTCTTGCTGTATAAATTTTGGGAAGAGTGGAGTTATTGTCATTAGTCTCCATAAGAAATTCCATCCACTATCCATGAACCACATCCTCCTCACTGCCAAATACCTGAGGCTGAACCAGACAGTTTGCATCCTCTTTGTTCTATTTAAACCTGAGCTGAGTTCAGCTCTGTATGTTCGCCATTACCAACCCTGCCTACTACCACCTCTGTAATATCACACGTTTCCACCTGTGCCTCAGCCCATCTGCTGCATAAACCCTCATCTGTGCCTTGGTTAAATCCACGCTTGACTATTCCAATTATATCCTGGTCACCATCCCTGCCGTCAACCTGCATAAACCACAGCCCATACAGAACTCTGCTGTTTGTATCCTAACTCACACCAAATCCCGATAACCCATCAACCCTGTGCTCTCTGATCTACATTGGCTCCCGGTCTGGCAGCACCTTAATTTTAATATCCTAATTCTTGTCTTTGAATCCCTCCCTGGCCTCACACCTCCAATTAGTCCAATTCACCCGTCCATTCTCGTATTCTTGCAAATCTTTTGCCTGAAAGTCTTTTCTTCAATTCGCTTTTATCAGTAAATGTGCTGGTATTGTGAGCAGGGGTCTATCAGCCATTCCAGTAGCTTTGATGTACATCTTTGAAACGTGGTCTGTGCATGTCCACTGACCGACTGTGTTGGTCACTCTCAGCTCAACAGACATTCAGCATCACGAGGGGCCCCGTCTAATGTTATTTAAAAGTACCAGCCATCCAGCTTACAGGTGAGGTCTTTCTGACTTACTTCTGCTGTTGTAAAGTTAGTGGAGGTGTTGTGGATGGTTTTCTGGCAGTTGTGTTGTGAGCTGCTGCAGACATTCAGGTACGACAGAGGATTTGGTGACCCAACTCTGGACGAGGTATTTGGGCTGTCGTTACAGTGTCTCTGGGTCTATAACATGACCGGCAAATGGAGCAGAGGTTGCAGAGAGAGGAATCTCTGTGAAGAGGGAGGAGGAGGGGCCTCTGCCCTAACAACCCCGGCTTTTCCAAGAGCACTATTCCTATCTACACCTAACCCAGGAGCAGTGTGTGAGGTGACTGTGATTCAATAAGGAAGGTGGTCACAGAGCTGTGTCACCTGCTGAAACAAGACCTGGAGCCTCACACCAGGGTGAGGAGCGAGCTATCAGTGGCCGTTAACCTCACAGATACATTGAACTTCTATGTATCTGCATCTTTCCTGCCAGGAGCGTGTGACGTATCCAACATCGAGTCATAGACATTGATGGAGCCCTGGAGTCATTTACGGCACAGAGGGAGGCCATTCATCATGTCCATGCTGGCTCTCCATGGAGCAATCCAGTCAGTCCCACTCTATCGCTCATTCCCTGCAGCAATTTCATTTCCTTCAAATGCCCACCAGCTTTATTTTGAAATCACTGATTGTCTCTGCTCCACCATACCTTTGGGCAGTGAGTTCCAGATCATTAATGCCCGCTGCATAAAAAAAGTTCTTCCCCAGCTCTCCAAAACCGTTGGAGACCAAAACAGTACACATTATTCCAGGTGTGGTCTCACCAAAGCCCTGTACAATTGTAGCAAGACTGCTTTATTCTTGTATTCCTATCCCCTTTCAATAAAGACAAACACGCCATTTACCTTCCTAATTGCTTGCTGCAGCAGCATGCTATCTGTTTCTTGTACGAGCACGGTTTTGTGAAGGCTAGGTCGTGCCTCACAAACCTTATTGAGTTTTTCGAGAAGGTGACCAAACAGGTGGATGAGGTTAAAGCAGTGGATGTGGTGTATATGGATTTCAGTAAGGCGTTTGATAAGGTTCCCCACGGTAGGCTATTGCAGAAAATACGGAAGTATGGGGTTGAAGGTGATTTAGAGCTTTGGATCAGAAATTGGCGAGCTGAAAGAAGACAGAGGGTGGTGGTGATGGCAAATGCTCATCCTGGAGTTTAGTTACTAGTGGTGTACCGCAAGGATCTGTTTTGGGGCCACTGCTGTTTGTCATTTTTATAAATGACCTGGATGAGGGTGTAGAAGGGTGGGTTAGTAAATTTGCGGATGACACGAAGGTCGGTGGAGTTGTGGATAGTGCCGAAGGATGTTGTAGGGTACAGAGGGACATATTTAGGTTGCAGAGCTGGGCTGAGAGATGGCAAATGGAGTTTAATGCGGAAACGTGTGAGGTGATTCACTTTGGAAGGAGTAACAGGAATGCAGAGTACTGGGCTAATGGGAAGATTCTTGGTAGTGTAGATGAACAGAGAGATCTTGGTGTCCTGGTTCATAAATCCCTGAAAGTTGCCACCCAGGTTAATAGGGCTGTTAAGAAGGCATATGGTGTGTTAGCTTTTATTAGTCGGGGGATCGAGTTTCGGAGCCACGAGGTCATGCTGCAGCTGTACAAAACGCAGGTGCGGCCGCATCTGGAGTATTGCGTGCAGTTCTGGTCACCGCATTATAGGAAGGATGTGGAAGCTTTGGAAAGACTGCAGAGGCGATTTACTATGATGTTGCCTGGTATGGAGCGAAGGTCTTACGTGGAAAGGCTGAGGGACTTGAGGTTGTTTTCGCTGGAGAGAAGGAGGAGGAGGGGTGACCTAATAGAGACATATAAGATAATCAGAGGGTTAGATAGGGTGGAAAGTGAGAGTCTTTTTCCTCGGATGGTGATAGCAAACACGAGGGGACATAGCTTTAAGTTGAGGGGTGATAGATATAGGACAGATGTTCGAGGTAGTTTCTTTACTCAGAGAGTAGTAGGGGCGTGGAACGCCCTGCCTGCAACAGTAGTAGACTCGCCAACTTTAAGGGCATTTAAGTGGTCATTGGATAGACATATGGATGAAAATGGAATATTGTAGGTCAGAGGGTTTCACAGGTCGGCGCAACATCGAGGGCCGAAGGGCCTGTACTGGGCTGTAATGTTCTAATTCTAATTCTAATTGTAATAAAACTTTAAAAAAAACTTTAAATAAAAAGGGAGGAGGCTCTTCATGTTCTGAAATTATCGAACTCAATGTTCAGTCCAGCAGGCTGTTGTGTGCCTATTCGGTAAGTGAGATACTGTTACTCGAGCTTGGAACACTGCACAATCCCAGGACACAGATGAGAGCATGAGATGGAGGAGGAAATGTTGAAATAGCAAGCAACCGGAAGCTCGAGGTCATGCTTTCAGACTGAGTGGAAAGCGATCAACTAATCTGCATTCGAACTCCCCAGTGTAGAGGAGGCCACATTGTGAGCAGCGAATACAGCATACTCAGTTGAAAGAAGAACAGGTAAATCGCTGCTTTACCTGAAAGAAGTGTTTGGGGCCTCTGATCGTGATGAGAGAGGAGGTAAATGGGCAGGTATTGCACCTCCTGCTATTGCAGGGGAACGTGCCATGGGAAGGGGACGAAGTTTTTGGGAGTAATGGAGCGTCCGCCAGGGTGACGCTGAGGGAGTGATTCTTTCGGAATGCTGCCAGAGGAGGGGACGATATGTTTGGTGGTGGCAACTCGCTGGAGGTGGCAGAAATGACAGAGGATGATCCTTTGGATGTGGAGGCTGGTGGGATGGAAAGTGAAGACAAGACGAACCCTTTGACAAGTCTGTGAGGGAGGGGAAGGGGTGAGGGCAGAAGTATGGGAAATGGGTCAGACCCGGTTGAAGGCCCTGTCAACCACAATGGGGGAGAGTTCTCGTGGAGGGAAAAGGAAGACCTATCAGAAGCGCTGTTGTGGAAGGTTGCATCATCAGAGCAGATGCATCGGAGATGGAGAAACTGGGAGAATGGAATGGATTTCTTACAGGAGGTAGGGTGTAAAGAGGTGTAGTCGATGTAGTTGTGGGAGTCGGTGGGCTTGTAATGGATATTAGTAGACAATCTATCCCCAGAGATAGAGACAGAGAAGTCGAGGAAGGGTAGGGAGGTGTCGGAGATGGACCATGTAAAGGTGAGAGAAGGGTGGAAATGAGAAGCAAAGTTGATAACGTTTTCCAGTTCGGGGCGGGAGCAGTAAACGGCACCGATACAGTCGTCAATGTACCGGAAAAAGAGTTGGAGGAGGGGACCTGAGTAGGACTGGAAGAAGGAATGTTCGACATATCCCACAAAATGACAGGCATAACTGGAAGGGTCACTGACCCGAAACGTTAACTCTGCTTCTCTTTTCACAGATGCTGCCAGACCTGCTGAGCGGTTCCAGCATTTCTTGTTTTTATTTCAGATTTCCAGCATCCGCAGTATTTTGCTTTTATTATATAACTAGGACCCATGAGGGTACCCATAGCAATACCTTTTACTTGAAGGAAGTGAGTGGATTTGAAGGAGAAGTTGTTTAATGTGAGAACAATTTCAGCCAGGTGGAGGAGGGTGGTGGTGGACAGGGACTGGTTAGGCCTCTGTTCAATGAAGAAGCAGAGAGTCCTCAAACCGTCCTGGTGGGGGATGGAGGTGCAAATAAATTGGATGTCCAAAGTGAAGAGGCGACGGTTAGGGTGAGGAAACTGGAAATTGTCAAAATGACTTAGGATGTCAGAAGAGTCACGGATGTCATAGAGACATAGGCATACAGCACAGAAACAGGCCCTTCAGCCCAAAGTGGCTGCGCTGACCATCAAGCACCTAACTATCCTCATCACATTTTCTAGCACTTGGCCCGTAGACTTGTATGCTATGGCGAAAGAGACTGGACTGAGGAGCAAAGATAGAGTTAAGATAGGAAAAAATAAGTTCAGAAGTGCAGGAACAGGATGAAACAATGGGTCTGCCAGGACTCTCCTGTTTGTGTATTTTGGGAAGGAGGTAGAAGCGGGCCGTCCGGGGTTGTGCGACGATGAGGTTAGAAGCTGTCGAGGGAAGATTTCCAGAGGACATAAGGTCAGTGACAGTCCTGTGGACAGTAGCTTAATGTTCGCTGGTAGGGTCATGGTCCGGGGGAAGTAGGAAAAGTGTCTGAGAGTTTGCATTGAGCCTCTGCAAGGTAGAGGTTGGTTTGGCAGACAACAACAGCACCGCCCATTTCAGCAGGTTTGATCACAATGTCGGGGTTAGACCTAAGAGAACGGAGTGCCTCAGGTTCAGTGGGGAACAGGTTAGGGTGAGTGAGGGGGCCAGAGAAATTGAGATGACCAATGTCTCGCCGACAGTTTTCAATGAAAAGATCAAGAGTGGGTAAGAGGCCAAAGGGAGGGTCCAGGTCGAGGGGGAATTCTAGAAGCGGGGTAATGGGTCTGTTGGTCAGGTTGTGTGTGTGTGCCTCTGTGTGTGTGGCTCTCTGTATGTCTGGTTGTGTGACACTGTGTGTGTGTCGCCCTATCTTTATCTCTATGTGTGTCTGAATGTTTCCTTGGCTGTGTGTGAATGTGCTTCTCTCTCTCTCTCTCTCTGTGTAATTGCATGTGTGTTTGACTAATTTTCCGGGGTATGCTGGGTCTGTGTGTGCGTCTCTCTCTGTCTGTCTAAATGTCTGTCTGTCTGCCCTCCTCTTTCTCTCCCTCCCTCTTTCTAAATATGTTCACCACTCTGAGTGTGTGTGTGTGTGTGTGTGTGTGTGTGTATGTGTGTGTGTGTGTGTGTGTGTGTGTTGTTGGAGGGGACTCACACTGTCCCTCTATTTTTGTATCTCCCTGTCTGTCTGTGTGTGTGGCCCCCTCTCTCTGTGTGCTGCCCCCTCTGTGTGCCGACCCCTCTGTGCGCCGCCCCCTCTGTGTGCTGCCCCCTCTTTGTCTCTGTCTCCCTGTGTGTCTGTCCCCCTGTGTGTCTGTCCGTCTGTGTTTCTGTCCGTCTGTGTGACTCTTCTCTGTGTGGCTCCTCTCTGTCTGGCTCCTCTCTGTGTGCGTCCTCTCTTTGTGCTTAATCTTTGTGTGCGCGTCGTCTGTGTCAGTGTCCTCTGTGTGTGGCTCCTCTCTGTGTGGCTCTTCTCTGTGTGTTCTTCCACTGTGTGTGTTTCCTCTGTGTGTGGCTCCTCTGTGTGTGGCCCCTCTGTGTCTGGGTCCCTCTGTGTCTGAGCCCCTCTGTGTCTGGGCCCCCCTGTGTGTGAGTCCCTCTGTGTGTCTCCCTCGTTCTATGCGTCTCCCTCTCTCTGTATGTCTCCCTCTCTCTGTGCGTGTCACTCCTTCTCTCTCTCTCTCTCTCTCTCTCTCTGTGACCACTCTGTGTCCCCTCTGTGTGTGTCCCCTATCTGCGTGTGCCCCAACTGCGAGTGCCCCCTCTCTGCGTATGTCCCCTCTCTGCGTGTCTCCGCTCTGTGTGTGTGTGTGTGTATCTCTCGCTGTCTCCCTCTCTCTCTGTCTCCCTCTCTATCTCTGCCCCTCTCTGTGTGTCTCCCACTCTCTGTGTCACCCTCTCTCTCTCTGTTTTCACTCTCTATGTGTCTCCCCTCTCTATGTGCGTCTAATCTCTGTGTGCCGCCACCTCTGTGTGCCGCCCCCTTTTGTGAGCCATCCCCTGTGTCTGTCACACTGTGTGTCTGTCCCCATCTATGTCTGTCCGTCTGGGTGGCTCATCTCTGTGTGGGTCCTCTCTGTGTGGGTCCTCTCTGTGTGTGTCCTCTCTTTGTGCGTAATCGTTGTGTGCACGTCCTCTGTGTCAGTGTCCTCTGTGTGTGGCACCTCTATGTGTGGCTCCCCTCTGTGTGTGCCCCCTCTGTGTGTGTCCGCTATCTGCGTGTGCACCCTATCTCCGTGTGTCCCCTCTCTGCGTGTGTCCCCTCTCTGCGTGTCTCCCCTCTCTGTGTGTGTCTCTCTCTCTGTCTCCGTCTCTCTCTCTGCCCCTCTCTGTGTGTCTCCCACTCTCTGTGTCCGCCCCTCTCTCTCTGTTTCCCCTCTCTCTGTGTCTCCCCCTCTATGTGTGTCTAATCTCTGTATGCCATCCCCTCTGTGTGCCGCCCCATCTGTGTGCCATCCCCTGTGTCTGTCACCCTGTGTGACTGTCCCCCTCAATGTCTGTCCGTCTGGGTGGCTCCTCTCTGTGTGGCTCCTCTCTGTGTGGGTCCTCTCTGTGTGGGTCGCTCAATGTGTGGCTCCCTCTGTGGTGTGTCCCTCTGTGTGTGGGTCCTCTCTGTGTGGCTCCTCTCTGTGTGGGTCCGCCCTGTGTGGGGCCTCCCTGTGTGGGCCCTCTCTGTGTTTGGGTCCCTCTGTGTGTGGGTCCCTCCGTGTGTGGGTCCTCTATGTGTGCGTCGTCTCTGTGTGGGTCCTCTCTGTGTGTGGGTCCTCTCTGTGTGCATCCTCTCTGTGTGTGGCTCCTCTGTGTGTGGCTCCTCTCTGTGTGGTTCCTCTCTGTGTGGCCCCTCTGCGTGTGGCCCCTCTGTGTGTGGGTCCCTCTGTGTATGGGTCCTTCTGTGTGTCTCCCTCTCTCTCTGTGTCTCACTCGGTCTCTGTGTCTCCCTTTCTCTGTCCGTGTCTGTCCCTCTCTCCCTCTATTTCTCTCTCTCTCTCTCTCTGTCTTTGTTCACTCTGTGTCTCCTCTGTGTGTGTCCCCTCTCTGTGTGTCCCCTATCTGTGTGCCCTCTCTTTGTGTGTCCCCTCTCTATGTGTATCCTCTCTCTGCGTGTCTCTCCCTCTCTCTCTGCCTCCCTCTCTCGCTGTCTACTTGTCTCTCTCTGTCCCTCTCCGTGTCTCTCCCTCTCCTGTGTCTCCCACTGTCTGTGTCTCCCACTCTCTGTGTCTCCCACTCTCTGTGTCTCCCCTCTCTCTCTGTGTCCCCTCGCTGTGTATGTGTGTGTCTCTCTCTCGTCTCCCTTGCTCTCTGTCTCCCTCTCTCTCTCTGTCCCTCTCTGTGTGTCTCCCTCTCTCTGTGTTCCCCTCTCTCTCTGTTTCCATCTCTCTGTGTGTGCCCTCTCCCTGTTTATCGCCTCTCTCTGTGTCTCGCCTATCTCTGTGTCTCCCCTCTCTCTGCGTCTCCCCTTTCTCTGTGTGTCCAATCTCTGTGCCTCCACTCTGTGTGTCACATCTCTGTGTGCCTCCTTGTTGTGTGACTCCGCTCTGTGTGCCTCCTTTCTGTGTGCCTCCTCTCTGCGTGCCTGTCTCTCCATCTGTGTGTCACTCCCTCTGTGTGTCTTTGTACTTTTGAAGAGAGGTTGAGTAGATTAGGATTATTTTCATTAGATAGACGGAGGTTGAGGGGGGACCTGATTGAGGTGTATAAAATCATGAGAGGTATAGACAGGGTGGATAGCAAGAATCTTTTTCCCAGAGTGGGGGATTCAATTACTAGGGGTCACGAGTTCAAAGTGAGAGGGGAAATGTTTAGGGGGGATTTGTGTGGAAAGTTCTTTACGCAGAGGGTGGTGGGTGCCTGGAATGCTTTGCCAGCGGGTGTGGTAGACATGGGCACGATAGCGTCTTTTACGATGACTCTAGACAGATACATGAATGGGCAGGAAGCAAAGAGATACAGATCCTTAGAAAATAGGCGACAGGTTTAGATAGAGGATCTGGATCGGCGCAGGCTTGGTGGGCCGAAGGGCCTGTTCCTGTGCTGGAATTTTCTTTGTTCTCTTTGTTCTTTGTGTTTCTCTCTCTGCGTGTCACTCCCTCTGTGTGTCTCTCCCTCTGTGTGCCGCCCCCTCTGTGTTTTCTGTCAGTCTGTGTTTTCTGTCCTTCTGTGTGTCTATCCCTCTGTGTGCTGCCCCCTCTTATCTCTGTCCCTCTGTCTGCTGCCTCCTCTTTTTCTCTATCCCTCTGTGTTTCTCTCCCTCTGTGTGTAACTCCTCTGTGTGTAGCTTCTCTGTGTGTGCCCCCTTTCTGTGTATGCCCCCTCTCTGTGTGTTCTCCATCCCTTGTGTGCCGCCCCATCCTCGTAGTGCCGCCCCCTCTTCGTAGTGCCACACTCTCCTCTGTGTGCCGCCCCTCCTCTGAGTGCCGCCCCTCCTCTGAGTGCCGCCCCCTCCTCTGAATGCCGCCCTCTCCTCTGATTGCCGCCCCCTTCTCTGAGTGCCGCCCCTCCTCTGTGTGCCGCCCCCTCCTCTGTGTACCGCCCCCTCCTCTTTGTGCCGCCCCCTACTCTGAGTGCCGTCCCCACCTCTGTATGCCGCCTCCTCTGTGAGCCGCCCCTTCTGCGTGCCGCCCCCTCTGCGTGCCGCCCTCTGTGCATGCCGCCCCCTCTGTGGGCCGCTCCCTCTCTGTGCTGCGACCTCTCTGTGCTGCCCCCCTCTGTGCCGCCCCCACTCTGTCATTGTCCCTCTGCATGTCTGTCTCTCTGTGTGCCTGTCCCTCTGTGTGTCTGTTTCTCTATGTGTCTGTCCTTCTGTGTGCTCTGTCCCACAGTGTGTTCTGTCCCTCTGTGTTTTCTGTCCCACTGTGCGTCTGTGCCTCTGTGTGTTCTGTCCTACTGTGCATTCTGTCCCTCTGTGTGTCTGTCACTCTGTGTTGCCTGTCCCTCTGTGTTTTCTGTCCCTCTGTGTTTTCTGTCTCTCTGTGTGCCGCTCCCTCTTTGTATCTGTCCCTCTGTCTGTTCTATCCCTCTGGGTTTTCTGTCCCAGTGTGTGTTCTAACCCTCTGGGTTTTCTGTCCCTCTGTCGGTTCTACCCCACTGTGTTTTCTGTCCCTCTGTGTGTCTGTCCATCTGTGACTCTGTCCCTCTGTGTGTCTGTCCCTCTGTGCGCCGCACCCTGCTGTCTCTGTCAATCTGCCTCTGTCCCACTTAGTCCCTGTCCCTCTGATTATCTGTCCCTCTGTGTGTCTGCCCCTCTGTGTTTACTGTCTCACTGTGTTTTCTGTCCCTCGTTGTCTCTGTCCCTCTGTGTCTCTGTCTCTCTGTGTATCTGGCCCTCTGTGTGGCTGTCCCTCTCTGTGCAGCCCCTCATTGTCGCTGTCCCCCTTTGTCACTGTCCCACTGTGTTTTCTGTCCCTGTGTGTCTCTGTACCTCTGTGACTCTGTCCCTCTGTGTGCCGCCCTCTCTTTGTTTGTCTCTGTCCCGCTGTGTGTCTGCCCGTCTGTCATTTCTATCCCTCTGTGTTTTCTTTCTCTCTGCGTGTCTGTCCATCTGGGTGTCTGTCCCTCTGTGTGCAACCCCTCATTGTCTCTGTCCCGCTTTGTCTCTGTCCCTCTTTGCCCCTGAACCTCTGTGTTCTCTTTGTGTTTTCTGCCTCTCTGTGTGCCGCCCCCTCTTTGTATCTGTCCCTCTGTCTGTTCTACCTCTCTGGGTTTTCTGTCCCTCTGTGTGTTCTACCTCACTGTGTTTTCTGTCCCTCTCTGTATTTTGACCCTCTGTGTGTTTTCTGTCCTCTGTGTGTCTGTCCATCTGTGCCTTTGTCCCTCTGTGTGTCTGTCCCTCTGTGTGCCGCCCCCTGCTGTCTCTGTCAATCTGCCTCTGCCCCTCTTTGTCCATGTCCCTCTGATTATCTGTCCCTCTGTGTGTCAGCCCCTCTGTGTTTACTGTCCCACTGTGTTTTCTGTCCCTCTGTGTGTCTGTCCCTCTGTGCGCCGCACCCTGCTGTCTCTGTCAATCTGCCTCTGTCCCGCTTAGTCCCTGTCCCACTGATTATCTGTCCCTCTGTGTGTCTGCCCCTCTGTGTTTACCGTCCCACTGTGTTTTCTGTCCCTCTGTGTCTCTGTCTCTCTGTGTATCTGGCCCTCTGTGTGGCTGTCCCTCTCTGTGCAGCCCCTCATTGTCGCTGTCCCCCTTTGTCACTGTCCCACTGTGTTTTCTGTCTCTATGTGTCTCTGTACCTCTGTGACTCTGTCCCTCTGTGTGCCGCCCTCTCTTTGTTTGTCTCTGTCCCGCTGTGTGTCTGTCCCTCTGTCATTTCTATCCCTCTGTGTTTTCTTTCTCTCTGCGTGTCTGTCCATCTGAGTGTCTGTCCCTCCGTGTGCAACCCCTCATTGTCTCTGTCCCGCTTTGTCTCTGTCCCTCTTTGTCCCTGAATCTCTGTGTTCTCTGTCCCTTTGTGTATTCTGCCTCTTTGTGTGCCGCCCCTTCTTTGTATCTGTCCCTCTGTCTGTTCTACCTCTCTGGGTTTTCTGTCCCTCCGTGTGTTCTACCTCACTGTGTTTTTGTCCCTCTCTGTATTTTGACCCTCTGTGTGTTTTCTGTCCCTCTGTGTGTTTTCTGTCCTCTGTGTGTCTGTCCATCTGTGCCTCTGTTCCTCTGTGTGTCTGTCCCTCTGTGTGCCACCCCCTGCTGTATCTGTCAATCTGCCTCTGTCCCTCATTGTCCTGTCCCTCGGATTATCTATCCCTCTGTGTGTCTGCCCCTCTGTGTTTACTGTCCCACTGTGTTTTCTGTCCCTCTGTGTCTCCGTACCTCTGTGTCTCTGTCCCTCTGTGTGCCACCCTCTGTTTGTCTCTGTCACTCGTTGTCTCTTTCCCTCTGTGTGTCTGTTCCTCTGTGTTTTCTATCCCTCTCTGTATTTTGACCCTCAGTGTGTTTTCAGTCCCTCTGTGTGTTTTCTGTCCCTCTGTGTGTCTGTCCATCTGCGTGCCTGTCCCTCTGTGTCTCTGTCCCTCTGTGTTTCTGTCCCTCTGTGTGTCTGTCCCACTGTGTCTCTGTCCCACTGTGTTTCCTGGCCCATTGTGTTTTCAGCCCCTCCGTGTGTCTGTCCCTCTGTGTGTCTGGCCCTTTGTGTGTGTCCCCCCCCCCCCGTCTCTTTGTCTCTGCCACTCTGTGTGGTCTCTCCCTCTGCGTGTTTTGTCCCTCTGTGTGTCTGCCCCACTGAGTGTCTGTCCCTCCTTGTCTTTGTCCCTCCGTGTGATCTGTTCCTCTGTGTTTACTGTCCCTCTGTGTATATTGAACCTCTGTGTGTTTTCTGTCCCACTGTGTGTTCTCTGTCCATCTGCGTGCCTGTCCCACTGTGTGTCTATCCCTCTGTGCGTTCTGTTCCTCTGTGTTTTCTGTCCTTCTGAGTGTCTGTCCCATTGTGTGCCGCCCCCTCTTTGTGGCTGTTCCTCTGTGTCTCTGTCTCTCTTTGCGTCTCTGTCCTTCTGTGTGTCAGTCCCTCTGTGCGCTGCCACTTGCTTTATCTGTCAATCTGCCTCTGTCCCTCTTTGTCCCTGTCCCTCGGATTATCTGTACCTCTGCGTGTCTGCCCCACTGTGTTTACTGTCCCACTGTGTTTTCTGTCCCTCTCTGTATTTTGACCCTCTGTGTGTTTTCTGTCCCTCGGTGTGTTTTCTGTCCCTCTGTGTGTCTGTCCATCTGCGTGCCTGTCCCTCTGTGGCTCAGCCCCTCTGTGTCTCTGTCCATATGTGTGTCTGTCCCTCTCTGTGCAGCCCCTCATTGTCTCTGTTCCCCTTTGTCTCTGTCCCACTTGTTTTCTGTCCCACTGTGTCCCCGTACCTCTGTAAATCTGTCCCTCTGTGTGCCGCCCTCTCTTTGTCTCTGTCCCGCTGTGTGTCTGTCCCCCTGTGTGTCTGTCCGTCTGTGTTTCTGCCCGTCTGTGTGACTCTTCTCTGTGTGGCTCCTCTCTATCAGGCACCTTTCTGTGTGCGTCCTCTCTTTGTGCGTAATCTTTGTGTGCGCTTCCTCTGTGTCAGTGTCCTCTGTGTGTGGCTCCTCTCTGTGTGGCTCTTCTCTGCGTGTTCTTCCACTGTGTGTGGTTCCTTTGTGTGTGGCTTCTCTGTGTGTGGCTCCTCTGTGTATGGGTCCCCCTGTGTCTGGGCCCCACTGTGTCTGGGCCCCCCTGTGTGTGAGTCTCTCTGTGTGTCTCCCTTGTTCTATGTGTCTCCCTCTCTCTGTATGTCTCCCTCTCTCTCTGTGTCTCCCTCTCTCTGTGCGTGTCTCTCCCTCTCTCTCTCTCGCTCTGTGACCACTCTGTGTCCCCTCTGTGTGTGTCCCCTATCTGCGTGTGCCCCAACTGCGTGTGCCCCCCCCCTCTGTGTATGTCCCCTCTCGGCGTGTCTCCCCTTTCTGTGTGTGCGTTTCTCTCTCTCTCTCTCTCCCTCTCTCTCTGTCTCCCTCTCTCTCTCTGCCCCTCTCTGTGTGTCTCCCACTCTCTGTGTCCCCCTCTCTTTCTTTGTTTTCCCTCTCTCTGTGTCTCCCCTCTCTATGTGCCTCTAATCTCTGTGTGCCGCCCCCTCTGTGTGCCGCCCCCTTTATGTGCCATCCCCTGTGTCTGTCACCCTGTGTGTCTGTCACCCTGTGTGTCTGTCCCCCTCTATGTCTGTCCGTCTGGGTGGCTCCTCTCTGTGTGGCTCCTCTCTGTGTGGGTCCTCTCTGTGTGCGTCCTCTCTTTGTGCGTAATCTTTGTGTGCACGTCCTCTGTGTCAGTGTCCTCTGTGTGTGGCTCCTCTACGTGTGGCTCTTCTCTGTGTGTGCTTCCACTGTGTGTGGTTCCTCTGTGTGTGGCTCCTCTGTGTGTGAGTCCCTCTGTGTGTCTCCCTCGTTCTATGTGTCTCCCTCCCTCTGTATGTCTCCCTCTCTCGATGTGTCTCCCTCTCTCTGTGCGTGTCTCTCCCTCTCTCTCTCTCTCTCTCTCTGTGACCAATCTGTGTCCCCTCTGTGTGTGCCCCCTCTGTGTGTGTCCCCTATCTGCGTGTGCCCCCTATCTGCTTGTGTCCCCTCTCTGCGTATGTCCCCTCTCTGCGTGTCTCCCCTTTCTGTGTGTGCGTTTCTCTCTCTCTCTCTCTCCCTCTCTCTCTGTCTCCCTCTCTCTCTCTCTGCCCCTCTCTGTGTGTCTCCCACTCTCTGTGTCCCCCTCTCTTTCTTTGTTTCCCCTCTCTCTGTGTCTCCCCTCTCTATGTGCCTCTAATCTCTGTGTGCCGCCCCCTCTGTGTGCCGCCTCCTTTATGTGCCATCCCCTGTGTCTGTCACCCTGTGTGTCTGTCCCCCTCTATGTCTGCCCGTCTGGGTGGCTCCTCTCTGTGTGGCTACTCTCTGTGTGGGTCCTCTCTGTGTGCGTCCTCTCTTTGTGCGTAATCTTTGTATGCACGTCCTCTGTGTCAGTGTCCTCTGTGTGTGGCTCCTCTACGTGTGGCTCTTCTCTGTGTGTGCTTCCACTGTGTGTGGTTCCTCTCTGTGTGGCTCCTCTGTGTGTGAGTCCCTCTGTGTGTCTCCCTCGTTCTATGTGTTTCCCTCTCTCTGTGTGTCTCCCTCTCTCTATGTGTCTCCCTCTCTCTGTGCGTGTCTCTCCCTCTCTCTCTCTCTCTGTGGCCAATCTGTGTCCCCTCTGTGTGTGTCCCCTCTGTGTGTGTCCCCTATCTGCGTGTGCCTCCTATCTGCTTGTGTCCCCTCTCTGCATGTGTCCCCTCTCTGCCTGTCTCCCCTCTCTGTGTGTGTGTCTCTCTCTCTCTATCTCCCTCTCTCTCTGTCTCCCTCTCTCTCTCTCTGCCCCTCTCTGTGTGTCTCCCACTCTCTGTGTCCCCCTCTCTTTCTTTGTTTCCCCTCTCTCTGTGTCTCCCCTCTCTATGTGCGTCTAAACTCTGTGTGCCGCCCCCTCTGTGTGCCGCCCCATCTGTGTGCCATCCCCTGTGTCTGTCACCCTGTGTTTCTGTCACCCTGTGTGTCTGTCCCCCTCTATGTCTGTCCGTCTGGGTGGCTCCTCTCTGTGTGGCTCCTCTCTGTGTGGGTCATCCCTGTGTGGGTCCTCCCTGTGTGGGCCCTCTCTGTGTTTGGGTCCCTCTATGTGTGGGTCCCTCCGTGTATGGGTCCTCTATGTGTGCGTCGTCTCTGTGTGGGTCCTCTCTGTGTGTGGGTCCTCTGTGTGTGTCCTCTCTGTGTGTGGCTCCTCTGTGTGTGGCTACTCTCTGTGTGGTTCCTCTCTGTGTGGCCCCTCTGTGTGTGGTCCCTCTGTGCGTGGGTCCCTCTGTGTATGGGTCCTTCTGTGTGTCTCCCTCTCTCTCTGTGTCTCCCTCGGGCTCTGTGTCTCCCTTTCTCTGTGCGTGCTTGTCCCTCTCTCCCTCTATTTCTCTCTCTCTCTCTTTATCTTTGTTCACTCTGTGTCTCCTCTGTGTGTGTCCCCTCTCTGTGTGTCCCCTCTCTATGTGTGTCCTCTCTCTGCGTGTCTCTCCCTCTCTCTCTGTCTCCCTCTCTCGCTGTCTACTTCTCTCTCTCTGTCCATCTCCGTGTCTCTCCCTCTCCTGTGTCTCCCACTGTCTGTGTCTCCCACTCTCTGTGTCTCCCACTCTGTATGTCTCCCCTCTCTCTCTGTGTCCCCTCGCTGTGTGTGTCTCTCTCTCCCTCTCGTCTCCCTTGCTCTCTGTCTCCCTCTCTCTCTCTGTCCGTCTCTGTGTGTCTCCCTCTCTCTGTGTTCCCCTCTCTCTCTGTTTCCATCTCTCTGTGTATGCCCTCTCCCTGTGTATCCCCTCTCTCTGTGTCTCCCCTCTCTCTGTGTGTCTAATCTCTGTGCCTCCTCTCTGTGTGCCACATCTCTGTGTTCCTCCTTTTAGTGTGACTCCGCTCTGTGTGCCTCCTTTCTGTGTGCCTCCTCTCTGCGTGCCTATCTCTCCATCTGTGTGTCGCTCCCTCTGTGTGTCTTTGTACTTTTGAAAAGAGGTTGAGTAGATTAGGATTATTTTCAATAGAAAGGCGGAGGTTGAGGGGGGACCTGATTGAGGTGTACAAAATCATGAGAGGTATAGACAGGGTGGATAGCAAGAAGCTATTTCCCAGAGTGGGGGATTCAATTACTAGGGGTCACGAGTTCAAAGTGTGAGGGGAAATGTTTCGGGGGGATTTGTGTGGAAAGTTCTTTACGCAGAGGGTGGTGGGTGCCTGTCTTTTCTGTCCCTCTGTGTTTTCTTTCTCTCTGCGTTTCTGTCCATCTCAGTGTCTGTCCCTCTGTGTGCAAACCCTCATTGTCTCTGTCCCTCTTTGTCCCTGAACCTCTGTGTCTCTGTCCCTCTGTGCTGCCTGTCCCTCTGTGTTCTCTGTCCCTCTGTGTTTTCTGCCTCTCTGTGTGCCGCCCCCTCTTTGTATCTGTCCCTCTGTCTTTTCTACCCCTCTGGGTTTTCTGTCCCTCTGTGTGTTCTACCTCACTGTGTTTTCTGTCCCTCTCTGTATTTTGACCCTCTGTGTTTTTTCTGTCCCTCTGTGTGCTTTCTGTCCTCTGTTTGTCTGTCCATCTGTGCCTCTGTCCCTCTGTGTGCTGCCCGCTGCTGTCTCTGTCAATCTGCCTCTGTCCCTCTTTGTCCCTGTCCCTCTGATTATCTGTCCCTCTGTGTGTCTGCCCCTCTGTGTTTACTGTCCCACTGTGTTTTCTGTCCCTCTGTGGCTCTGTACCTCTGTGTCGTTGTCCCTCTGTGGGCCGCCCTCTGTTTGTCTCTGTCCCTCATTGTCTCTGTCCCTCTGTGTGCCTGTTCCTCTGCGTTTTCTGTCCCTCTCTGTATTTTGACCATCAGTGTGTTTTCTGTCCCTCTGTGTGTTTTCTGTCCCTCTGTGTCTCTGTCCCTCTGTGTGTCTGTCCTTCTGTGTGACGCCCTCTCTGTGTTTCTGTCCCTCTCTGTCTCTGTCCCTCTGCGCTTTCTGTCCCTCTGTGTGTCTGTCCATCTGTGCCTCTAACCTCTGTGTGTCTGTCCCTCTGTGTGCCTCCCCCTCTTTGTCTCTGTCCCTCTTTGACTCTAACCCTCTGTGTGTCTGTCCCTCTGTGTTTTCTGCCTCACTCTGTATTTTGACCCTCAGTGTGTTTTCTGTCCCTCAGTGTGTTTTCTGTCCCTCTGTGTGTTTTCGGTCCCTCTGTGTGCCTGTCCTCGGTGTGTCTGTCCTCTGCGTGTCTGTCCCCTGCGTGTCTGTCCCTCAGTGTGTCTGTCCCTCTGTGTGTCTGTCCCTCCGTGTGGATCCTCTCTCTGTGGCTTCTCTGTGTGCAGGCTCAACTGTGTGTCCCCTCTCTGTGTGCCGCCTCTCTGTGAGTCCCATCTCTGTGAACCACCATACAGCGAGCCCCTCTCTCTGTGCGAGTCCCTCTCTCTGTGTGAGTGCCTCTCTCTGTGCGTGTCTCTCCCTCTCTGTCCCCTCCCTCTCTGTCCCCTCCCTCTCTGTCCCCTATCTCTCTCTGTCCCCTATCACTCTGTGTCCCCCCTCTCTCTGTGTGACCTCTCTCTCTCTGTGCCCTCTCTCTCTCCGTCCCTTCTCTCTCTGTGTCCCCACTCTGTGTGTGTCCCCTCTCTGGTTGTGTCTCCTCTCTGTGTGTTTCCCCTCTCTGTGTTTCTCCCCTCTCTGTGAGTCCCCCCTCTCTGTGTGTCCCCCTCTCTGTGTGACTCCCCTCTCTGTGTGTCCCCCTCTCTGTGTGTCCCCCCTCTCTGTGTGCCCCCTTCTCTGTGTCCCCCCTCTCTATGTATCCCCTCTCTGTTTGTCCCCTGTCTCTGTGTCCCCTCTCGGTGTGTTCCGTCTCTGTGTGCCCCCTCTCACTGTGTCCCCTTTCTCTGTGTCCCTTCTCTCTGTGTCCCCTCTCTGTGTCCCCTCTCTCTGTGTCCCCTTTCTCTGTGTCCCCTTTCTCTTTTTCCCCTCTCTCTGTGCCCCCTCTCGCAGTGCCCCTCTCGCTGTGCCCCCTCTCTGTGTGCCCCCTCTCTGTGTGCCCCCTCTATCTGTTTGTCGCCTCTCTGTGTGTGCCTCTCTCTCTAGCCCACTCTCTCTCCTTCTCCTTCTCTCTCTTTTTCCCTCTCGCTGTCTCTCTCTCTGTCTCTCTCTCTCTCCCTACCTCTGTGTCTCCCCTCTCTCTGTGTGTCCAATCTCTGTGTGCCTCCTCTCTGTGTGTCTCCTCTCTGTGTGCCTCCTTTCTGTGTGAATCCTCTCTGTGTGCCTCCTTTCTGTGTGCCCCCTCTCTGCCTGTCTGCCTCTCTGAGTGTCTGTCACACTGTGCTTCCTGTCCCTCTTTGTGTCGTCCCCTCTTTGTCTCTGTCCCTCTGTCTTCTGTCCCTCTCTGCCTTCTGTCCCTCTGTGTCTTCTGTCCCACTGTGCATCTGTCCCTCTGTGTGTTCTGTCCCACTGTTTGCCGCCCCCTCTTTGTCTCTGTCCGACTGTGTGTCTGACCCACGCAAATTTCTGTCTCACTGTGTTTTTGTCCCTCTTTATCTCTGTCTCTCTTTGTCTCAGTCCTTCTGTGTTTTCTGTCCTGTGTTTTCTGTCCCTCTTTGTCTCTGTCCCTCTGTGTTTTCTGTCCCTCTGTGTTTTCTATCCCTTTGTGTTTTCTGTCCCTCTGTGTGTCTGCCATCTGTGTTTCTGTGCCTCTGTGTGCCGCCCCCTCTGTGTGTCTGTCCTTCTGTGTGTCTGTCCCTCTGTGTGGCTCCTCGCAGTGTGGCTCCTCTCTCTATGGCTCCTCTGTGTGCCGGTTCATCTGTGTGTCCACTCTCTCTGAGTCCCCTCTCTGTGTCCTGCCACACTGTGAGCCCTTCTCTCTGTGTGGGCACCTCTCTCTGTGTGAGCCACTCTCTCTGTGTGAGTCTCTCTCTCTGTGCGAGTGCCTCTCTCTGTGTGTCTCCCTCTCTATTGGTGGGTCTCTTTCTCTCTCTCTCTCTGTCCCCTCCCTCTCTGTCCCCTCCCTCTCTGTCCCTCTATCCCTCTCTCTCTCTATCCCCTCTCTTGCTCTCTGTCCCCTCTCTCTCTCTCTGTCCCCTCTCTGTGTGTGCCCCCTCTCTGTGTCTGTCCCCTCTCTGACTGTGTTCCCTCTCTGAGTGTTTCCTCTGTCTGTGTGTGTGTGTCTCTCTCTCTCTGTCCCCTCTCTGTGTGTCACCCCTCTCTGTGTGTCCCCCCTCTCTGTGTGTCCACCCTCTCTGAGTGTCCTCCTTCTCTGTTTGTCCCCCTTCACTGTGTGTCCACCTTCTCTCTGTGTCGCCTCTCTGTGTGCCCCCTTTCTCTGTGACCCCTCTGGCTGTACCCCATCTCGATGTGCCGCCTCTCTCTGTGCCGCCTCTCTGTTCTTGTCCCCTCTTTATGTGTGCCTCTCTCGCTGTGTGTGTCTCTCTCTGTCTCTGTCTATCTCTCTCTCTCCCTATCTATCTCTGTCTCCCTGTCTCTCTCAATCTCCATCTCTCTGTCTCCTTCTCTGTCTCGCTCTCTCTCTCTCCCTCTGTGTCTCCCCTCTCTCGGTATGTCCAATGTCTGTGTGTCCAATCTATGTGTGCCTCCTCTCTGTGTGCCTCCTCTCTGTGTGCCTCCCTCTCTATTTGCGTGTCTCTCCCTCTCTCCCTCTCTGTTCCCTCCCTCAATGTCCCTTCCCTCTCTGTCCCCCTCTCTCTCTATCCACTCTCTGGCTGTGTCCCTCTCTCTCTCTCTCTGTCCCCTCTCTCTCTGTGTTCCCTCTCTCTCTGTATCCCCTCTGTGTGTGTGTCCCCTCTCTGTGTCTGTTCCCTCTCTGATTTGCCCCCTCTCTGTGTGCCCCCTCTGGCTGTGCCCCCTCTCTATGTGCCGCCTCTCTCTGTGCCGCCTCTCTCTGTTTTTCCCCTCTCTGAGTGTGCCTCCCTCTCTCTGTCTCTCTCTCACTCTCTCCCTACCTCTGTGTCTCCCCGCTATCTGTGGGTCCAATCTCTGTGTGTCCAATCTCTGTGTGCCTCCTCTCTGCGTGCCTCCTTTCTCTGTGACTCCTCTCTGTGTGCCTCCTTTCTGTGTGCCACCTCTCTGCCTGTCTGCCTCTCTGCGTGTCTGTCACTCTGCGTTTTCTGTCACACAGTGTTTTCTGTCCCTCTGAGTGTCTGTCCCTCTTTGTGTTCTGTCCCTCGGTGTTTTCTGTCCCTCTGTGTTTTCTGTCCCACTGTGCGTCTGTCCCTCTGTGTGTTCTGTCCTACTGTGTGTTCCGTCCCTCTGTGTGTCTGTCCCTCTGTGTGTCTCCCCATCTTTGTCTTTGTCCGACTGTGTGTCTGTCCCACCCAATTTTCTGTCCAACCGTGTTTCTGTCCCACTGTGTTTTCTGCCCCTCTGTGTCTCTGTCCCACTTTGGCTCTGTCCCTCCGAGTGTCTGTCCCTCTGTGTCTCTGTTCCTCTGTGTCTTTCTATCTGTGTGCCACCCTTCTTTGTCTCTGTCCCTCTTTGTCTCTGTCCCTCTGTGTGTCTGTCCCTCTTTGTGTCTGTCCTGCTGTTTGTCTGTCCCTCTGTGTCTCTTTCCCTCTGTGTCTCTGTCCCTCTATGTCCCGCACACTCTTTGTCTCTGTCCCACTGTGTTTTCTGTCCCTCTGTGTTTTCTATCCGTCTGTGTCCCGCCCCACTTTGTCTCTGTTCCTTTTTGTCTCTGTCCCTCTGTGTATCTGTCCCTCTATGTTTTCGGTCCCACTGTGTTTTCTGTCCCTCTGTGTTTCTGTCCCTCAGTGTGTTCTGTCCCTCTGTTTTTTCTGTCCCTCTGTGTTTTCTGTCCCTCTGTGCTTTCTGTCCGTCTGTGTTTTCTGTCCGCTTGTGTACCGCCCCCTCTTTGTCTCTGTTCCTCTTTGTCTCTGTTGCTCTGTGTGTCTGTCCCTCTATGTTTTCTGTCCCTCTGTTTTTTCTGTCACTCTGTGTGTCTGTCCCTCTGTGCTTTCTGTTCGTCTGTGTTTTCTGTCCCTCTGTCTGTCTGTCCCTCTGTGTGTCTCTCCCTCCTTGTCTCTGTCCATCTGTGTGTCTGTCCCTCAGTGTCTCTGTCTCTTTTTGTCTCTATCCCTCTGTGTCACTGTCCCTCTGTGTATCTGTCTCTCTGTGTGTCTGTCCCTCTGTGTGTCAGCCGCTCTGTGTATCGACACCTCTTTGTCCCTGTCCCTCTGTGTGTTCTGTCCCTCTGTGTGTCACCCCCTCTTTGTCTCTGTACCTCTGTGTGTTGCCCCCTCTTTGTGTCTGCCCCACCGTGTGCCTGTCCCGCTGTGTCTGTCTGTCCCTCAGTGTCTCCGTCCCTCTGTGTCTCTGTTCTTCTGCGTGTCTGTCCCTCTGTGTGTTCTGTCCCTCGGTGTGTTCTGTCCCTCTGTGTTTTCAGTCCCACTGTGCGTCTGTCCCATTGTGTGTTCTACCCACTGTGTGTCTGTCCCTCTGTGGGTCTCCCCATCTTTGTCTCTGTCCGACTGTGTGTCTGTCCCACCCAATTTTCTGTCCCACTGTGTTTCTGTCCCACTGTGTTTTATGTCCCTCGTTGTCTCTGTCCCTCTTTGTCTCTGTCCCTCTGAGTCTCTGTCCCTCTGAGTGTCTGTCCCTCTGTGTGTCTTTCCCTCCGTGTTGTTGTCCCTCTGTGTCTCTGTCCCACTGTGTTTTCTTTCCCTCTGTGCTTTCTATCCGTCTGTGTCCCGCCCCACTTTGTCTCTGTTCCTTTTTGTCTCTGTCTCTCTGTGTGTCTGTCCCTCTGCGTGACACTCCCTCTCTGTCTCTGTCCCACTGTGTTTCTGTCCGGCTGTGTGTCTCTCCCTCTTTGACTCTGTCCCTCTGTGTGTTCTGTCCCTCTGTGTAACTGTCTCTCTGTGTGTCTGTCCCTCTGTGTGACAGCCTCTCTGCGTGTCGCCCCTCTTTGTCTCTGTCCCACTGTGTGCCTGTCCTTCTATGTGTGTCTGCCCCTCTATGTGCCGCCCCCTCTTTGTGTCCGTCCCTCAGTCTCTCTGCCCCTCTGTGCCTCGTTTCTTCTGTGTGTCTGTCCCTCGCTTGTGCCTCTCCCCCTTTGTGTCTGTCCCTCTGAGTGTCTGTCCTTCTGTGTGCGTCTGTGCCTCTGTGTGTTCTATCCCACTGTGTATTCTGTCCCTCTATGTGTCTGTCCCTCTGTGTGTCTCCCCATCTTTGTCTCTGTCCGACTGTGTGTCTGTCCCACCCAATTTTCTATGCCACAGTGTTTCTGTCCCACTGTGTTTTCTGTCCTCCTGTATATCTGTCCCTCTTTGTCTCTGTCCCTCTGAGTTTCTGTCCCTCTGAGTGTCTGTCCCTCTGTGTCTCTGTTCTTCTGTGTTTCTGTCCCACTGTTTGCCTCTCCCCCTTTGTGTCTGTCCCTCCATGTGTCTGTCCTTCTCTGTGCTCTGTCCCTCGGTGTGTTCTGTCCCTCGGTGTTTTCTGTCCCACTGTGCATCTGTGTCTCTGTGTGTTCTGTCCCACTGTGTGTTCTGTCCCTCTGTGTATCTGTCCCTCTGTGTGTCTCCCCATCTTTGTCTCTGTCCGACTGTGTGTCTGTCTCACCCTATTTTCTGTCCCACTGTGTTTCTGTCCCACTGTGTTTTCTGTCCTTCTGTGTCTCTGCCCCTCTTTGTCTCTGCCCCTCAGAGTTTGTGTCCCTCTGTTTGTCTGTCCCTCTGTGTTTTTGTCCCTCTGTGTCCCTGTCCCTTGTGTCTTTGTCCACTTTGTTTTCTGTCGCACTGTTTTTCTTTCTGTCTGTTATCCACCCCTCTGTGTGTCTGTCCCTCTTTGTCTCTTTCCCACAGTGTTTTATGTCCATCTGTGTTTTCTATCCGTCTTTGTCCCGCCCCACTTTGTCTCTGTTCCTTTTTGTCTCTCTCCCTAGATGTGTCTGCCCCTCTATGTTATCTGTCCCACTGTGTTCTCTGTCCCTCTGTGTTTCAGTCCCTCTGTGTGTTCTGTCCCTCTGTGTTTTCTGTCCCTATGTGTGTCTGTCACTCTGTGCTTTCTGTCCGTCTGTGTTTTCTTTCCCTCTGTGTGTCTGTCCCTCTGTGTGCCTCTCCTTCTTTGTCTCTGTCGCTCTGTGTGTCTGTCCCTCTGTGTGTCTATCCCTCTTTGACTCTGTCCCTCTGTGTGTTCTGTCCCTTTGTGTGACTGCCCCTCTGTTTGTCACCCCCTTTTAGTCTTTGTCCCACTGTGTGCCTGTCCCGCTGTGTGTGTCTGTCCTTCTGTGTGCCACCCCTCTTTATTTCTGTCCCACAGTGTATCTGTCCCTCTGTGTCCCTGTTCATCAGTGTGTCTGTCCCTCTGTGTGCCGCTCCCCCTTTGTGTCTGTCCCTCTGTGTGTCTGTCCCTCTGTGTGTTCTGTCCCTCTGTGTGTCTGTCCCTCTCTGTTTGCTGTCCCATTGCGTGCCTGTCCCTCTGTGTGTCTGTCCCTCTGTGTTTTCTGTCCCTCTGTGCTTTCTGTCCCTCAGTGTTTTCTGTCTCTCTGTGTGTTTTCTGTCCCTCTGTGTTTCTGTCCCTCTGTGTGTTCTGTCCCTCTGTGTTTTCTGTCCCTCTGTGTGTCTGCCCCTCTGTGCTATCTGTCCGTCTGTGTTTTCTTTCCCTCTGTGTGTCTGTCCCTCTGTGTGCCTCTCCGTCTTTGTCTCTGTACCATTGTGTGGCTGTCCCTCTGTGTGTCAATCCCTCTTTGACTCTGTCCCACTGTGTGTTCTGTCGCTCTGTGTAACTGTCTCTCTATGTGTCTGTCCCTCTGTGTGACTGCACCTCTGTGTTTCTGCCCCTCTTTGTCTCTGCACCTCTGTGTGTCGCCCCCTCTTTGTCTCTGTCCCACGGTGTGCCTGTCCCGCTGTGTGTGCCTGTCCCTCTGTGTGCCGCCCACTCTTTGTGTCTGTCCCTCAGTGTCTCTGCAGCTTTGTGTCTCTGTTCTTCTGTGTGTCTATCCCTCTGTGTGCCTCTCCCCCTTTGTGTCTGTCCCTCGGTGTGTTTGTCCCTCTGTGTTTTCTGTCCACTGTCCGACTGTCCCTCTGAGTGTTCTGCCCACTATCTGTTCTGTCCCTCTGTGTGTCTGTCCCTCTGTGTGTCTCCCCATCTTTGTCTCTGTCCGACGGTGTGTCTGTCCCACCCAATTTTCTGTTCCTCTGAATGTCTGTCCCTCTGTGTGTCTGTCCCTCTGTGTCTCTGTCCCTCTGTGTCTTTGTCCACTTTGTTTTCTGTCCCACTGTTTTTCTTTCTATCTGTGTGCCACCCCTCTTTGTCTCTGTTCCTCTTTGTCTCTGTCCCCCTGTTTGTCTGTCCCTCTGTATGTCTGTCCTTCTAGAATTAGAATTAGAATTAGAACATTACAGCGCAGTACAGGCCCTTCGGCCCTCGATGTTGCGCCGACCTGTGAAACCATCTGACATACACTATTCCATTTTCATCCATATATCTATCCAATGACCACTTACATGCCCTTGAAGTTGGCGAATCTACTACTGCTGCAGGCAGGGCGTTCCACGCCCTGACTACTCTCTGAGTAAAGAAACTACCTCTCACATCTGTCCTATATCTATCACCCCTCAACTTAAAGCTATGTCCCCTCGTGTTTGCCATCACCATCCGAGGAAAAAGACGCTCACTATCCACCCTATCTAACCCTCTGATTATCTTGTATGTCTCTATTAAGTCACCTCTCCTCCTCCTTCTCTCGAACGAAAACAACCTCAAGTCCCTCAGCCTTTCCTCGTAAGACATTCCCTCCATACCAGGCAACATCCTAGTAAATCTCCTCTGCAACCTTTCCATAGCTTCCACATCCTTCCGATAATGTGGTGACCAGAACTGCACGCAATACTCCAGGTGCGGTCTCACCAGAGTTTTGTACAGCTGCAGCATGACCTCGTGGCTCCGAAACTCGATCCCCCTACTAATAAAAGCTAACACACCATATGCCTTCTTAACAGCCCTATTAACCTGGTTAGCAACCTTCAGGGATTTATGCACCTGGACACCAAGATCTCTCTGTTCATCTACACTACCAAGAATCTTCCCATTAGCCCAGTACTCTGCATTCCTGTTACTCCTTCCAAAGTGAATCACCTCACACTTTTCCGCATTAAACTCCATTTGCCATCTCTCAGCCCAGCTCTGCAGCCTATCTATGTCCCTCTGTACCCTACAACACCCTTCGACACTACCCACAACTCCACCGACCTTAGTGCCATCTGCAAATTTACTAACCCACCCTTCTACACCCTCTTCCAGGTAATTTAAAAAAATGACAAACAGCAGTGGCCCCAAAACAGATCCTTGCGGTACACCACTAGTAACTAAACTCCAGGATGAACATTTGCCATCAACCACCACCCTCTGTCTTCTTTCAGCTAGCCAATTTCTGATCCAAAGCTCTAAATCACCTTCAACCCCATACTTCCGTATTTTCTGCAATAGCCTACCGTGGGGAACCTTATCAAACGCCTTACTGAAATCCATATACACCACATCCACTGCTTTACCCTCATCCACCTGTTTGGTCACCTTCTCGACAAACTCAATAAGGTTTGTGAGGCAAGACCTACCCGTCACAAAACCGTGCTGACTATCTCTAATGAACTTATTCTTTTCAAGATGATTATAAATCCTGTCTCTTATAACCTTTTCCAACATTTTACCCACAACCGAAGTAAGGCTCACAGGTTTATAATTACCAGGGCTGTCTCTACTCCCCTTCTTGAACAAGGGGTCAACATTTGCTATCCTCCAGTCTTCCGGCACTATACCGGTCGACAATGACGACATAAAGATCAAGGACAAAGGCTCTGCAATCTCCTCCCTAGCTTCCCAGAGAATCCTAGGATAAATCCCATCTGGCCCAGGGGACTTATCTATTTTCACACTTTCCAAAATTGCTAACACCTCCTCCTTGTGAACCTCAATCCCATCTAGCCTAGTAGCCTGAATCTCAGTATTCTCGACAACATTTTCTTTCTCTACTGTAAATACTGACGCAAAATATTCATTTAACACTTCCCCTATCTCCTCTGATTCCACACACAACTTCCCACTACTATCCTTGATTGGCCGTAATCTAACTCTAGTCATTCTTTTATTCCTGACATACCTATAGAAATCCTCAGGGTTTTCCCTGATCCTTTCCACCAATGACTTCTCGTGTCCTCTCCTTGCTCTTCTTAGCTCTCCCTTTAGATCCTTCCTGGCTAGCTTGTAGCTCTCAAGCGCACTAACTGAGCCTTCTCGTCTCATCCTAACATAAGCCACCTTCTTCCTCTTGACAAGCGCTTCAACTTCTTTAGTAAACCACGGCTCCCTCGCACGACAACTTCCTCCCTGCGTCACAGGTACATACTTATCAAGGACACACTGTAGCTGCTCCTTGAATAAGCTCCACATTTCGATTGTTCCCATCCCCTGCAGTTTCCTTCCCCATCCTACGCATCCTAAATCTTGCCTAATCGCATCATAATTTCCTTTCCCCAGCTATAATTCTTACCCTGCGGTATATACCTGTCCCTGCCCATCGCTAAGGTAAACCTAACCGAATTGTGATCACTATCACCAAAATGCTCACCTACATCTAAATCTAACACCTGGCCGTGTTCATTACCCAGTACCAAATCCAATGTGGCATCGCCCCTGGTTGGCCTATCCACATACTGTGTCAGAAAACCCTCCTGCACACACTGGACAAAAACTGACCCATCTGAAGTACTCGAACTATAGTATTTCCAGTCGATATTTGGAAAGTTAAAGTCCCCCATAACAACTACCCTGTTACACTCGCCCCTGTCGAGGATCATCTTCGCTATCCTTTCTTCTACATCTCTGGAACTATTTGGAGGTCTATAAAAGACTCCCAACAGTGTAACCTCACCTCTCCTGCTTCTAACCTCGGCCCATACTACCTCAGTAGACGAGTCCTCAAACGTCCTTTCTGTCACTGTAATACTCTCCTTGATTAACAATGCCACCCCGCCCCCCCCCCCCCCACCTCTTTTACCATCTTCTCTGTTCTTACTGAAACATCTAAATCCCGGAATCTGCAACATCCATTCCTGCCCCTGCTCTACCCATGTCTCCGAAATGGCCACTGCATCGAGATCCCAGGTACCAACCCATGCTGCAAGCTCACCCACCTTATTCTGGATGCTCCTGGCGTTGAAATAGACACACTTTAAACCAGGTTCTTGCTTGCCAGTGCCCTCTTGCGTCCTTGTAACCATATCCCTGACCTCACTGCTCTCAACATCCTGTACACTGGAACTACAATTTAGGTTCCCATTCCCCTGCTGAATTAGTTTAAACCCCCACGAAGAGCACTAGCAAACCTCCCCCCCCCAGGATATTGGTACCCCTCTGGTTCAGGTGAAGACCATCCTGTTTGTAGATGTCCCACCTACCCCAGAAAGAGCCCCAATTATCCAGGAAACCAAAACCCTCCCTCCTGCACCATCCCTGCAGCCACGTATTCAACTCCTCTCTCTCCCTGTTCCTCGCTTCGCTATCACGTGGCACGGGCAACAACCCAGAGATAACAACTCTGTTTGTTCTCGCTCTAAGCTTCCACCCTAGCTCCCGGAATTTCTGTCTTAAATCCCCATCTCTCTTCCTACCTATGTCGTTGGTGCCTATGTGGACCACGACTTGGGGCTGCTCCCCCTCCCCCTTAAGGATCCCAAAAACACGATCCGAGACATCACGAACCCTGGCACCTGGGAGGCAACATACCCAACCGTGAGTCTCTCTCGTTCCCACAGAACCTCTTATCTGTTCCCCTAACTATGGAGTCCCCAATGACTAATGTTCTGCTCCTGTTCCCCCTTCCCTTCTGAGCAACAGGGACAGACTCTGTGCCAGATACCTGTACCCCATTGCTTACCCCTGGTAAGTCGTCCCCCGCAACAGTATCCAAAACGGTATACCTGTTGTTGAGGGAAACGGCCACAGGGGATCCCTGCACTGCCTGCTGGTTCCCTCTCCTTCCCCTGACGGTAACCCATCTACCTACTTCTTTTACCTGAGGTGTGACTACCTCCCCATAACTCCTCTCAATAACCTCCTCCGCCTCCCGAATGATCCGAAGTTCATCCAGCTCCAGCTCCAGTTCCCTAACGCGGTTCTCGAGGAGCTGGAGTTGGGTGCACTTCCCACAGATGCAGTCAGCAGGGACACTCTTGGCGACCCTTACCTCCCACATTCTGCAGGAGGAACATACAACTGCCTTAACCTCCATTCCCACTATTCCAAATTCCCAACAAATCTACTGAAAAACCAAAAACAAAAAGTCAAAACTTGTTAGGTTAGCAATACAACGGACAGAACTTCTTTAATAAAAAGCTTACCTTATCAACACACCAGAGTCCTTTTTTTGGTTAGAGGAGGAGGGTGGGTGTGAGACACTACACGTGTAGTGTCTCGGGTACAGCCACCACCCAAATATATACTTTTTACTTACCCAGCAGTCCCCTGGTCCTCCGAAAACAAAAGGGAATTCACTTTTGAACTTACACAGAAATTGACTTCACAGCTGTCAGCCCGCTCACGCACCTCCGTTACTATCAAAGCTGCAGTCACCGAAACTGAAAGAAAGAGATTTTAAACCACCCAAATATATACTTTTTACTTACCCAGCAGTCCCCTGGTCCTCCGAAAACAAAAGGGAATTCACTTTTAAACTTACACAGAAATTGACTTCACAGCTGTAAGCCCGCTCACGCACCTCCGTTGCTATCAAAGCTGCAGTCACCAAAACTGTCCACCTGTGTCTCTGTTCCTCTGTTTCTCTGTCCCTCTATGTCCCGCACGCTCTTTGTCTCTGTCCCACAGTGTGTTCTGTCCCTCTGTGTTTTCTATCCATCTGTGTCCCACCCCACTTTGTCTCTGCTCCTTCTTGTCTCTTTTCCTCTGTGTGGCTGTCCCTCTATGTTTTCTGTTCCACTGTGTTTTCTGTACCCCTGTGTTTCTGTCCCTCTGTGTGTTCTGTCCCTCTTTGTTTTCTGTCCCACTGTGTGTCTGTCGCTCTGTGCTTTCTGTCCGTCTGTGTTTTCTTTCCCTCTGTGTGCCTGTCCCTCTGTGTGCCTCTCCTTCTTTGTCTCTGTCCCTCTGTGTGTCTGTCCCTCTGTGTGTCTATCTCTCTTTGACTCTGTCCCTCTGTGTGTTCTGTCCCTCTATGTAACTGTCTCTCTGTGTGTCTGTCCCTCTGTGTGACTGCCCCTCTGTGTGTCACCCCCTTTTTGTCTCTGTCTCTCTGTGTGTCTGTTCCTCTGTGTGACTGCCCCTCTGTGTATCACCCCCTCTTTGTCTCTGTACCTCTGTGTGTCGCCCGCTCTTTGTCTCTGTCCCACTGTATGTCTGTCCCGCTGTGTGTGTCTGTACCTCTGTGTGCCGCCCCCTCTTTGTGTCTGTCCCACTGTGTCTCTGTCCCTCTGTGTCTCTATTCTTCTGTGTGTCTGTCCCTCTGTGTGCCGCTCCCCCTTTGTGTCTGTCCCTCTGTGTCTCTGTCCCTCTGTGTGTTCTGTCCCTCTCTGTTTTCTGTCACTTTGTGTGCCTGTCGCTCTGTGCGTCTGTCCCTCTGTGTGCCCCCTCTCTGTGTGGCCCCTCTCTGTGAGTCCCCTCTCTGTGTGTCGCCACACTGTGAGCCCTTCTCTCTGTGTGAGCACCTCTCTCTTTGTGTGCCCCTCTCTCTGTGAGTGCCTCTCTCGGTGTGTCTCCCTCTCTATTTTCCTGTCTCTCCCTCGCTGTTCCCTCCCTCTCTGTCCCCTCCCTCTCTGTCACTCTCTCTCTATCCACTCTCTCTCTGTGACCCCTCTCTCCATCTCTGTCCCTCTCTCTCTGTGTCCCCCCTCTGTGTGTGTCCACTCTCTATGTGTGTCCCCTCTCTGTGTCTGTTCCCTCTCTTATATTGCCCCCTCTCTGTGTGCCCCCTCTGGCCGTGCCCCCTCTCTATGTGCCGCCTCTCTGTGTGCCGCCTCTCTCTGTGCCGCCTCTGTGTGTGTGTGCCTCCCTCTCTCTGTTTCTATCTCTGTCTCTCTCTCTCTCCCTACCTCTGCGTCTCCCCTCTCTCCGTGTGTCTAATCTCTCTGTCCAATCTCTGTGTGCATCATTTCTGTGTGCCTCCTCTCTGCGTGTCTGTCTCTCTGCATGTCTGTCACACTGTGTTTTCTGTCACGCAGTGTTTTCTGTCCCTCTGTGTGTCTGTCCCTCTGTGTGTTTTGTCCCTCGGTGTGTTCTGTCCCTCTGTGTTTTCTGTCCCACTATGCGTCTGTCCCTCCATGTGTTCTGTCCCACTGTGTGTTCTGTCCCTCTGTGTATCTGTCCCTCTGTGTGTCTCCCCACCTTTGTCTCTGTCCGACTGTGTGTCTGTCCCACCCAATTTTCTTTCCCACTGTGTTTCTTTCCCACTGTGTTTTCTGTCCCTCTGTGTCTCTGTCCATCATTGTCTCTGTCCCTCTGTGTGTCTGCCCCTCTGTGTGTGTGTCCCTCTGTTTGTCTCTCGCTCTGTGTCTCTGTACCTCTGTGTCTTTGTCCACTTTGTTTTCTGTCCCACTGTATTTCTTTCCATCTGCGTGCCATCCCTCTTTGTCTCTTTCCCTCTTTGTGTCCGTCCCTCTGTATCTCTGTCCCTCTGTGTCCCCTCTCACAGAACAAAGAACAAAGAAAATTACAGCACAGGAACAGACCCTTCGGCCCTCCAAGCCTGCGCCGATCCAGATCCTCTATCTAAACATGTCGCCTATTTTCTAAGGGTCTGTATCTCTTTTCTTCCTGCCCATTCATGTATCTGTCTAGATACATCTTAAAAGACCCTATCGTGCACGCGTCTACCACCTCCGCTGGCAACGCGTTCCAAGCACCCACCACCCTCTGCGTAAAGAACTTTCCACGCATATACCCCCTAAACCTTTCCCCTCCCTCTGCGTGTTCTGTTCCTCTGTGTTTTCTGTCCCTCTGTGTGTCTGCCCCTCTGTGTGCCGCCCCCATTTTGTGTCTGTCCATCAGTGTCTCTGCCTCTCTGTGTCTCTGTTCTTCTGTGTGTCTGTCCCTCTGTGTGCCATTACCACCTTGTGTCTGTCCCTCTGTGTCTCTGTTCCTCTATGTGTCTGTTCCTCTGTGTGTCGCCCCCTAATTTTCTCTATCCTTCTGTGTGTTCTGTCCCCCTGTGTTTTCTGTTCCTCTGTGTGTTCTGTTCCTCTGTGTTTTCTGTCCCTCTATGTGTCTGTTCCTCTGTGTGTCGCCCCCTAATTTTCTCTATCCTTCTGTGTGTTCTGTCCCCCTGTGTTTTCTGTCCCTCTGTGTGTTCTGTACTCTGTGTTTTCTGGTCCCCTGTGTTTTTGTGCCCCTTGATCCCTATCGCTTTGTGTTTCTATCCCTCTGTGTATGTCCCTCTGTGTCTCTGTCCATCTTTGTCTCTGTCCCTCTGATTGGCTGTGCCTCTGTGTGTCTGTCCCTCTGTGTTTTCTGCCCCTATGTGTTTTCTGTCCCTCTTTATCTCTGTTCTTCTTTGTCTCTGTCCCTCTGTGTTTTCTGTCTTTCTGTGTTTTCTGTCCCTCTGCGTGCTGTCCTCTGTCTGTCTGCCCTCTGTGTGTCTGTCCTCCAATGTGTCTATCCCTCTGTGTGTCTCCCCGTCTCTGTCTCTGTCCGTCTGTGTCTCTGTCCCTCTTTGTCTCTGTCCCTCTGAGTGTCTGTCCGTCTGAGTGTCTGTCCCTCATTGTCTCTCTCCCTCTCTATCTCTGTCACTCTGTGTGTTCCGTCCCTCTGCATGTTCTGTCCCTCTGTGTTTTCTGTCCCTCTGTGTGTTTTGTTCCTCTGTGTTTCCTGTCCCTCTGTGTGTCTGTCCCTAGGTGTGTCGCCCCTCTTTGTCTCTGTCCGTATGTGTTTTCGTCCGCCTGTGATTTCTGTCCCTCTGTGTGTTCTGTACCTCTGTGTTTTCTGTTCCGCTGTAGTTTCTGTGCCCTTTATCCCAATCCCTCTGTGTGTCTGTCCCTCTGTGTTTTCTGTCCCTCTTTATCTCTGTCCATCTTTGTCTCTGTCCCTCTGTGTTTTCTGTCCCTCTGTGTGCTGCCCTCTGTGTATCTGCCCTCTGTGTGTTCTTCCTCCAGTGCGTCTGTCCCTCTCTGTGTCTGTCCCTTGGTGTGTCTGTCCCTCTGTGTGACTCCCGTCTGTGTGGCTCCTCTCTCTGTGGCTCCTCTGTGTGCCGGCTCATCTGTGTGTCCCCTCAATGTGACTCCCTTCTCTGTGAGTCCCCTCTCTGAGTGTCGCCACACTGCGAGCTCCTCTCTCTCTGAGTGAGCCCCTCTCTCTGTGTATCTTCTTCTCTCTGTGTGTCTCCCTCTCTCTTTGCATTCCTCTCCCTCTCTCCCTCTCTGTCCCCTCCCTCTCTGTCCCCTCCTTCTCTGACCCCTCCCTCTCTGTCCTCTCTCTCTGTGTCCCCTCTCTGTTGCCCCTCTCTATGTGCACCCTTTCGCTGTGCCCCCTCTCGCTGTGCCCCCTCTCTCTGTGATGCCTCAGTCTGTGCCGCCTCTCTGTGTTTGTCACCTCTCAGTATGTGCCTCTCTCTGTCTGTCTCCCTGTCTCTGTCTCTGTCTCTGTCTCCCTCTCTCGCTGCCTCCCCTCTCTCTCTGTCTCCCTCTCTCTGTCTCTCTCTCTGTCTCTCTCTCTCTTCCTACTTCTGTGTCAACGCTCTCTCTGTGTGCATCCTGTCTGTCTGCCTCCTCTCTGTTTACCTCCTTTCTGTGTGTTTCTTCTCTTTGCGTATCCTTTCTTTGTGCCTCCTCACTGCGTGTCTGCCTCTCTGCGTGTGTATCTCTCTGCGTGTCTGTCCGACTGTGTGTCTGTCCCACCCAATTGTCTGTCCCACTGTGTTTCTGTCCCACTCTGTTTTCTGCACCTCTGTGCCTCTGTCCCTCTTTGTCTCTGTCCCTCTGTGTGTTTGTCCATCTGAGTGTCTGTCCCTCTGTTTGTCTCTCCCTCTGTGTCTCTGTCCCTCTGTGTCTTTGTCCACTGTGTTTTCTGTCCCACTGTGTTTCTTTCCATCTGTGTGCCACCCCTCTTTGTCTCTGTCCCTCTTTGTGTCCGTCCCTCTGTATCTCTGTCCCTCTGTGTGTTCTGTCCCTCTGTGTTTTCTGTCCCTCTGTGTGTTATGTTCCTCTGTGTTTCCTGTCCCTCTGTGTGTCTGCCACTCTGTGTGCCGCCCCGTCTTTGTGTCTGTCCGTCTGTGTCTCTGTCCCTCTGTGTGTTCTGTCCCTCTGTGTGTTTTGTCCCTCTCTGTTTTCTGCCCCTCTGTGTGTTCTGTTCTCTGTGTGTTCTGTTCCTCTGTGTTTTCTGACCCTCTGTGTGTCTGTCCCTCTGTGTGCCCCCCTCTATGTCTCTGTCCTTCTGTGTGTTCTGTCCCCCTGTGTTTTCTGTCCCTTTTATTTCTGTCCTTCTTTGTCTCTGTCCCTCTGTGTTTTCTGTCTTTCTGTGTTTTCTGTCCCACTGTGTTTTCTGTCCCTCTGTGTCTCTGTCCCTCTTTGTCTCTGTCCCTCTGTGTGTTTGTCCATCTGAGTGTCTGTCCCTCTGTTTGTCTCTCCCTCTGTGTCTCTGTCCCTCTGTGTGTCTGTCCCTCTGTGTCTGTCTCTGTGTGTGGCTCCTCTCTCTGTGGCTCCTCTGTGTGCCGGCTCATCTGTGTGTCCCCTCTCTGCGAGTCCCCTCTCTGTGAGTCCCCTCTCTGTGTGCCGCCACACTGCGAGCTCCTCTCTCTGAGTGAGCCCCTCTCTCAGTGTATCTTCTTCTCTCTGTGTGTCTCCCTCTCTCTTTGCATTTCTCTCCCTCTCTCCCTCTCTGTCCCCTCCCTCTCTGTCCCCTCCCTCTCTGACCCCTCTCTCTCTTTCCTCTCTCTCTGTCCCCTCTCTCTGTGCCCCCTCTCTCTGTGTCCCCTCTCTGTTGCCCCCTCTCGCTATGCACCCTCTCGCTGTGCCCCCTCTCGCTGTGCCCCCTCTCTCTGTGCCGCCTCAGTCTGTGCCGCCTCTCTGTGTTTGTCACCTCTCAGTGTGTGCCTCTCTCTCTCTGTCTCTCTGTCTCTGTCTCTGTCTCTGTCTCCCTCTCTCGCTGTCTCCCTCTCTCTCTCCGTCTCCCTCTCTCTGTCTCTCTGTCTCTCTCTCTTCCTACCTCTGTGTCAACCCTCTCTCTGTGTGCATCCTCTCTGTGTACCTCCTTTCTGTGTGATTCTTCTCTCTGTGCCTCCTTTCTGTGTGCCTCCTCTCTGCGTGTCTGTCTCTCTGCGTGTCTATCTCTCTGCGTGTCTGTCCCACTGCGTGTCTGTCCCTCTGTGTGCCACCCCCTCTTTGTACCTGTCCCGCTGTGTGGTCTGTCCCGCTGTGCCTGTCCCTCTGTGCGTCTGTCCCTCTGTGCGTCTTTCCCTCTGTGTGTCTGTCCCTCAGTATGTCGCCCCCTCTTTGTCTCTCGCCCAATGTGTCTCTGTCACCCTGTGTTTCTCTTCCCTCTGTGCGTCTGTCCCTCTATGTGCCAGTCCCTCTGTGTGTCACCCCCTCTTTGTCTGTGTCCCTCTGTGTGTCTGTTCCACTGTGTTTTTTGTCCCTCTGTGTGTCAGTCCCTCTATGTGCCGCCCCCTCTTTGTCTCTGTTCCTCTGTGTGTTTTGTCCCTCTGTGTGTTCTGTCCCTCTGTGTTATCTGTCCCAGTGTATGTCTGTCCCTCTGTTAATCTGTCTCTCTGTATGTCTGTCCCTCTGTGTGTCGTCCCCTCTGTGTGTCACCCCCGCTAAGCGTCGCCCCCGCTTTGTCTCTGCCCCACTGTGCGTTTGTCGCACACAGTTTTCTGTCCCACTGTGTTTCTGTCCCATTGTGTTTTCTGTCCCTCTGTTTCTTTGTCCCTCTGTGTTTCTGTTCCTCTGTGTGTCGCCCCCTCGTTGTCTCTGTCCCTCGGTGTGCCTGTCCCTCAGTGTGTCTGTCCCTCTGTGTTTCCTGTCCCTCTGTGTTTTCTGTCTCTCTGTGTGTTTCTGTCCCTCTGTGTGCTGTCCCTCTGTGCGTCAGTAACTCTGTGTGTCGGCCTCTCTTTGTCGCTGTCCCACTGTGTGTCTGTCCATCTGTGTGCCTGTCCAACTGTGTCTCTGTCCCTCTGTGTCCCGCACACTCTTTGTCGCTGTCCCTCTGTTTGTCTGTCCCTCTATGTTTCCTGTCCCTCTGTGTTTTCTGTCCCGATGTGTGCTCTGTCCCTCTGTTTTTTCTGTCCCTCTGTGTGTCTGTCCCTCTGTGCTTTCTGTCCCTCTTTGTCTCTGCCCCTCTGTGTCTGTGTCCCTCGATATCTCTGTCCCTCTTTGTCTCTTTCCGTCTCTGTCTCTGTCCCAATGTGTTCTTTGTTCCTCTGTGTTTTCTGTCCCTCTGTGTGTCTGTCACTCTGTGTGCCTCGCCCGCTTTGTCTCTGTCCCACTGTGTCTCTGTCCCTCTGCGTCTCTGTGTGTCTGCCCCTCTTTGTCTCTGTCCCTCTGAGTGTTCTGTCCCTATGTGCGTCTATCCTTCTGTGTGCCTGTCCATCTATGTGTCGCCCCCACTTTGTCCCCCTGTGAGTCTGTCCCTGTGACTTTTCTGTTTCTCTATGTATCTGTCCATCTGTGTGTCTCTCCCTCTGTGTGCAGCCCTTCATTGCCTCTGACCCCCTTTGTCTCTGTCCCTCTCTGTCCTGCACCCTCTTTTTCTCTGTCCCTCTGTGTGCCTGTCCCTCTGTGTCTCGGTCCCTCTGTCTCTCGGTCCCTCTGTATGTCTGTCCCTCTGTTTGTCGCCCCCTCTGAGTGTCACCCCCGCTATGCGTCGCCCCCTCTTTGTCTCTGCCCCTACTGTGTGTCTGTCCCACACAGTTTTCTGTCCCACTGTGTTTCTGGAGCATTGTGTTTTCTGTCCCTCTGTTTCTCTGTCCCTCTTTGTCTCTGTCCCTCTGTGTGTCTATCCAAGTCAGTTTTCTGTCCCTCTGTGTTTCTGTTCCTCTGTGCGTCGCCCCCTCGTTGTCTCTGTCCCTCTGTGTGCCTGTCCCTCTGTGTGTCTGTCCCTCTGTGTTTCCTGTCCCTCTGTGTTTTCTGTCTCTCTATGTGTTTCTGTCCCTCTGTGTGTCTGTCCCTCTGTGCGTCAGTCGCTCTGTGTGTCGACCTCTCTTTGTCGCTGTCCCACTGTGTGCCTGTCCATCTGTGTGTCGCCCCCTCTTTGTCTCAGTCCCTCTGTGTGACTGTCCATCTGTGTGTCGACCCCTCTTTATCTCTGTCCCTCTGTGTTTTCTGTCCCTCTGCGTTTTCTGTCCCCCTGTGAGTCTATCCCTGTGTCGTTTCTGTTTCTCTGTGTGTCTGTCCATCTGTGTGTCTGTCCCTCATTGTGCAGCCTTTCATTGCCTCTGTCCCCCTTTGTCTCTGTCCCTCTGTGTCCTGCAAACTCTTTGCCTCTGCCCCTCTGTGTGTCTGTCCCTCTGTGTGCCTCCCCTTCATTGTCTCTGTATCTCTGTGTCTCTGTCTCTCTGTGTCTCGGTCCCTCTGTCTCTCGGTCCCTCTGTGTGTCTGTCGCTCTGTGTTTCTGTCCCTCTGTGTGTCAGTCCCTCTATGTGGCGCCCCCTCTTTGTCTCTGTCCCTCAGTGTGTTTTGTCCCTCTGTGTTTTCCGTCCCTCTGTGTGTCTGTCCCTCTGTGTGTTTTCTGTCGCTCTTTGTGTCGGTCTACTGCGTGCCTGTCCCTCTCTGTCTCTGTCCATCTTTATCTCTGTCCCTCTTTGTCTCTGTCCGTCTGTGTCTCTGTCGCACTGTGTTTTTGTCCCTCTGAGTTTTCTGTCCCTCTGTCTGTCTGTCCCTCTGTGTCCCTCTGCCTCTGTGTCCCGCACACTCTTTGCCTCTGTCCCACTGTGTTTTCTGTCCCTCTGTGTTTTCCGTCCGGCAGTGTACCGCTCCCTCTTTGTCTCCGTTCCTCTGTGTCCCTGTTCCTCTTTGCCTCTGTCCCTCTGTGTGTCTGTCCCTCTATGTTTTCTGTCCCTCTGTGTTTTCAGTCCCTATGTGTGTTCTGTCCTTCTGTTTTTTCTGTCCCTCTGTGTGTCCGTCCCTCTGCGATTTCTGTCCATCTCTGTTTTCTGTCCCTCTGTGTGTCTGTCCCTCTGTGTGTTCTGTCCCTCTGAGTGTTCTGTAACTATTTGCATCTGTCCATCAGTGTGCCTGTCCCTCTGCGTGTCGCCCCCACGTTGTCTCTGTCCCTCTGTGTGTTCTGTCCCTCTGGGTTTTCTGTCACTCTGCGTGTCTGTCCCTCTATGTGTTCTGTCCCTATGCGCGTCTGTACCTCTGTGTGTCTGTCCCTCTGTGTGTCTGTCCCTCTGTGTGACGCCTCAACTTTGTCTCTGCCCCACTGTGTGTCTGTCCCTCTGTGTGTTCAGTCCCACTGTGTTCTCTGTCCGTCTATGCCTTTCTCCACTGTTTTTTCTGTCCCTATGTGTGTTCTGTCCCTCTGTTTTTTCTGTCCCTCTGTGTGTCTGTCCCTCTGTGCTTTCTGTCCCTCTGTGCGTCTGTCCCTCTGTGTGTCGCCTCCGGTTTGTCTCCGTCCCACTGTGTGTCTGTCCCTCTGTGTATTCTGTCCGTCTGTGTACGGCCCCCTCTTTGTCTCTGTCCCTCTTTGTCTCTGTCCCTCTGCGTCTCTGTCCCTCCATGTATATGTTCCTCTGTGTCTTTGTCCACTTTGATTTCTGTCCCACGGTGTTTCTTTCCCTCCGTGAGCCACCCCTCTTTGTCTCTGTCCTGCTTTATACCTTCCCCTCTGTGTGTCTGTCCCTCTGTCTGTCTGTCCCCCTGTTTTTCTGTCCCCTGTTTTTCTGTCCCTCTGTGTGTTTTGTCCCTCTGTGTGTTCTGTCCCTCTGTGTTATCTGTCCCAGTGTATGTCTGTCCCTCTGTTAATCTGTCTCTCTGTATGTCTGTCCCTCTGTGTGTCGTCCCCTCTGTGTGTCACCCCCGCTAAGCGTCGCCCCCGCTTTGTCTCTGCCCCACTGTGCGTTTGTCGCACACAGTTTTCTGTCCCACTGTGTTTCTGTCCCATTGTGTTTTCTGTCCCTCTGTTTCTTTGTCCCTCTGTGTTTCTGTTCCTCTGTGTGTCGCCCCCTCGTTGTCTCTGTCCCTCGGTGTGCCTGTCCCTCAGTGTGTCTGTCCCTCTGTGTTTCCTGTCCCTCTGTGTTTTCTGTCTCTCTGTGTGTTTCTGTCCCTCTGTGTGCTGTCCCTCTGTGCGTCAGTAACTCTGTGTGTCGGCCTCTCTTTGTCGCTGTCCCACTGTGTGTCTGTCCATCTGTGTGCCTGTCCAACTGTGTCTCTGTCCCTCTGTGTCCCGCACACTCTTTGTCGCTGTCCCTCTGTTTGTCTGTCCCTCTATGTTTCCTGTCCCTCTGTGTTTTCTGTCCCGATGTGTGCTCTGTCCCTCTGTTTTTTCTGTCCCTCTGTGTGTCTGTCCCTCTGTGCTTTCTGTCCCTCTTTGTCTCTGCCCCTCTGTGTCTGTGTCCCTCGATATCTCTGTCCCTCTTTGTCTCTTTCCGTCTCTGTCTCTGTCCCAATGTGTTCTTTGTTCCTCTGTGTTTTCTGTCCCTCTGTGTGTCTGTCACTCTGTGTGCCTCGCCCGCTTTGTCTCTGTCCCACTGTGTCTCTGTCCCTCTGCGTCTCTGTGTGCCTGCCCCTCTTTGTCTCTGTCCCTCTGAGTGTTCTGTCCCTATGTGCGTCTATCCTTCTGTGTGCCTGTCCATCTATGTGTCGCCCCCACTTTGTCCCCCTGTGAGTCTGTCCCTGTGACTTTTCTGTTTCTCTATGTATCTGTCCATCTGTGTGTCTCTCCCTCTGTGTGCAGCCCTTCATTGCCTCTGACCCCCTTTGTCTCTGTCCCTCTCTGTCCTGCACCCTCTTTTTCTCTGTCCCTCTGTGTGCCTGTCCCTCTGTGTCTCGGTCCCTCTGTCTCTCGGTCCCTCTGTATGTCTGTCCCTCTGTTTGTCGCCCCCTCTGAGTGTCACCCCCGCTATGCGTCGCCCCCTCTTTGTCTCTGCCCCTACTGTGTGTCTGTCCCACACAGTTTTCTGTCCCACTGTGTTTCTGGAGCATTGTGTTTTCTGTCCCTCTGTTTCTCTGTCCCTCTTTGTCTCTGTCCCTCTGTGTGTCTATCCAAGTCAGTTTTCTGTCCCTCTGTGTTTCTGTTCCTCTGTGCGTCGCCCCCTCGTTGTCTCTGTCCCTCTGTGTGCCTGTCCCTCTGTGTGTCTGTCCCTCTGTGTTTCCTGTCCCTCTGTGTTTTCTGTCTCTCTATGTGTTTCTGTCCCTCTGTGTGTCTGTCCCTCTGTGCGTCAGTCGCTCTGTGTGTCGACCTCTCTTTGTCGCTGTCCCACTGTGTGCCTGTCCATCTGTGTGTCGCCCCCTCTTTGTCTCAGTCCCTCTGTGTGACTGTCCATCTGTGTGTCGACCCCTCTTTATCTCTGTCCCTCTGTGTTTTCTGTCCCTCTGCGTTTTCTGTCCCCCTGTGAGTCTATCCCTGTGTCGTTTCTGTTTCTCTGTGTGTCTGTCCATCTGTGTGTCTGTCCCTCATTGTGCAGCCTTTCATTGCCTCTGTCCCCCTTTGTCTCTGTCCCTCTGTGTCCTGCAAACTCTTTGCCTCTGCCCCTCTGTGTGTCTGTCCCTCTGTGTGCCTCCCCTTCATTGTCTCTGTATCTCTGTGTCTCTGTCTCTCTGTGTCTCGGTCCCTCTGTCTCTCGGTCCCTCTGTGTGTCTGTCGCTCTGTGTTTCTGTCCCTCTGTGTGTCAGTCCCTCTATGTGGCGCCCCCTCTTTGTCTCTGTCCCTCAGTGTGTTTTGTCCCTCTGTGTTTTCCGTCCCTCTGTGTGTCTGTCCCTCTGTGTGTTTTCTGTCGCTCTTTGTGTCGGTCTACTGCGTGCCTGTCCCTCTCTGTCTCTGTCCATCTTTATCTCTGTCCCTCTTTGTCTCTGTCCGTCTGTGTCTCTGTCGCACTGTGTTTTTGTCCCTCTGAGTTTTCTGTCCCTCTGTCTGTCTGTCCCTCTGTGTCCCTCTGCCTCTGTGTCCCGCACACTCTTTGCCTCTGTCCCACTGTGTTTTCTGTCCCTCTGTGTTTTCCGTCCGGCAGTGTACCGCTCCCTCTTTGTCTCCGTTCCTCTGTGTCCCTGTTCCTCTTTGCCTCTGTCCCTCTGTGTGTCTGTCCCTCTATGTTTTCTGTCCCTCTGTGTTTTCAGTCCCTATGTGTGTTCTGTCCTTCTGTTTTTTCTGTCCCTCTGTGTGTCCGTCCCTCTGCGATTTCTGTCCATCTCTGTTTTCTGTCCCTCTGTGTGTCTGTCCCTCTGTGTGTTCTGTCCCTCTGAGTGTTCTGTAACTATTTGCATCTGTCCATCAGTGTGCCTGTCCCTCTGCGTGTCGCCCCCACGTTGTCTCTGTCCCTCTGTGTGTTCTGTCCCTCTGGGTTTTCTGTCACTCTGCGTGTCTGTCCCTCTATGTGTTCTGTCCCTATGCGCGTCTGTACCTCTGTGTGTCTGTCCCTCTGTGTGTCTGTCCCTCTGTGTGACGCCTCAACTTTGTCTCTGCCCCACTGTGTGTCTGTCCCTCTGTGTGTTCAGTCCCACTGTGTTCTCTGTCCGTCTATGCCTTTCTCCACTGTTTTTTCTGTCCCTATGTGTGTTCTGTCCCTCTGTTTTTTCTGTCCCTCTGTGTGTCTGTCCGTCTGTGTACGGCCCCCTCTTTGTCTCTGTCCCTCTTTGTCTCTGTCCCTCTGCGTCTCTGTCCCTCCATGTATATGTTCCTCTGTGTCTTTGTCCACTTTGATTTCTGTCCCACGGTGTTTCTTTCCCTCCGTGAGCCACCCCTCTTTGTCTCTGTCCTGCTTTATACCTTCCCCTCTGTGTGTCTGTCCCTCTGTCTGTCTGTCCCCCTGTTTTTCTGTCCCCTGTTTTTCTGTCCCTCTGTGTTTTTTGTCCCTCTGTGTGTCTGTCCTTCTGTGTGCCTGTCCAAATGCGTCTCTGTCCCTCTGTGTCTCTATCCCTCTGTGTTTTCTGTCCCTCTGTGTTTTCTGTCCGTCTGTGCTTTCTGTCTCTCTTTGTGTCTGTCCCTCTGTGCGTCAACCCCTCTGTGTATCGGCCCCTCTTTTTCTCTGTCCCGATGTATGTTCTGTCCCTCTGTGTTCTGACCCTCTTTGCGTGTCCCTCTGTGTTTTCTGTCCCTCTGTGTTTCTATCCCTCTCTGCTTCGCCCCTCTTTGTCTGTGTCCCACTGTTGGTCTGTCCCTCTGTGTGTTCACTCCCTCTATGTTTTCTGTCCCTCTGTGTGTCTGTCCTTCTGTGTTCCGCCCCCTCTTTGTGTCTTTGCATCTGTATCTCTGTCCGTCTATGTCTCTGTCCTTCTGTGTGTCTATCCCTCTGTGTGACGCCCCCTCTTTGTATCTGGCCCTCTTTCTCTGTCTGACTTTGTCCCTGCCCCTCGGTGTCTCTGCCCCTCTGTGTGTCTGTCCCTCAGTGTCTTAGTCCCACTGTGTTTTCCATCCCTATGTGTTTTCTGTCCGTCTGTGTCCCACCCCCTCTTTCCGTCTGTTGCTCTTTGTCTGTGTCCCTCTTTGTGTCTGTCCATTTGCGTGTCTCTCCCTCTGTGTGTCTGTCCATCTGCGTGTCTGTCCCTCTGTGCTTTCTGTCTCTGTGTGTGTCTGTCCATCTGTGTGTCTGTCCCTCTGTGTGCAGCTCCTCATTGTCTCTGTCCCCCTTTGTATCTGTCCCTCTTTGTCTCTGTCCCGCATTACTCTGTCCGTCGGTGTCTCTGGCCCACTGTGTATTCTGTCCCGCTGTGTTTTCTGTCCCTCTGTTATTTTCTGCTCCTCGTTGTGTCTGTCCCTCTGTGTGTCTGTCCCATTTTGTTTTTGTCCCTCTGTGTTTTCTGTCACCCTGTTTTTCCGGTCCCTCTGTGTCTCTGTCTCTCTGTGTGTTCTGTCCCGCTGTGTTTTCTGTCCCTCTGTGTGTCTGTCCCTCTGTGTGCCTCTCCCCCTCTGTATCTCTGTCCCTCTGTGTCTCTGTGTCCCGCCCCCTCTTTGTCTCTGTTCCTCTTTGTCTCTGACCCTCTGTGTTTTCTGTCCCTCTGTGGTTTTGTCCCTCTGTCTGTTTTCTGTTCCTCTGCGTGTCTGTCCATCTGCGTGCCTGTCCCTCTTTGTGTCTGTCACTCTGTGTGTCTGGCCCTCTGTGTATCTGTCCCTCTGTATTTTCTGTCCCTATATATGTCTGTCCCCCTGTGTCACTGTCACTCCGTGTCTCAGTCCCTCTGTGTCCCGCACCCTCATTGTCTCTGTCCCACGGTGCTTTCTGTCCCTCTGTGTTTTCTGTCCGTCTGTGTCCCGCCCCTCTTTGTCTCTGTTCCTCTTCGAAACTGTCCCTCTGTTTTTCTGTCCCTCTGTGTTTTCTGTCCCTCTGTTTGTCTGTCCACTGCGTGCCTGTCCATCTGTGTCTCTGTCCCTCTGTGTGTCTGTCCCTCTGTCCATCTGTCCCTCTGTCTTTTCTGTCTCTCTGTGTATCTGTCCATCTGCGTTTCTGTCCATCTGTATGCAGTCTCTCATTGTCTCTGTCCCCCTTTGTCTCTGTCCCTCTGTGTCCTGCAACCTCTTTGTCTCTGTCCCTCTTTGTCTCTGCCCCTCCGTGTGTCTGTCCCCCTGTGTGTCTGTCCCCCTGCGTGTCCGTCCCTCTGTGTGTCTGTCCCTCTGTGTGTCTGCCCCTCTGTGTATTCTCCCCTCTTTATCTCTATCCCCCTTTGTCTCTGTCCCTCTGTGTCCTGCAACCTCATTGTCTCTGTCCCACTGTGTGTCTGTCCCTCTGTGTGTTCTGTCACTCTGTGTTTTCTGTCCCTCTGTGTGCTGCCCTCTCTTTGTGTCTGTTCCCCTGTGTCTCTGTCTATCTGTGTATCTGTCCCTCACTTTCCTGCACCCTCTTTATCTCTGTCCCTCTTTGTGTTCTGTCTCTCTGTGTTTTCTGTCCCTCTGTGCTTCTGTTCCTCTGTGCGTCGCCCCCTCTTTGTCTCTGTCCAACTGTGTTTCTGTCCCCCTGTGTGTTCTGTCCCTCTGTGTTTCCTGTCCCTCTGTGTGTCTGTTCTTCTGTGTTCCGCCACGTCTTTGTGTCTTTCCATCTGTATCTCTGACCGTCTATGTCTCTGTCCTTCTGTGTGCCTATCGCTCTGTGTGCCGCCCCCTCTTTGTACCTGCCCCTCTGTCCCTGTCCCTCTGTGTCTCTGTCCCTCTGTGTGCCTGTCCCTCTGTCTTTTCTGTCCCCCTGTTTTTCAATCCCTCTGTGTTTTCTGTCCCTCTGTGTGTCTGCACCTCTGTGTTCCACACCCTCTTTGTGTCTTTCCATCTGTATCTCTGTCCGTCTATGTCTCTGTCCTTCTGTGTGTCCATCCCTCTGTGTGCCGCCCCCTCTTTGTATCTGGCCCTCTGTTTCTGTCTCACTTTGTCCCTGTCCCTCGGTGTCTCTGTCCCTCTGTGTGTCTGTCCCTCTGTCTTTTTAGTCCCTGTGTGTCTGTCCCTCTGTGTCTCTGTCCCACTGTGTTTTCTGTCCCTCTGTGTTTTCTGTCCGTCTGTGTCCCGTCCTCTCTTTGTCTCTTTTCCTCTTTGTATTTTTCCCTTTTTGTGTCTGTCCATTTGCGTTTCTGTCCCTCTGTGTGTCTTTCCGATGTGTTTCTGTCCCCCTGTGTCTCTTTCCGCCTGTGACTCTGTACCTCTGTGTCTCTGTCCCTCTGTGTCTCCGTCCCTCTGTATTTTTAGTCCCTGTGTGTCTGTCCCTCTGTGTCTCTGTCCCACTGTGTTTTCTGTCCCTCTGTGTTTTCTGTCCATCTGTGTCCCGTCCTCTCTTTGTCTCTTTTCCTCTTTGTATTTTTCCCTTTTTGTGTCTGTCCATTTGCGTTTCTGTCCCTCTGTGTGTCTGTCCATATGCGTGTCTGTCCCTCTGTGTTTTCTGTCCCTCTGTGTGCAGCCCCTCATTTTCTCTGTCCCCCTTTGTATCTGTCCCTCTGTGTCTCTGTCCCTCTTTACTCTGTCAGTCTGTATCACTGTTTTCTGTCCCTCTGTTTTTGTGCCCCTCGTTGTGTCTGTCCCTCTGTGTGTCTGTGCCATTTTGTTTTTGTCCATCTGTGTTTTATGACACCTTTGTTTTTTCTGTCCCTCGTTGTCTCTGTCTCTCTGTGTATTCTGTTCCTCTGTGTTTTCGGTCCCTCTGTGTTTTCTGTCCCTCTGTGTGTCAGTCCCTCTGTGTGCTTTTCCCCCTCGGTATCTCTGTCCCTCTGTGTCTCTGTCCCTCTGTGTCCCGCCCCCTCTTTTTCTCTGTTCCTCTTTGTCTCTGAGCCTCTGTGTTTTCTGTCCCTCTGTCTTTTCTGTCCCTCTGTGGTTTTGTCCCTCTGTGTGTTTTCTGTCCCTCTGCGTGTCTGTCCAGCTGCGTGACTGTCCCTCTTTATGTCTGTCACTCTGTGTGTCTAACCCTCTGTGTGTCTGTCCCTCCGTATTTTCTGTCCCTCCGTGTGCCTGTCCCCATGTGTGTCTGTCCCCCTGTGTGTCCGTCCCTCTGTATGTCCGTCCCTTGTGTGTCGGTACCTCTGTGTGCCTGTCCCCCTGTGGTTCTTTGTCTCTGTTCCACTGTATTTTATGTGCCGCTGATTATTCTTTCCGTCTGTGTCCCGCCCTATCTATGTCTCTGTCCTCTGTGTCTCTGTCCCTCTGTGTGTCTGTCCCTCTGTGTGTCTGACCCTCTGTGTTTTCTGTCCCACGTCGTGACTGTCCCTCTGTGTTCCTTCCCCTCTTTGTCTCTGTCCCTCTTTTTCTCTTTCCCACTGTGTCTCTTTCCCTCTGTGTCACTGTCCCTCTGTGTCTCTGTCCCTCTGTGTGTCGCCTCCTATTTGTCTCTATCCCACTTTGTGACTGTCCCTCTGTGTGTTCTGTGTCTCTGTGTTTTCTCACCCTCTGTGTGTCTGTCCTTCTGTGTGCTGCTCCCTCTTTGTGTCTGTCCATTGGTGTCTCTGTCCGTAAGTGACTATGTCCCTCTGTGTGCCTTTCCCGCTTTGTCTCTGTCCCTCTATCTCTGTCCCTCTTTGTCCCTGGCCTTCTGTGTGTCTCTCCCATTGTGTGCCTTTCCCTCTGTGTTTTCTGTCCCGCTCTGTGTCTGTCCCTCTGTGTGCCTGTCCCCCTGTGTCACTGTCCCTCTGTGTCTCCGTCCCTCTGTGTCCCGCACCCTCTTTGTCTCTATCCCAATGTGTTTCCTATCCCTCTGTGTTTCTGGCCGTCTGCGTCCCGTCCCCTTTTTTGTTCTGTTCCTCTTTGTGTCTGTCCATCTGTCTGTCTGTCCCTCTGTGTGCAGCCCCTCATTTTCTCTGTCCCGCTTAGTCTCTGTCCCGCTTTGTCTCTGCCCCACTGTGTTTTATGTCCCTCTGTATTTTCTGACCCTCTGTTGTTTCTGTTCCTCTTTGTGTCTGTCCCCCTGTGCGCCTGTCTGGCTGTGTATCTGTCCCCTGTGTATTTTCTCCGGCTGTGTGTTTTCGGTCCCACTGTGTGTTTTCTGTCTCTCTGTTTGTCGCCCCCTCATTGTCTCTGTCCCACTGTGTGTCTATCCCTCTGTGTCTTCTGTCCCTCTGTGTCTTCTGCCTCCTCTTTGTTTCTGTCCCACTGTGTCTCTGTCCCTCAGTGTCCTGCACCCTCTTTGCCTCTGCCCCACTGTATTTTCTGTCCCTCTGTGTGTCTGTCCCTCTGTGAGCCTTCCCCTCATTCTCTCTGTCCCAATTTGTCTCTGTCCCTCTTTGTGTCTGTCCCTCTGTGTGTAGCCCCCTCTTTGTCTCTGTCCCACTGTGTGTCGCCCCCTCTTTGTCTCTGTCCCTGTCCCTCTTTGTCCCTCTGCCACTGTGTGTCCGTCCTTATCTGTCCTTCTGTGTGTCTGTCCCTCTGTATGCCTGTCCCCCTATGTCTCTTTCCCTCTGTGTTTTCTGTCCCTGTGTGTGTCTGTCCCTCTTTGTCCCGCACCCTCATTGTCTCTGTCCCACGGTGTTTTCTGTCCCTCTGTGTTTTCTGTCCGTCTGTGTCCCGCCCCCTCTTCGTCACTGCCCCTCTGTGTTTTCTGTCTGTGTGTCTGTCTCTCTGTGTGCATCCCCTCGTTGCCTCTGTCCCCCTTTGTCTCTGTCCATCTGTGTCTCTGCCCCACTGAGTATTATGTCCCTCTGTATTTTCTGACCACTGTTTTTTCTGTCCCTCTTTGTGTCTGTCAAGCCAAATGGCTTGTGGGAGGAAACCGGAGCACCCGGAGAAAACCCACGCAGACACAGGGAGAACTTGCAAACTCCACACAGGCAGTACCCGGAATCGAACCCGGGTCCCTGGAGCTGTGAGGCTGCGGTGCTAACCACTGCGCCACTGTGCCGCCCTTGATCTGTCTCTCTGTTTGTCGTTCCCTCATTGTCTCTGTCCCACTGTGTGTCTGTCCCTCTGTGTGTTCTGTCACTCTGTGTTTTCTGTCCCTCTGTGTGCTGCCCCCTCTTTGTGTCTGTTCCTCTGTGTCTCTGTCCGTCTGTGTATCAGTCCCTCTATATCCTGCACCCTCTTTGTCTCTGTCCCTCTGTGTTTTCTGTCGCTCTGTGTGCCTGTCCCTCTGTGCTTTCTGTCCTTCTGTGTTTTCTGTCCTTGTGCGTTTTATGTCCCTCTGTGTTTTCTGTCCCTCTGTGTCTATTTCCCTCTTCGTCTCTGTCCCACTTTGTCTCTGTCTGTCTATGTCTCCGTCCCACTGTGTTTTTGTCCGTGTGTGTTTTCTGTCCCTCTGTGTGTCTGTCCCTCTGTGAGCCTTCCCCTCATTCTCTCTGTCGCTCTGTGTCTCTGTCCCTCTGTGTGTCTTTCCCAATGTGTCTCTGTCCCTCTGTGTCTCTGTCTCTCTGTGTGTCTGTCCCCCTGTGTGTCTGTCCCTGTGTATGTCCGTCCCTTGTGTGTCGGTCCATCTGTGTGCCCGTCCCTCTGTATGTCTGTCCCTCGTGTGTCGGTCCCTCTGTGTGCCCGTCCCTCTGTATGTCTGTCCCTTGTGTGTCGGTCCCTCTGTGTGCCTGTCCCCCTGTGGTTCTTTGTCTCTGTTCCACTGTATTTTCTGTGCCGCTGATTATTCTTTCTGTCTGTGTCCCGCCCTATCTATGTCTCTGTCCTCTCTGTCTCTGTCCCTCTGTGTGTCTGACCCTCTGCGTTTTCTGTCCCACGTTGTGTCTGTCCCTCTGTGTTCCTTCCCCTCTTTGTCTCTGTCCCTCTTTTTCTCTGTCCCACTGTGTCTCTTTCCCTCTGTGTGTCAGTCCCTCTGCGTGTCGCCCCCTCTTTGTCTCTGTCCCTCTGTGTTTTCTGTCCCTCTGGGTTTCCTGTCCCTCTGTGTGTCTATCCCTCTGTGTGACCCCAATTTGTCTCTGTCACTCTTTGTCTATGTCCCTCTGTGTCTCTGTCCCTCTGTGTGTCGCCTCCTATTTGTCTCTATCCCACTTTGTGACTGTCCCTCTGTGTGTTCGGTGTCTCTGTGTTGTCTCTCCCTCTGTGTGTCTGTCCTTCTGTGTGCTGCTCCCTCTTTGTGTCTGTCCTTTGGTGTCTCTGTCCGTAAGTGACTCTGTCCCTCTGTGTGCCTTGCCCTCTTTGTCTCTGTCCCTCTATCTCTGTCCCTCTTTGTCCCTGGCCTTCTGTGTGTCTCTCCCATTGTGTGCCTTTCCCTCTGTGTTTTCTGTCCCGCTCTGTGTCTGTCCCTCTGTGTTTCTGGCCGTCTGTGCCCCGTCCCCTTTTTTGTTCTGTTCCTCTTTGTGTCTGTCCCTCTGTGCGTCTGTCCCTCTGTGTCTCTGTCCCTCTGACTTTTCTGTCCTCCTGTGTTTACTGTCTCTCTGTGTGCTGCCCCTCATTGTCTCTGTCCCGCTTTGTCTCTGTCCAACTGTGTCTCTGTTCCACTGTGTTTTATGTCCCTCTGTATTTTCTGACCCTCTGCTGTTTCTGTCCCCCTGTGCGCCTCTCCCCCTGTGCATCTGTCCCCTGTGTATTTTCTACGGCCGTGTGTTTTCGGTCCCACTGTGTGTTTTCTGTCTCTCTGTTTGTCGCCCCCTCATTGTCTCTGTCCCACTGTGTGTCTATCCCTCTGTGTGTTCTGTACCTCTGTGTGTTCTGTCACTCTGTGTTTTCTGCCTCTCTGTGTGCTGACCCCTCTTTGTTTCTGTCCCTCAGTGTCCTGCACCCTCTTTGCCTCTGCCCCACTGTATTTTCTGTCCCTGTGTGTTTTCTGTCCCTCTGTGTGTCTGTCCCTCTGTGAGCCTTCCCCTCATTCCCTCTGTCCCAATTTGTCTCTGTCCCTCTTTGTCTCTGTCTCTCTGTGTGTCTGTCCCTCTGTGTGTAGCCCCCTCTTTGTCTCCATCCCTCTGTCCCTGTCCCTCTTTGTCCCTCTGCCACTGTGTGTCTGTCCCTCTGTGTCTCTGTCCCTCTGACTTTTCTGTCCTGCTGTGTTTACTGTCTCTCTGTGTGCTGCCCCTCATTGTCTCTGTCCCGCTTTGTCTCTGTCCAACTGTGTCTCTGTTCCACTGTGTTTTATGTCCCTCTGTATTTTCTGACCCTCTGCTGTTTCTGTCCCCCTGTGCGCCTTTCCCCCTGTGCATCTGTCCCCTGTGTATTTTCTACGGCTGTGTGTTTTCGGTCCCACTGTGTGTTTTCTGTCTCTCTGTTTGTCGCCCCCTCATTGTCTCTGTCCCACTGTGTGTCTATCCCTCTGTGTGTTCTGTACCTCTGTGTGTTCTGTCACTCTGTGTTTTCTGCCTCTCTGTGTGCTGACCCCTCTTTGTTTCTGTCCCTCTGTGTCTCTGTCCCTCAGTGTCCTGCACCCTCTTTGCCTCTGCCCCACTGTATTTTCTGTCCCTGTGTGTTTTCTGTCCCTCTGTGTGTCTGTCCCTCTGTGAGCCTTCCCCTCATTCTCTCTGTCCCAATTTGTCTCTATACCTCTTTGTCTCTGTCTCTCTGTGTGTCTGTCCCTCTGTGTGTAGCCCGCTCTTTGTATCCATCCCTCTGTCCCTGTCCCTCTTTGTCCCTCTGCCACTGTGTGTCTGTCCCTCTGTGCGTCTGTCCCTCTGCCTTATCTGTCCTTCTGTGTGTCTGTCCCTCTGTATGCCTGTCCCCCTATGTCTCTTTCCCTCTGTGTTTTCTGTCCCTGTGTGTGTCTGTCTCCTGTGTCTCTGTCCCTCTTTGTCCCGCACCCTCATTGTCTCTGTCCCACGGTGTTTTCTGTCCCTCTGTGTTTTCTGTCCGTCTGTGTCCCGCCGCCTTTTCGTCACTGCCCCTCTGTGTTTTCTGTCTGTGTGTCTGTCTCTCTGTGTGCATCCCCTCGTTGCCTCTGTCCCCCTTTTTCACTATCCCCCTTTGTCTCTGTCCATCTGTGTCTCTGTCCCACTGAGTATTATGTCCCTCTGTATTTTCTGACCACTGTTTTTTTCTGTCCCTCTTTGTGTCTGTCCCCCTGTGAGTCTTTCCCACTGTATATCTGTCCCTCTGTGCATTTTCTCCGTCTGTGTGTTTAGATTAGATACAGCACTGAAACAGGCCGTTCAGCCCACTGAGTCTGTGCCGAACATCAACCACCCATTTATATTAATCCTACACTAATCCCATATTCCTACCAAACATCCCCACCTGTCCCAAGATTTCCCTACCACCTACCTGCACTAGTGTCAATTTATAATGGCCAATTTACCTATCAACCTGCAAGTATTTTGGCTTGTGGGAGGAAACCGGAGCACCCGAAGAAAACCCACGCAGACACAGGGAGAACTTGCAAACTCCACACAGGCAGTACCCGCAATCGAACACGGGTCCCTGGAGCTGTGAGGCTGCGGTGCTAACCACTGTGCCACTGTGCCGCCCTTGATCTGTCTCTCTGTTTGTCGCTCCCTCATTATCTCTGTCCCACTGTGTGTCTGTCCCTCTGTGTGTTCTGTCACTCTGTGTTTTCTGTCCCTCTGTGTGCTGCCCCCTCTTTGTGTCTGTTCCTCTGTGTCTCTGTCCGTCTGTGTATCAGTCCCTCTATATCCTGCACCCTCTTTGTCTCTGTCCCTCTGTGTTTTCTGTCGCTCTGTGTGCCTGTCCCTCTGTGCTTTCTGTCCTTCTGTGTTTTCTGTCCTTGTGCGTTTTCTGACCCTCTGTGTTTTCTGCCCCTCTTTGCGTCTGTCCCTCTGAGTTCCTTCCCCTCTTAGTCTCTGTCCCTCTTTTTCTCTGTCCCACTGTGTCTCTGTCCCTCTGTGTCTCTGTCCCTCTGTGTGCCAGTTCCGCTGCGTGTCGCCCCCTCTTTGTCTCTGTTCCTCTGTGTATTCGGTCCCTCTAGGTTTTCTGTCCCTCTGTGTGTCTGTCCCTCTGTGAGCCTCCCCCTCTTTGTCTCTGTCCCTTTTTGTCTCTGTCCCTCTGTGTCTCCGTCCCTCTGCGTGTCGCCTCCCATTTGTCTCCATCCCACTGTGTGTCTGTCCCTCTGTGTGTTCTGTCACTCTGTGTTTTCTGTCCCTCTGTGTCTATGTCCCTCTTCGTCTCTGTCCCACTTTGTCTCTGTCTGTCTGTGTCTCCGTCCCACTGTGTTTTTGTCCGTGTGTGTTTTCTGTCCCTCTGTGTGTCTGTCCCTCTGTGAGCCTTCCCCTCATTCTCTCTGTCGCTCTGTGTCTCTGTCCCTCTGTGTGTCTTTCCCAATGTGTCTCTGTCCCTCTGTGTCTCTGTCTCTCTGTGTGTCTGTCCCTATGTGTGCCAGTCCCTCTGCGTGCAGCCCCCTCTTTGTCTCTGTCCCACTGGGTGTCTGACCCTCTGTGTTTTCTGTCCCTCTCTGTTTTCTGTCCCTCTGTGTGTCTGTCCTTTTGTATCTCTGACCGACTATGTCTCCGTCCTTCTGTTTGTCTGTCCCTCTGTGTGCCGCCCCCTCTTTGTCTCCGTCCCTCTGTCCCTGTCCCACTTTGTCCCTCTGCCACTGTGTGTCTGTCCCTCTGTGTGTCTGTCCCTCTGTGTGTCTGTCCCTCTGTGTTTTCTGTCCGTCTGTGTCCAGCCCCCTCTTTGTCTCTGTTGCTCTTTGTCTCTGTGCCTCTGTGTGTCTGCCCTCTGTGTTTTCTGGCCCTCTGTGTGTCTGTCCCTGTGTGTGTCTGTCCCTCCTTGTCCCGCACCCTCATTGTCTCTGTCCCACGTTGTTTTCTGTCCATCTGTGTTTTCTGTCCGTCTGTGTGCCGCCCCCTCTTTGTCTCTGCTCCTCTTCGTCACTGTCCCTCTGTGTTTTCTGTCCTGCTGTGTTTTCTGTCCATCTGTCTTTTCTGACCCTCTTAGGTTTTTCTCCATCTTTGTGTTTTCTGTCCCTCTGTGTGTTTTCTGTCCCTCTGTTTATCAGTCCACTGCGTGCCTGTCTATCTGTGTCTCTGTCCCTCTGTGTGTTAGTTCCTCTGTGTGTCTGTCCCTCTGTTTTTTCTCGCCCTCTGTGTGTCTGTCCCTCTGTGAGCAGCCCCTCATTGTCTCTGTCCCCCTTTGTCTCTGTCCCCCTTTGACTCTGCCCCGCTTTGTCTCTGTCCATCTGTGTCTCTGCCCCACTGTGTATTATGTACCTCTGTATTTTCTGACCCTCTGTTTTTACTGTCCCGCTTTGTGTCTGTCCCCCTGTGTATCTGTCCCTCTGTATATTTTGACCGTCTGTGTGTTTTTTGTCCCTCTGTGTGTTCTGTCTCTCTGTTTGTCGCCCCCTCATTGTCTCTGTGCCACTGTGTGTCTGCCCCTCTTTGTCTCTGTCCCTCTTTGTCCCGCACCCTCTTTGTCTCTGTCCCAATGTGTTTCCTATACCTCTGTGTCTCTCGCCCTCTGTGTCCCGTCCCCTTTTTTGTTCTGTCCCTCTTTCTGTCTGTCCCTCTGTGTGTCTGCCCCCCTGTGCATCTGTACACCTGTGTATCTGTCCCTCAGTGTATTTTGTCCGTCTGTGTGTTTTCCGTCCCTCTGTGTGTTTTTTGTCCCTCTGTCTGTTTCTCCGTCCCGGTCTGTTTTTGTCCCTCTGTGTTTTCTGACCCAATGTGTTTTCTGTCCGTCTGTGTTCCCCACCCCCCCACCTCATGTCTCTATTCCGCTTTGACTCTGTCCCTCTGTGCTTTCTGTCCCTCTGTGTTTTCTGCCCATCTGTGTTTTTGTCCCTCTGTGTGCTTTCTGTCCCTTTGTGTGTTTTCCGTCTCTCTGTGTGTTTTCTTTCCCTCTGTGGGTTTTACGTCCCTCTGTGTCTGTCGATCTGCTTGCCTGTCCCTCTACGTGTCTGCCATCTGTGTGTCTGTCCCTCTGTGTGCAGTCCCTCATTGTCTCTGTCCCCCTTTGTCTCTGTCCCGCTTTACTCTGTCCGTCTGGTTCTCTGCCCCTCTGTGTTTTCTGCCCCTCTGTCTTTTCTGTCCCTCTATGTGTCTGTCCCACTTTGTCTCTGTACCTCTGTGTCTCTGCCCCTCTGTGTTCCGCACCCTCTATGTCTCTTCCCCGCTGTGTTTTCTGTCTCTGTGTGCTTTCTGTCCCTCTGTGCGTTTTCCATCCCTCTGTCTGATTGTCCCTCTGTCTTTTCTGTCCCTCTGTCTTTTCTGTCTGTGTGTGTGTCTGTCCATCTGTGTGTCTGTCCCTCTGTGCGCAGCCCCTCATTGTCACTGTCCCCCTTTGTCTCTGTCCCGCTTTACTCTGTCCGTCTGGTTCTCTGCCCCACTGTGTTTTTTGTCCCTCTGTCTTTTCTGTGCCTCGTTGTTTCTGTGCCTCTGTGTGTCTGTCTCACTTTGTTTTTGTCACTCAGTGTTTTCTGTCCCTTTTGTCTCTGTTCCTGTGTGTGTCTGTCCCCCTTTTTCTCTGTCCCTCTGTGTCTCTGCCCCTCTCTGTTCCGCACCCTCTTTGTCTCTTCCCCACTGTGTTTTCTGTCCCTGTGTGCTTACTGTCCTTTGGTGTGTTTTCTGTCCCTCTGTGTGGTTTCCGTTCCTCTGTGTGTTTTCCGTCCCTCTGTGTGTTTGTCCCTCTGTCTTTTCTGTCCCTCTGTCCTTTCTGTCTGTGTGTGTGTCTGTCCATCTGTGAGTCTGTCCCTCTGTGTGCAGCCCCTCATTGTCTCTGTCCCCCTTTGTCTCTGTCCCGCTTTACTCTGTCCGTCTGTTTCTCTAACCCACTGTGTTTTTTGTCCGTCTGTGTTTTCTGACCCTCTGTTTTTTCTGTCCCTCGGTGTGTCTGTGCCTCTGTGTGTCTGTCTCACTTTGTTTTTGTCCCTCTGTTTTTTGTGTCACTCAGTTGTTTCTGCCCCTCTTTGTCTCTGACCCTCTGTGTGTCTGTCCCTCTGTGTTTTCTGTCCCTCTGAGTGTCTGTCCCTCTGGGTGCCTTTCCTGCTCTGTGTCTCTGTCCCTCTGTGTTTCTGTCCCTCTTTTCCTCTTTGTCCCGCACCCCGTTTGTCTCAGACCCACTGTGTTTTCTGTCCCTCTGTGTTTTCTGTCCGACTGTGTCCCGGCCCTCTTTGTCTCTGTTAGTCTTTGACTCTGATCCTCTGTGTTTTCTGTCCCTCTGTGTGTCTGTCCGTCTGTGAGCCTCACCCTCTTTGTCTCGGTCCCTCTGCCTCTCTGTCCCTGTGTGTCTCTGTCTCTCTGAGTGTCTGTCCATCTGTGTGTCAGTCACTCTGTGTGTCGCCCCCTCTTTGTCTCTGTCCCGCTGTGTGTTCTGTCCCTCTGTGTTTTCTGTCCCGCTGTATCTCTGTCCCTCTGTGTGTCGCCCCCTCGTTTTCTCTGTCCCTCTGTGTGTTCTGTCCCTCTGTGTTTTCTGTCCCTCTTTGTGTCTGTCCATCTGTCCCTATCCCTCTGTGTGTTTGCCCCTCAGTGTGTTTGCCCCTCGGTGTGTTTGTCCCTCTGTGTTGTCTGTCCCTCTATGTGTCTGTCCCACTTTGTCTCTGTACCTCTGTGTCTCTGCCCCTCTGTGTTCCGCACCCTCTATGTCTCTTCCCCGCTGTGTTTTCTGTCTCTGTGTGCTTTCCGTCCCTCTGTGTGTTTTCCATCCCTCTGTCTGATTGTCCCTCTGTCTTTTCTGTCCCTCTGTCTTTTCTGTCTGTGTGTGTGTCTGTCCATCTGTGTGTCTGTCCCTCTGTGCGCAGCCCCTCATTGTCACTGTCCCCCTTTGTCTCTGTCCCGCTTTACTCTGTCCGTCTGGTTCTCTGCCCCACTGTGTTTTTTGTCCCTCTGTCTTTTCTGTCCCTCGTTGTTTCTGTGCCTCTGTGTGTCTGTCTCACTTTGTTTTTGTCCCTCTGTGTTTTCTGTCACTCAGTGTTTTCTGTCCCTCTTTGCCTCTGTTCCTGTGTGTGTCTGTTCCCCTTTTTCTCTGTCCCTCTGTGTCTCTGCCCCTCTGTGTTCCGCACCCTCTTTGTCTCTTCCCCACTGTGTTTTCTGTCCCTGTGTGCTTGCTGTCCTTTGGTGTGTTTTCTGTCCCTCTTTGTGGTTTCCATCCCTCTGTGTGTTTTCCGTCCCTCTGTGTGTTTGTCCCTCTGTCTTTTCTGTCCCTCTGTCCTTTCTGTTTGAGTGTGTGTCTGTCCATCTGTGTGTCTGTCCCTCTGTGTGCAGCCCCTCATTGTCTCTGTCCCCCTTTGTCTCTGTCCCGCTTTACTCTGTCCGTCTGTTTCTCTAATCCACTGTGTTTTTTGTCCGTGTGTGTTTTCTGACCCTCTGTTTTTTCTGTCCCTCGGTGTGTCTGTGCCTCTATGTGTCTGTCTCACTTTGTTTTTGTCCCTCTGTTTTTTGTGTCACTCAGTTGTTTCTGCCCCTCTTTGTCTCTGTCCCTCTGTGTGTCTGTCCCTCTGTGTTTTCTGTCCCTCTGAGTGTCTGTCCCTCTGGGTGCCTTTCCTGCTCTGTGTCTCTGTCCCTCTGTGTTTCTGTCCCTCTTCTCCTCTTTGTCCCGCACCCCGTTTGTCTCAGACCCACTGTGTTTTCTGTCCCTCTGTGTTTTCTGTCCGACTGTGTCCCGGCCCCCTTTGTCTCTGTTTGTCTTTGACTCTGATCCTCTGTGTTTTCTGTCCCTCTGTGTGTCTGTCCGTCTGTGAGCCTCACCCTCTTTGTCTCGGTCCCTCTGCCTCTCTGTCCCTGTGTGTCTCTGTCTCTCTGAGTGTCTGTCCATCTGTGTGTCAGTCACTCTGTGTGTCGCCCCCTCTTTGTCTCTGTCCCGCTGTGTGTTCTGTCCCTCTGTGTTTTCTGTCCCTCTGTATCTCTGTCCCTCTGTGTGTCGCCCCCTCGTTTTCTCTGTCCCTCTGTGTGTTCTGTCCCTCTGTGTTTTCTGTCCCTCTTTGTGTCTGTCCATCTGTCCCTGTCCCTCTGTGTGTTTGCCCCTCAGTGTGGTTGCCCCTCGGTGTGTTTGTCCCTCTGTGTTGTCTGTCCCTCTATGTGTCTGTCCCACTTTGTCTCTGTACCTCTGTGTCTCTGCCCCTCTGTGTTCCGCACCCTCTATGTCTCTTCCCCGCTGTGTTTTCTGTCTCTGTGTGCTTTCCTTCCCTCTGTGTGTTTTCCATCCCTCTGTCTGATTGTCCCTCTGTCTTTTCTGTCCCTCTGTCTTTTCTGTCTGTGTGTGTGTCTGTCCATCTGTGTGTCTGTCCCTCTGTGCGCAGCCCCTCATTGTCACTGTCCCCCTTTGTCTCTGTCCCGCTTTACTCTGTCCGTCTGTTTCTCTGCCCCACTGTGTTTTTTGTCCCTCTGTCTTTTCTGTCCCTCGTTGTTTCTGTGCCTCTGTGTGTCTGTCTCACTTTGTTTTTGTCCCTCTGTGTTTTCTGTCACTCAGTGTTTTCTGTCCCTCTTTGTCTCTGTTCCTGTGTGTGTCTGTTCCCCTTTTTCTCTGTCCCTCTGTGTCTCTGCCCCTCTGTGTTCCACACCCTCTTTGTCTCTTCCCCACTGTGTTTTCTGTCCCTGTGTGCTTGCTGTCCTTTGGTGTGTTTTCTGTCCCTCTGTGTGGTTTCCATCCCTCTGTGTGTTTTCCGTCCCTCTGTGTGTTTGTCCCTCTGTCTTTTCTGTCCCTCTGTGTTTTCTGTCCGACTGTGTCCCGGCCCTCTTTGTCTCCGTTAGTCTTTGACTCAGATCCTCTGTTTTTTACTGTCCCTCTGTGTGTCTGTCCGTCTGTGAGCCTCACCCTCTTTGTCTCGGTCCCTCTGCCTCTCTGTCCCTATGTGTCTCTGTCTCTCTGAGTGTCTGTCCATCTGTGTGTCAGTCACTCTGTGTGACGCCCCCTCTTTGTCTCTGTCCCGCTGTGTGTTCTGTCCCTCTGTGTTTTCTGTCCCTCTTTGTGTCTGTCCATCTGTCCCTGTCCCTCTGTGTGTTTGCCCCTCAGTGTGTTTGCCCCTCGGTGTGTTTGTCCCTCTGTGTTGTCTGTCCCTCTGTGTGTCTGTCCCACTTTGTCTCTGTACCTCTGTGTCTCTGCCCCTCTGTGTTCCGCACCCTCTATGTCTCTTCCCCGCTGTGTTTTCTGTCTCTGTGTGCTTTCCGTCCCTCTGTGTGTTTCCGTCCCTCTGTCTGATTGTCCCTCTGTGTGTCTGTCCCTCTGTGTTTTCTGTCCCGTTTTGTGTCTGTCCTCCTCTCTTCCGCCCCCTCTTTGTATGTCTGTCCGTCTATGTCTCTGTCCTTCTGTGTGTCTGTCCCTCTGTGTGCTGGCCCCGCTTTGTCTCTGTCCCTCCGTCTCTGTCCCTCTTTGTCCCTGTCCCTCTTTATATCTGTCCCTCTGTGTGTCTGTCCCTCTGTGTGCAGCCCCTCATTGTCTCTGTCCCTCTTATTGCTGTCCCTCTTTGTCTCTGTCCATCTGCCTCTCTGCCCCTGTATGTCTCTGTCTCTCTGACTGTCTGTCCATCAGTGTGTCAGTTACTCTGTGTGTCGCCCCCTCTTTGTGTCTGTCCCGCTGTGTCTTCTGTCCCTCTTTGTGTCTGTCTCTCTGTTTGTTGCCCCCTCCTTGTCTCTGTCCCACTGTGTGTCTGTCCCTCTGTATTTTCTATCCCTCTGTGTTTTCTGTCCCTCTTTGTTTCCTGTCCCTCTGTGTGTCTGTCCGTCTGTGTTTCTGTCCCTATCTGTGCCTCCCCCTCTTTGTGTCTGTCCCTCTATGTGCCTCCCCCTCGTTGACACTGTCCCTCTGTATGTCTGTCCCTCTTTGTCTCTGTACCTCTGTGTGTTCTGTCCCTCTTGTGTGTTCTGTCCCTATGTGCGTCTGTCCCTCTGTTTGTCTGTCCCTCTGTGTGTCGCCCCCACTTTGTCTCTGTCCCTCTGTGTGTTCTGTCCCTCTGGTTTTTCGGTCCCTCTGTGTGTCTGTCCCTCTGTGTGTCTGTCCCTCTGTGTGTCACCACCGGTTTGTCTCTGCCCCTCTCCACTGTGTGTCTTTCCCTGTTTGTGTTCTGTCCTACTGTGTTTTCTGTCCCTCTGTGTTTTCTGTCCGTCTGTGCACCGCCCCTATTTGTCTCTGTCCCTCTGCGTCTCTGTCCCTCTGTGTCTTTGTCCACTGTTTTTTCTGTTCCACTGTGTTTCTTTCCCTTCGTGTGCCACCCCTCTTTGTCTCTGCCCTTATTTATATCTGTCCCTCTGTGTGTCTGTCCCTCTGTGTGCAGCCCCTCATTGTCTCTGTCCCCCTTTTCTTTGTCCCACTTGACTCTGTCCGTCTGCTTCTCTGCCGCACTTTGTTTTTTGTTCCTCTGTGTTTTCTGCCCCTCTGTTTTTTTCTGTCCCTCGGTGTGTCTGTGCCTCTGTGTGTCTGTCTCACTTTGTTTCTGTCCCTCTTTGTCTCTGCCTCTCCGTGTGTTTGTCCCTCTGTGTGTCAGTCCCTCTGTGTGTAGCCCCCTCTTTGTCTCTGTCCCTCTGTGTTCTGTCCCTCTGTGTTTTCTATCCCTCTGTGTGTAGCTCCCTCTTTGTCTCTGTCCCACTTTGTGACTTTCGCTCTGTTTTTTCTGTGCCTCTGTGTGTCTGTCCCTCTGTGTGCCTCTCGCTCTTTGTCGCTGCCCCTCTGTGGCTATGTCCCTATAGATCTCTGTCCCTCTTTGTCTCTTTCCGGCTGTGTCTCTGTCCCAATTTGTTTTTTGTACCTCTGTGTTTTCTGTCCCTCTGCGTGTCTGTCCCGCTGTGTGCCTCCCCCTCTTTGTCTCTGCCCCTCTGTGTCCCTCTGTCACTCTGTGTGTTCTGTCTCTATGTACATTTGTCCCTCTGTGTGTCTGTCCCTCTGTGTGTCGCCCCACTTTGTCTCTGTCCCTCTTTGTGTTCTGTCCCTCTGAGTTTTCTGTCCCTCTGTGTGTCTGTCCCTCTGTGTGTCTGTCCCTCTGTGTGTCGCCTCCGGTTGGTCTCTGTCCCACTCCACTGTGTGTCTGTCCCTATGTGTGATCTTTCCTACTGTGTTTTCTGTCCCTCTGTGTTTTCTGTCCGTCTGTGTACCGCCCCTATTTGTCTCTGTCCCTCTTTGGCTCTGTCCCTCTGCATCTCTGTCCCTCTGTGTCTTTGTCCACTGTTTTTTTCTGTCCCACTGTGTTTCTTTCCCTTCGTGTGCCACCCCTCTTTGTCTCTGCCCTTATTTATATCTGTCCCTCTGTGTGTCTGTCTCACTTTGTTACTGTCCCTCTGTTTTTTCTGTCACTCAGTTTTTTCTGTCCCTCTTTGTCTCTGTCCCTCAGTGTGTCTGTCCTTCTTTCCCTCTTTGTCCGGCACCCCGTTTGTCTCAGACTCACTGTCTTTTCTGTCACTCTGTGTTTTCTGTCCGCCTGTGACCCGCCCCCTCTTTCTCTCTGTTACTCTTTGACTCTGATCCTCTGTGTTTTCTGTCCATCTGTGTGTCTGTCCCTCTGTGAGCCTCACCCTCTTTGTCTCGGTCCCTCTTATTTCTGACCCTCTTTGTTTCTGTCCATCTGCCTCTCTGCCCCTGTATGTCTCTGTCTCTCTGAGTGTCTGTTCATCTGCGTGTCAGTCACTCTGTGTGTCGCCCCCTCTTTGTCTCTGTCCCGCTGTGTGTTCTGTCCCTCTGTGTCTTCTGTCCCTCTGTGTTTTCTGTCCCTCTTTGTTTCCTGTCCCTCTGTGTGTCTGTCCCTCTGTGTTTCATTCCCGCCGTGTGCCACTTCTTTATATCTGTCCCACTGTTTTTCAGTCCCTCTGTGTCTCTGTCCCTCTGTGTCCCGCACACTGTTTGTCTCTGTCCCACTGTGTTTTCTGTCCCTCTGTGTTTTCTGTCCGTCTCTGTAACGCCCCCTCTTTGTGTATTTCCATCTGTATCTCTGTCCGTCGATGTCTTTGTCCTTCTGTGCCTCTGTCCCTCGGTGTCCCACACACTCTTTGTCTCTGTCCCACTGTGTTTTCTGTCCGTCTGTGTAACGCCCCCTCTTTGTCTCTGTCCCTCTGCGTCTCTGTCCCTCTGTGTCTTTGTCCACTGTGTTTTCTGTCCCACCGTGCTTCTTTCCCTTCGTGTGCCACCCCGCTTTGTCTCTGCCCTTATTTATATCTATCCTTCTGTGTGTCTGTCCCTTTGTGTGTCTGTCCCCCTGTTTTTCTGTCCCCCTGTTTTTCTGTCCCTCTGTGTTTTCTGTCCCTCTGTGTGTCTGTCCTTCTGTGTGCATGTCCAGCTGCGTCTCTGTCCCTCTGTGTCTCTGCCCCGCTGTGTCCCTTACACTGTTAGTCTCTGTCCCACTGTGTTTTCTGTCCCTCGGTGTTTTCTGTCCGTCTGTGCACCGCCCCCTCTTTGTCTCTGTTCCTCTTTGACTCAGTTCCTCTGTGTGTCTGTCCCTCTATATTTTCTGTCACTCTGTTTTTTCTGTCGCTCTGTGTGTCTGTCCCTTTGTGCTTTCTGTCCGTCTGTGTTTTCTGTCCCTCTGTCTGTCTGCCCCTCTGCGTGTCTCTCCCTCCTTGTCTCTGTCCCTCTGTGTGTCTCTCCTTTTTTGTGTCTCTGTCTCTTTTTGTCACTGTCCCTCTGCGTCTCTGTCCCTCTGTGTATCTGTCTCTCTGTGTGTCTGTCCCTCTGTGTGTCAGCCCCTCTTTGTATCGCCCCCTCTTTTTCTCTGCCCATCTGTGTGTTCTGTCCCTCTCTGTGTTCTGTCCCTCTGTGTTTTCTGTCCCTCTCTGCATCGCCCCCTCTTTGTCTCTGTCCCACTGTTTGTCAGTCCCTTCTTTGTTTCAGTCCCTCTGTGTCTCCATCCCACTGTGTCCCCCACCCTCTATGTCTCTGTCCCACTGTGTTGTCTGTTCCTCTGTGTTTGCTGTCCCTCTGTGTGTCAGACCCTTCTGTGTGGCTGTCCAACTGCATCTCTGTCCCTCTGTGTCTCTGTCCCTCTGTGTCCCGCACACTCTTTGTCTCTGTCCCACTGTGTTTTCTGTCCTTCTGTGTGTTCTGTCCCTCTGTGTGTCAGTCCCGCGTTTTGTCTGTCCCTCTGTGTGTCGCCCCCGCTTTGTCTCTGTCCCTCTGTGTGTTCTGTCCCTCTGGGTTTTCGGTCCCTATGTGTGTCTGTCCCTCTGTGTGTCTGTCCCTATGTGTGTCGCCACCGGTTTGTCTCTCTCCCAATCCACTGTGTGTCTGTCCGTGTTTATGCTCTGTCCTACTGTGTATTATGTCCCTCTGTGTTTTCTGTCCGTCGGTGTACCGCCCCCTCTTTGTCTCTGTTCCTCTCTGTCTCTGTTCCTCTTTGTCTCTGTCCCTCTGTGTGCCTCTCCCGCTTTGTCTCTGCAACTCTGTGTCTGCGTCCCTCTATATCTCTGTCCCAATTTGCCTCTTTCTGTCTGTGTCTCTGTCCTAATGCGTTTTTTGTCCCTCTGTGTTTTCTGTCCCTCTGTGTGTCTATCCCGCTGTGTACCTCCCCCCTTTGTCTCTGTACCTCTGCGTGTTCTGTCCCTCTCTGTGTTCTGTCCCTCTGTGCGTCTGTCCCTCTGTGTGTCGCCCCCACTTTGTCTCTGTCCCTCTGTGTGGTCTGTCCCTCTGGGTTTTCGGTCCCTCTGTGTGTCTGTCCCTCTGTGTGTCTGTCCTTCTGTGTGTCACCACCGGTTTGTCTCTGTCCCTCTCCACTGTCTGTCCCTGTTTGTGTTCTGTCCTACTGTGTTTTCTGTCCCTCTGTGTTTTCTGTCCGTCTGTGTACCGCCCCCATTTGTCTCTGTCCCTCTTTGTCTCTGTCCCTCTGCGTCTCTGTCTCTCTGTGTCTTTGTCCACAGTGTTTTCTGTCCCACTGTGTTTCATTCCCTCCGTGTGCCACCCCTCTTTGTCTCTGCCCCTCTTTATATCTGTCCCTCTGTGTTTCTGTCCCTCTGTGTGTCTGTCCCACTGTTTTTCTGTCCCTCTGTGCCTCTGTCCCTCTATATCCCGCACACTCTTTGTCTCTGTCCCACTGTGTTTTCCGTCCCTCTGTGTTTTCTGTCCGTCTGTGTAATGCCCCCTATTTGTGTCTTTCCATCTGTATCTCTGTCCGTCGATGTCTCTGTCCTTCTGTGCCTCTGTCCCTCGGTGTCCCGCACAATCTTTGTCTCTGTCCCACTGTGTTTTCTGTCCGTCTGTGTAACGCCCCCTGTTTGTCTCTGTATCTCTTTGTCTATGTCCCTCTGTATGTCTGTCCCTCTATGTTTTCTGTCCCTCTGTGTTTTCTGTCGCTCTGTGTGTTCTGTCCCTCTGTTTTTATTGTCCTTCTGTGTGTCTGTCCCTCTGTGTGCCTCTCCCTCTTTGTCTCTGCAACTCTGTCTGCGTCCCTCTTTATCTCTGTCCCAATTTGCCTCTTTCTGGCTGTGTCTCTGTCCTAATGCGTTTTTTGCCCCTCTGTGTTTTCTGTCCCTCTGTGTGTCTGTCCCGCTGTGTGCCTCCCCCTATTTGTCTCTGTACCTCTGCGTGTTCTGTCCCTCTGTGTGTTCTGTCCCTATGTGCGACTGTCCCTCTGTGTGTTGCCCCCACTTTGTCTCTATCCCTCTGTGTGGTCTGTCCCTCTGGATTTTCTGTCCCTCTGTGTGTCTGTCCCTCTATGTGTCTGTCCTTCTGCGTGTCAACACCGGTTTGTCTCTGTCCCTCTCCACTGTCTGTCCCAGTTTGTGATCTATCCAACTGCGTTTTCTGTCCCTCTGTGTTTTCTGTCCGTCTGTGTACCACCCGCTCCTTGTCTCTGTCCCTCTTTGTCTCTGTCACTCTGCGTCTCCGTCCCTCTGTGTCTTTGTCCACTGTGTTTTCTGTCCCACTGTGTTTCAAGGCAGAGCTAAGAAGAGCTAGGAGAGGACACGAGAAGTCATTGGTGGATAGGATCAGGGAAAACCCTGAGGCTTTCAATAGGTATATCAGGAATAAAAGAATGACTAGAGTTAGATTAGGGCCAATCAAGGATAGTAGTGGGAAGTTGTGTGTGGAATCAGAGGAGATAGGGGAAGTGTTAAATGAATATTTTTCGTCAGTATTTGCAGTAGAGAAAGAAAATGTTGTTGAGAATACTGAGATTCAGGCTCCTAGGCTAGATGGGATTGAGGTTCTCAAGGAGGAGGTGTTATCAATTTTGGAAAGTGTGAAAATGGATAAGTCCCCTGGGCCAGATGGGATTTATCCGAGGAATCTCTGGGAAGCTAGGGAGGAGATTGCAGAGCCTTTGTCCTTGATCTTTATGTCGTCATTGTCGACAGGAATAGTGCCGGAAGACTGGAGGATAGCGAATGTTGTACCCTTGTTCAAGAAGTGGAGTAGAGACAGCCCTGGTAATTATAGACCTGTGAGCCTTACTTCGGTTGTGGGTAAAATGTTGGAAAAGGTTATGAGAGACAGGATTTATAATCATCTTGAAAAGAATAAGTTCATTAGAGATAGTCAGCACGGTTTTGTGACGGGTAGGTCGTGCCTCACAAACCTTATTGAGTTTTTCGAGAAGGTGACCAAACAGGTGGATGAGGATAAAGCAGTGGATGTGGTGTATATGGATTTCAGTAAGGCGTTTGATAAGGTTCCCCACGGTAGGCTATTGCAGAAAATACGGAAGTATGGGGTTGAAGGTGATTTAGAGCTTTGGATCAGAAATTGGCTAGCTGAAAGAAGACAGAGGGTGGTGGTTGATGGCAAATGTTCATCCTGGAGTTTAGTTACTAGTGGTGTACCGCAAGGATCTGTTTTGGGGCCACTGCTGTTTGTCATTTTTATAAATGACCTGGAAGAGGGTGTAGAAGGGTGGGTTAGTAAATTTGCAGATGACACTATGTCGGTGGAGTTGTGGATAGTGCCGAAGGATGTTGTCGGGTACAGACAGACATAGATAGGCTGCAGAGCTGGGCTGAGACATGGCAAATGGAGTTTAATGCGGAAAAGTGTGAGGTGATTCACTTTGGAAGGAGTAACAGGAATGCAGAGTACTGGGCTAATGGGAAGATTCTTGGTAGTGTAGATGAACAGAGAGATCTTGGTGTCCAGGTGCATAAATCCCTGAAGGTTGCTACCCAGGTTAATAGGGCTGTTAAGAAGGCATATGGTGTGTTAGCTTTTATTAGTAGGGGGATCGAGTTTCGGAGCCACGAGGTCATGCTGCAGCTGTACAAAACTCTGGTGAGACCGCACCTGGAGTATTGCATGCAGTTCTGGTCACCGCATTATAGGAAGGATGTGGAAGCTATGGAAAGGGTGCAGAGGAGATTTACTAGGATGTTGCCTGGTATGGAGGGAAGGTCTTACGAGGAAAGGCTGAGGGACTTGAGGTTGTTTTCGTTTGAGAGAAGGAGGAGGAGAGGTGACTTAATAGAGACATATACGATAATCAGAGGATTAGATAGGGTGGATAGTGAGCGTCTTTTTCCTCGGATGGTGATGGCAAACACGAGGGGACATAACTTCAAGTTGAGTGGTGATAGATATAGGACAGATGTGAGAGGTAGTGTCTTTACTCAGAGAGTAGTAAGGGCGTGGAACGCCCTGCCTGCAGCAGTAGTAGATTCGCCAACTTTAAGGGCATTTAAGTGGTCATTGGATAGACATATGGATGAAAATGGAATAGTGTCGGTCAGATGGTTTCACAGGTCGGCGCAACATCGAGGGCCGAAGGGCCTGTACTGCGCTGTAATGTTCTAATTCCAATTCTAAATTCCCTCCGTGTGCCACTTCTTTATATCTGTCCCACTGTTTTTCTGTCCCTCTGTGCCTCTGTCCCTCTGTGTCCCGCGCACTGTTTGTCTCTGTCCCACTGTGTTTTCTGTCCCTCTGTGTTTTCTGTCCGTCTCTGTAATGCCCCCTCTTTGTGTATTTCCATCTGTATCTCTGTCCGTCGATGTCTTTGTCCTTCTGTGCCTCTGTCCCTCGGTGTCCCACACACTCTTTTTCTCTGTCCCACTGTGTTTTCTGTCCGTCTGTGTAACGCCCCCTCTTTGTCTCTGTTCCTCTTTGTCTCTGTCCCTCTGTATGCCTGTCCCTCTATGTTTTCTGTCCCTCTGTGTTTTATGTCCCTCTGTGTGTTCTGTCCCTCTGTTTTTTCTGTCCCTCTGTGTGTCTGTCCCTCTGTGCTTTCTGTGCGTCTGTGTTTTCTGTCCCTGTGTCTGTCTGCCCCTCTGTGTGCCTCTCCCTCTTTGTCTCTTTCCCTCTGTGTCTCTGCCCCTCGGTGTATATGCCTCTCTGTGTGTCTGTCCCTCTGTGTGTCCGCCCCTCTGTTTATCGCCCCCTCTTTGTCTCTGTTCCCCTGTGTGTTCTGTCCCTCTGTGTGTTCTGTCCCTCTGTGTTTTCTGTCAATCTCTGCGTCGCCCCCTCTTTGTCTCTCTCCCTCTGCATGTCTGTCCCTCTGTGTGCCTGTCCCACTGTATTTTCTGTCCATCTGCCTTTTCTGTCCCTCTGTTTTCTGTCCTTCTGTGTGTCTGTCCCTCTGTGTCTCTGTCCCTCTGTGTCCTGCACCCTCTTTGTCTCAGTTCCACTGTCTTTTCTGTCCGTCTGCGTGTCTGTCCCTATGTTTTATCTGTCCCTCAGTGCGTCTGTCACTCTTTACTTTCAGTCCCTCTGTGTATTTTGTCCCTCTATGCGTTTTCTGTCCCTCTGAACGTCTGTCCAATGCGTGCATGTCCCTCTGTGTCTCTGTCGCCCTTTGTCTCTGTCCCTCTTCGTATCTGTCTGTATGTGTCCCTGTCCCACTATGTATTCTGTACCTCTGTGTTTTCTGTCCCTCTGTGTGTCTGTCCCTCTGTGTGCCTCCCCTTCTTTCTCTCTGTCCCTCTCTGTCTTTGTCCCTCTGTGTGTCTGTCCCTATTTTCCTCTGTCCCTCTGTGTCTCCCTGTGTCTCTATCACTCTGTCTGCCTGTTCCTCTGTATGTCGCCCCCTCTTTGTCTCTGTCCCGCTGTGTGTTCTGTCCCTATGTGTGTCTGTCCCTCTGTGTGTCTGTGCTTCTCTGTTCCTCCCCTTCTTTGTGTCTGTCCATCTGTATCTATTTCCGTCTATGTCTCTGTCCTTCTGTGTGTCTGTCCCTCTGTGTGCCGCCCCCTCATTGTCTCTTGACCTCTGTCTCTGTCCCTCTTTGTCCCTGCCCCTCTCTGTTTCTGTCCCTCTGTGTGTCTGTTCCTCTGTGTGTTTGTCCCTCTGTGTTTTCTGTCCCTCTGTGTGCCTGTCCCCCTGTGTGCATGCCCATTGTGTCTCTGTCCCTCTTTGTCCCTGCCCCTCTCTGTTTCTGTCCCTCTGTGTCTCGGTCCCTCTGTGTTCCGCACCCGCTTTGTCTCTGTCCCACTGTGTTTGCTGCCCCTCTGTGTTTTCTGTCCGTCTGTGTGTTCCCCCCCCCCCTCTTTGTCTCTGTTCCTCTTTGTCTGTTTGTCTCTTTGTCTCGGTCCTGCTTTACTCAGTCCGTCTGTGTCTTTGTCCCTCTGTGTTTTCTGTCCCTCTGTTTTTTCTGTCCCTTGTTGTGTCTGTCCCACTTTGTTTTTGTCCCTCTGTGTTTTCTGTCCCTCTGTGTTTTTGTCCCTCTGTGTGTTTTCCTTCCCTTTGTTTGTCTGTCCATCTGTGTGCCTGTCCCTCTGCGTGGATGTCCCTCTGCGTGTCTGTCCCTCTGTGCGTCTGTCCCTCTGTCTCTTCAGTCCCTCTGTGTTTTCTGTCCCTCTGTGTGCCTGTACCCCTGTGTGCCTGTCCCCCTATGTCTCTGTCCCTCTGTGTCTCTGTCCTCCTGTGTCAATGTCCCTCTGTGTACCGCATCCTCTTTGTCTCTGTCCCACTGTATTTTCTGTCCCTCTGTGTTTTCTGTTCACCTGTGTCCCGCCCCCTCTTTGTCTCTGTTCCTCATTCTCTCTGTGTCTCTGTCCCACTGTGTTTTCTGTCTCTCTGTGTGCCTCCCCCTCTTTCTCTCTGTCCCTCTCTGTCTCTGCACCTCTGTGTGTCTGTCCCTATTTTCCTCTGTCCCTCTGTGTCTCTGTCTCTCTGTGTCTCTGTCCCTCTGCCTGCCAGTCCCTCTGTGTCTCGCCCCCTCTTTGTCTCTGTCCCTCTGTGTGCTCTGTCCCTCTGTGTGTTCTGTCCTTCTGTGTTCCGCACCCTCTTTGTGTCTGTCCATCTGTATCTCTGTCCATCTATGTCCCTCTCCCTCTGTGTGTCTGCCCTCTGTGTGGCAGTCCCTCTGTGTGTTTGTCCCTCTGTGTTTTCTGTCCCTATGTGCGCCTGTCCCTCTGCGTCTCTGTCCCTCTGCTTGAATGTCCCTCTGTCTTTTCTGTGCATCTGTCTTTTCACTCCATCTGTCTTTTCTGTCCCTCTGTTTAGTTTAGTGATACAGCACTCAAACAGGCCCTTCGGCCCACCGAGTCTGTGCCGACCATCAACCACCCATTTATACTAATCCTACACTAATTCAATATTCCTACCACATCCCCACCTGTCCCTATATTTCCCGACCACCTACCTATACTAGTGGCAATTTATAATGGTCAATTAACCTATCAACCTGCAAGTCTTTGGCATGTGGGAGGAAACCGGAGCACCCGGAGGAAACCCACGCAGACACAGGGAGAACTTGCAAACTCCACACAGGCAGAACCCAGAATTGAACCCGGGTCGCTGGAGCTGTGAGGCTGCGGTGCTAACCACTGCGCCACTGTGCTGCCCTTTTCTGTCCCTCTGTGTGCCTGCCCCGCTTTCTGTCTGTCCCCCTGTATCTATGCCCCTCTGTGTCTTGGTCCGTCCGTTTTCCGCACCTGCTTTGTCTCTGTCCCACTGTGTTCTCTGTCCCTCTGTGTTTTCCGTCCGTCTGTGTCCCGCCCCCCGTTTGTCTCTTTTCCTCTTTCTCTCTTTGTCTCTGTCCTGCATTACTCAGTCCGTCTGTGTCTTTGTCCCTCTGTGTTTTCTGTCACCCTGTTTTTTCTGTCCCTCGTTGTGCCTGTCCCTCTGTGTGTCTCTCCCACTTTGTTTTTGTCCCTCTGTCTTTTCTGTCGCTCTGTGTTTTTGTCCCTCTGTGTGTTTTCTGTCCCTCTATGCTTTCTGTCCCTCTGTTTGTTTTCCTTCCCTTTGTGTGTCTGTCCATCTGCGTGCCTGTCCCTCTGCGTGGAGTTCCCTCTGCGTGTCTATCCCTCTGTGCGTCTGTCCTTCTGTCTTTTCTGCCCCTCTGTCCGCCTGTCCCCCTGTGTGCCTGTCCCCCTATGTCACTGACCCTCTGTGCCTCTGTCCCCCTGTGTCAATGTCCCTCTGTGTTCCGCATCCTCTTTGTCTCTGTCACACTGTGTTTTCTGTCCCTCTCTGTTTTCTGTTCGCCTGTGTCCCGCCCCCTCTTTGTCTCTGTTCCTCTTTGTCTCTGTTCCTCATTGTCTCTGTCCCCCTTTGTCTCTGTCCCTCTTTGTGTCTGTCCCGCTTTACTCTGTCCGTCTGTGTCTCTGTGCCTCTGTGTTTTTTGTCCCTCTCTGTTTTCTGTCCGTCTCTGTTTTCTGTCCCGCTGTGTCACTCACCCTCGTTGTCTCTTTCCCTCTGTTTCTCTGTCCCTCAGTGTGCCTGTTCATCTTTGTCTCGTCTTAATCGCTAACCCTCTGTGGCTCTGTCACTCTGTGTGTCAGTCCCTCCGTGTGTCAGTCCCTCTGTGTGCCGCCCCCTCTTTTTCTTTGTCCCTCTTTGACTTAGTCGCTCTGTGTGTCAGTCCCTCTTTGTCTCTGTCCCTCTGTGTGTCTGTCCCTCTGTGTGCCGCCCCCTGTGTGCGCCGCCCCCTCTTTGTCTCGGTCCCTCTTTGTGTTCTGTCCCTCCTGTGTTTTCTGTCCATCTGTGTATCTATCCCTCTGTGTGTCGCTCCCTCTTTGCCTCTGTCCCACTGTGTGTCTGTCCCTCTATGTGTTCTGTCCCTCTGTGTATCTGTCCTTCTGTGTTCCGCCCCCTCTTTGTGTCTGTCCATCTGTGTCTCTGTCCCTCTGTGTGTCTGTCCCTCTTTGTCTCTGTCCCTCTTTGTCTCTGTCCCTCTGTGACTCTGTCTCTCTGTGTGTCTGTCCCTCTGTGTGTCAGTACACCTATGTATCGCCCCCTCTTTGTCTCTGTCCCTCTGTGTGTTCTTTCCTCTGTGTTTTCTGTCCATCTGTGTGTCTGTCCCTCTTTGCATCGCCCCCTCTTTGTCTCTGTCCCACTGTGTGTCTATCGCTCTTTGTGTTCTGTCCCTCTGTGTTTTCTGTCCCTCTGTGCGTCTGTCCTTTTGTGTTCCGCCCCCTCTTTTTGTCGATCTCTCTGTGTCTCTGTCCGTCTATGTCTCTGTCCTTCTGTGTGTCTGTGCCTCTGTATGGTGCACCCTCTTTGTCTCTGTCCCTATGTGTCTGTCCCTATTTGTCCCTGTCCCTCTGTGTGTCCGTCCCTCTGTTTATCTGTCCCTCTGTGTTTTCTGTCCCTCTGTGTTTTCTGTACGTCTATGTCTGTGTCCCCCGTGTGTCTGTCCCTCAGTGTCTCTGCCCCTCTGTGTTTTCTGTCCCTCTATTTGTGTGTCCCTCTGTGCTGCCCCCTCTTTTTCTCTGTCCCTCTTTGACTTAGTCGCTCTGTGTATCTGTCCCTCTGTGTGTCTGTCCCTCTGTGTGCCGCCCCATGTGTGCGCCGCCCCCTCTTTGTCTCTGCCCCTCTTTGTCTCTGTCTTCTGTGTGCCTGTCCCTCTGTTTTTTCTTTCCCTCGGTGTGCCTCTACCTCTGTGTGTCTGTCCCTTTGTATTTTCTGTCCCTCTGTGTGTCTGTCCCTCTGTGTGTCTGTCCCTCTGTGTGCCGCCTTTTCTGTGTGTCTTTCCCTCTGTGTGTCTCTCCCACTGTGTGTCTCCTTTCTGTGTGGCTCCTCTGTGTGCCGCATCTCTGTGAGTCCCCTCCCTGTGTGAGCCCCTCTCTCTGTGTTAGTCGCTCTCTCTGTGTCAGTCCCTCTCTCTATGTGAGCCACTCTCTCTCTGTGCCGCCACTCTGTGACTCCCCTCTCTGTGTGCCGCGACTCTGAGAGTCCTCTCTCTGTTTTCCGCCACTCTGTGAGTTCCTCTGTGTGTGTGTGTCCCTCTCTCTGTGTGAGTACCTCTCTCTGTGTGAGCCCTTCTCTCTCTGTTAATCGCTCTCTCTCTCTGTCCTTCTCTCTGTGGCTGCCTCTGTGTGTGTGTCTCCCTCTCTCTGTGTCTCTCCTTCTCTCTGTATGTGTCTCTCCCTCTCGCCCTCTCTCTCTCCTCCCTCTCTGTCCCCTCCCTCTCTGTTCCCTCCCTCTCTGTCTCCTCTCTCTCTGCCCCTCCCTCTATGTCCCCTGTCTCTCTGTCCCATCGCTCACTTTCCCCTCTCTTTGTGTGTCCCCTCTCTCTGTGTATCCACTCTCTCTCTCTCTGTCCCCTCTCTACCTCTGTCCCCCTTCGCTGTGTGTCCACTCTCTGAGTGTCTCCCTTCTCTGAATGTCTCCCCTCTGTGTGTGTCACCTCTCTGAGTGTCTCCCTTCTCCGTGTGTCTCCCCTGTCTGTGTGTCCACCCTCTCTGTGTGCCCCTCACTGTGACTCCCCCTGCTCTGTGTGTCCCTTCACCGTGTGTGCCCCCTCTGTGTGTGTGCCCCCTCTGTGTGTGTTCCCCTTCTTGTGTGTCCCCCTCTTGTGTGCCCCGTCACTCTGTTTCACCCACACTCTGCTTGTCTCCCTCTCTCTGTGACTCCCTCTCTCTGTGTCTCCCTCTCTCTGTGTCCCCTCTCTCTGTGTTCTTTCTCTCTCTGTCCGCTCTCTCTGTGCCCCCAAACTCTGTGTCCCCTCTATCTGTGCCGCCTCTGTGTGTGTGTCCCCTCTCTGTGTGTGCCTCTCTCTCTCTGTCCCTCTCTCTCCCTCTCAGTCTCCCTCTCTCTCTGTCTCCCTTTCTGTCTCTCTCTCTCTCCCTATCTCTGTGTCTCCCCTGTCTCTGTGTGTTCAATCTCTGTGTGCCTCCTCTCTGTGTGCCACCTCTCTGTGTGGGCCCCTCTCTCTGTGTGAGCCCCTCTCTCTATGTGAGCCCCTCTCTCTGTGTGAGTCCCTCTCTCTGTGTGAGCCCCTCGCTCTGTGTGAGTCCCTCTCTCTCTGTGTCTGCCTCTCTCTCTGTGAGTCTCCCTCTATCCGTGTTTCTCTCTCTCTCTGTGCGTGTCTCTCCCTCTCTCCCTCTCTGTCCCTCCCTCTCTTTTCCCCTCCCTCTCCGTCCCCTCCCTCTCTCTCACCTCTCTCTCAGTCCCCTCCTTCAATGTCCCCTCTTTCACTGTCCCGTCTCTCACTATCACTTCTCTCTGTCCCTTCTCTCTGTGTCTCCCTCTCTCTGTGTGTCTCCCTCTCTCTGTGCGTGTCTCTCCCTCTCTCCCTCTCTGTCCTCTCCCTCCCTGTCCTCTCCCTCTCTGTCCCCTCTTTCTGTGTTTCCCCTCTCTCTCTGTTTCCCCTCTCTCTGTGTGCCCCTCTCTCTCTGCCCCCTCTTTCTGGTCCCCTCTCTGAGTGTGGCCCTCTCTGAGTGTGGCGCCTCTCTGTGTGTATCCCCCCTCTTTGTGTGTCCCCCGTCTCTGTGTGTCCCCTCTCTCTGTGTGTCCCCCCTCTCTGTGTTTCCCGCCCCTCTGTGTGTCCCCCCTCTCTGTGTGTCCCGCCTCGCTTTGTGGGCCCCTCTCTCTGTGTGAGCCCCTCTCTCTATGTGTCTCCCTCTCTCTCTGTCTCTCCCTCACTCTGTGTGTCGCCCTCTCTCTGTTCGGGTCTCTCCCTCTCTGTCCCCTCCCTCTATGTCCCCTCCCTCTCTGTCGCCTCTCTCTCTCACCTCTCTCTTTCCCCTCTCTCACTGTCCCCTCTCTCACTGTCCCCTCTCTCTCTGTCCCCTCTTGTGTGTCCCCCTCTCTCTGTGCATATCTCTCCCTCTCTCCCTCTCTGTCCCCTCCCTCTCTGTCCCCTCCCTCTCTGTCCCCTCTCTCTATGTCCCCTCTGTCTCTGTTTTCCCTAGCTCTATGTGTCCCCCCTCTCTCTGTGTCCCCTCTATCTCTATGTCACTCTCTCTGTGTCCCCTCTGTGTGTGTGTGTCCCCTCTATGTGGATGTCCCCTCTCTGAGTGTGTCTCCTCTCTGTGTGCCCACCCCTCTCTGAGTGTGTCCCCCTCTCTGTGTGACCCCCTCTCTGTGTGTCCCCCTCTCTGTATGTTCCCCCTCGCTGTGTGTTCCCCTCTCTTTGTGTACCCCCTCTCTGTGTGTGCCCCCTTTCTGTGTGTTCCCCCTCTCTGTGTGTTCCCCCTCTCTGTGTGTGCCCCCTCTGTGTGTGTGCCCCCTCTCTGTTTGTACCGCTCTCTGTGTGTCCTGCTCTCTCTCTGTCCAGCTCTCTCTTTGTCCCGTTCTCTCTCTGTGCCCCTTCTCTCTATGTGTCCCGCTCTCTCTCTCTGTCCCGCTCTCTCTGTTTCACGCTCTCTCTCTCTGTCCAGCTCTCTTTCTGTCCAGCTCTCTCTGTGTCCCGCTCTCTCGATGTGTTCCGCTCCCTCTTTCTGTCCCGATCTCTCGCTCTTTGTTCTGCTCTCTATCTCTCTCTTTCTCTCTCTCTCTCTCTGTCTCTCCGTGCCTCTCTCTCCCTGCCCCTGTTTCTACGTGCCCCTGTGTCTCCCTGCTACTGTGCGTCCCTGTCCCTGTCCCTGTCTGCCTCCCTGTGCCTGCCTCTGTCTCTGTCTCTGTCTCTCTCTCTCGCTTACACACTCTCACAGTCTCTCTGTCTCTGTCTCTGTCTGTGTGTCTTTGTGTGTATGTGTTCCTTTGTGTGTTTACATCTCTGTAGATGTATGTGTATCTCTCTCCGTATGTGTGTGTTTGTGCGTGTGTGTGTCTCTCTCTCTCTCTTTATGTCTCTGTCTCTGTGCCTCTGTGTCTCTCTCTGTCACTCTCTCTGTGTCTGTGTGTCTCTCTCTCCGTGCATGTGTATGGGTTTCTGTGAGTGTGCCTCTGATGAGTGTCTCTCTCTCTCTGTTTTTGTGTGCTTTTCTGTCCCTCTCTGTCTCTTGTGCGTATCTCTGTGTCTCTATCTATCTCTGTGCGCATCACTCTCTCTTGCCATGTGTGTGTGTGTCTCCCTCTCTGTGTCTCTGTGTGCATCTCTCTCTCATCATGTCTGTGTGTGTCTCTCTCTCTTTCTCGCTGTATCTGCGTATCTTTCTCTCTCCCTGTCAGTGTGTGTGATTGTACGTCTCCCTGCGTCTGTATGTGCACTCTCTCTCTCTCTCTCTCTCTGCATATGTGTTTATGTGTGTGTTTCGCTCTCTCCTCATGTTGTGTCCGTCTTTGTCTGTGTCTCCCTCTTTATGTCTTTGTGTGTGTTTATGTGCATTTGTCTCTTTCTCTGTGTCTGTGTGTGTATTTCTCTCTGTGTGTGCCTGTCGTCTCTCCCTGTGTCTCTGTGTGCATCTCTCGCCCTCTGTCTGTGTGTTTGTGTGTGTTTCTCTCTTGCACGCCTTTTGTGTGTGTGTGTGTCTCTTTCTCTCCGTTCGTGTGAATTTGTATGCCTGTGTCTGTGTGTGTGCCTCTGTATGTATCACCGTCTCTCTCTCTGTCAGTGTGTGTGTGCGTCTCATCTCTGTCTCCCGCTCACTGTCTGCCTTTGTGTCTCTCTCTCTTTGTGCATGTGTTTCTGTGTGTGTCCGGGTCTGTGTATGTATGTGTCTGCCTCTGTATGTCTTGTGTGTGTCGTGTGAATGTGGTTCTTTCTCTGTGTCTGTGTGTGCTTGCTTTTTACTCTGTGTCTGTGCCTCTGTGTGCGTCGCTCGTTCGCTCTGTCTCACTGTGTGTGTTTGTATATGTCTCCATCTGTATGTCTTTGTGTGTTTCTGTGCACGTATGTCTATTTCTGCGTGTCTGTGAGTGTATGCCTCTCTCTCTCTCTCTGGGCGCTTGCATTTTACTCTGTGTGCGTGTGTGTGTGTTTCTCCATCTCTGTGTCTCTATGTGCATCTCTCTCTATCTCTCTGTCTGTGCGTGTCTCACTCTCTTTCTATGTCTGTGTGTGTCTGGGTCTCCCTCTCTGTTAAGCTGTGTGTCTGTCTCTCTCTCTTGCTCTCTGTGTATCTCTCTTTCTCGCCGCGTGTGTGTGTTTGTCTCTCTCTCTCTGTCCCTCTGTGTGTCTCTCTCACTATCGCCGTGTCTGCATGATTCTCCCTCTCTGTTAGTCTGCGTGTGTGTCTTTCTCTCGCAATCTGTGTCTCCCTCTTTGTGCCTCTGTGTGCACCTCTCTCTGTGTCTGTGTGTTTGTGTAAGTCTCTCCCTCGCCGACTGTCTGTCTGTCTCTCTTTGTGTCTCTTTCTTTCGCCCTATCTGTGTGTGTATCTCTCTGTCTCTCTCTCAGTCTGTGTGTGAGTGCATCTCTCTCTCTTTCTGTCTCTCTGCATGTGTGTGCCTTAGTGTGTGCGTGTCTCTCTCTCTCTCCATGTGTGTGTGTCTCCCTCTGTATGTCTTTGAGAATCTGTGTGTGTATCTCTCTGTGTCTGTGAGCATCTCTCTGTCTCGCTCTGTCTGTGTATTTGTGCGTATTTCTCTCTCTCTCGCCATGTGTATGCGTGTATGTTTCTCCTCATGTATGTCTGTCTGCGTATCTGTCACTCTCTTTCTCTCTGTCTGTCTGTCTATGCCTTTGTGTGTGTGTGTGTCCCTCCTTCTGCCTCTCTTTCTCTCTCTCTCTCTCTCTCTCTCTCTGTGCCCCTTCAATGTGTGTTTGTCTCTCTCTTTCTCCATTTCTCTCGCTGCCTGTGTGTGACTCTACGTATGTGTGTAGTTGTGTGTGTGTTTGTGTGTCTCTGTCTGTGTGCCTTTGTGCATATCTCTCTTCCTTCCATTCTCTGTATGTGGGTGTTGCTGTGTGTGTCCCTCTCTCTCTCTCGTCCTCTGTGTGTGTATGTGCGCCTGTGAGCCTCTCTCTTTGTCTCTCTCTGTCTGTGTGTGTGACCCTATGTGTCTCTGTGTGCATCTCTCTCTCTTTCGCCGTGTGTGTGTGTATCCATCTCTGTGTCTCTGTGTGCTTCTCTCCTGTCTGTTTGTGTGTGTCTCTCTCTCGCCACGTGTGTATGTTTCTTTCTGTACCTCTGAGTGTGTCTCTCTTTCTCGTTGGCTCTGTGAGTGTCTCTCTCTCTGTCAGTGTGTGTGTACGTCTCCCACTCTCTGACTGTGTCTCTCTCTGCATGTGTGTGTCTATCTCTGTGTATGTCTTTCTGTATGTCTTGTTGTGTGTCTGTGCGTGTGTGTCTCTTTCTCTGTATCTGTTTGTGTATGTCTCTCTTTTGTGCTTGCGTTTCTCTCTCTGTGGCTCTGTGTGTGTGCATGTCTCCCTCTCTCTGTCTGTGTATGTGTGTGTGTGTCTGTCTATCTGTCTCTCTCTCTCTGTTGCGTTGCCTCTGTGTGTGTCTCACTCTCTCTCGCCTTCTGTATGTGTGTGTCCCACTCTCTCTGTGTTTGTGTGAATTTGCGTGTGTGTGCGAGTTCCTTTCTCTGTGTGTATGTGTGTATGTGTGTGTGCGCGCGCGCGACTCGCTCTCTCTGTGCTTGTGTGTGTCTGTATATTTGTGTGTGTGTCTCCCTCTGTATATCTTTGTGTGTGTCATTGCATGGCTGTCTGTGTTCGTGTGTCTGTGTGTCTCTGTCTGTGTGTGCCTGTCTGTATGTCTGCCTGCCTGTGTCTCTCTTTCCTTCTGTGTTTATGTAACACTGTGTCGGAATGTGAGTGTGTCTGTGTATGTGCATGCTTATCAGTCTTTGGCTGTGTGGATCTTTGTCTCTATCTGTGTGCCTCTCTCTCTGTCAGTATTTATGTGTGTGTGTGTGTGTACGTCTCTCTGTCGCTCGCTGAGTGTCTCTCTCTCTCTCTCTGCATGTGTGTTTCTGTGTATTTGTGTGTGTGTCTCTCTCCGTCTGTGTGTGTGTGTGTCCGTCTCTGTGTATGGATGTGTATCGCTCTGTATGTCTTGTGTGTGTCTGTGCACATGTATCTCCCTCTCTGTCTCAGTGTGCGCCTCTCTCTCTGTCTCTCGCTGTGAGTGTGTGAGTGTGTGTATGTTTCCCTCTTTAGGTCTTTGTGTGTGTGTGTTTCTTTCTCTGTGTCTGCGTGTGTGCTTTTCTCTCTCTTTCTGTCGCTCTGTCTCACTCTCTGTCTTTATGTGTGCCCCTCAATGAGTGTGTCTCTCTCTCAGTTTCTGTGGGTCTCTCTCTCTCCATCTGTCCAAGAGTTTGTGTGCGTGTGTGGCTCTGTGTGGGTGTTTTTATCAGTCTGAGTGTGTGTGTGTGTGTTTGTGTGTGTATGTGTGTGTGTGTGTGTGTGTGCACGCGCGCTTCTCTCTTTCTGTCTGTCTGTGTATCTCTCTCTGTCGCTCTCTCTATCTATCTCTCTGCCTTTCTCTCTTTTTGCATTTGCATGTCTGTGTATGTGTGTCTCCCTCTGTATGCCTGTGGGTTTGTCAGTGCGTGTCTCTTTGTGTGCCTGTATGTGTATATCTTCCATTCTCTGTGTGCTTGCATTTTACTCTGTGTCTCTATGTACATGTCTCTCTGTCTCTGTGTGTGTGCCTCTCTCTCTTTTTCTATATCTGTGCGTGCCTGTGTCTACCTCTGTGTTACTCACTATGTGTGTGTGTGCGTGTGTCCCTCGGTGTCTCTGTGTGCATCTCTCTCTCTCTCGCCATGTGTGTGTGTCTCCCGCTCTGTGTCTCTCTCTGTCAGTGTGTGTGTACGTCTCTCTCTCTCTCTCTCTCTCTCTCTCTCTCTCAGTGTGTGTGTTTGTGTGCGTGTGTCTCCCTCTGTATGTCTTTATGTGTGCCTGTGCGTGTGTCTCTTTCTCTGCGTCTGTGTTTGTATGTCTCTCTCTCCCTCTCTGTGCGCTTCTCTCTCTCTCTCTCTCTCTGTCTCTCTCTGTTTCTCTCTCTCTGTGTCTCTCACTCTGTCTCTCACTCTGTCTCCCTCTCTCTCTCTCTCTCTCTCTCTCTCTGTCTGTCTCTCTCTGTCTCTCTCTCTCTCCCTCTCTGTGTGCGTTCCTCTCTCTCGTTCTCTGTCTGTGTGCTTGTATGTCTCTATCTCTCGTCATGTGTCTGTGTGCGTATCTCCCCCTCGCTCTCTGTCTCTCCCTCTCCATCTGTGTGTTTGTTTGAATTTGTGTGCCTGTGCATGCGTGTGTCTCTCTGACTTCCTCTGTGTCTTACTCTCGCCACGTGTATGTCTGTGTGTCTCCCTCTCTCTCTGTGTCTCTCTGTCTGTGTATTTGTGTGTCTTCTTGACATTTTGCATTCTAAGCCTATTTGATGCTCACTTCTGTTTCATCTGCTTTCTAATGTCACTGGCTACTTTTCTACCACCTGTTACCAGCTTTACTTCCTTCCCATTTGATCCTTCCTCCCAATTTCAAAAGGAAACTGGATGGGTGCTTGAAGGAAGTGAAGTGCAGGGCTACGGGGATTGAGTGTAGGAGTGGGACTGACTGAATTGCTCCACAGAGAACAGGCATGGTCTCGAAGGGCCGGACTCTGATGGGTGCATCAGCTGTTCCTACGTGGAAAGATCCAGATACATAAAAGTTCAATTAAACTGTGACCTTAGCAGCCACTGAACAGATTCATCTTCAGCCTGGTGCGAGGCTCCAGGTCATGTTACAGGAGGTGACACAGCTCTGTGACCACCTCCTTATTGAATCAGAGTCACCTCACACTTTGATCCTGGTTTTCATGTAGGTCGGAAAAGTGCTCATGGAAAACCAGGGGTGGGTAGGGAAGAGCCCCCTCCTCCTCCCTCTTTACAGAGCTTCTCCTCTCTGGGTCTTTGCTTCAATTGTTGGTCATGTTACAGACCCAGATACACTGTAACTACAGTCCTGATACCTCGCCCAGAGTCGGGTAACCAAATCCTCTGTCTTCCCTGAATCTCTGCAGCAGCTAACCACACAGCCTCCAGAAAACCATTCGCAGCACCTCCACTAACTTTACAATAGCAGAGGTAAGACAAAAGCCCCTCACCTGTAAGTTTAATCCTGTTACTTTTAAAGAACACTAGAGGGGCTTCCCCGTGCTGCTGAATATATGTTCAACTGAGAGTAACTAACACAAGCGGTCACTGGACATGAACAGTCTAAGTTTCAAAGAACTGTATCAAAGCTTCTGGAATGGCTGATTGACATCACATTCCTCATGGAGAGCACACAGTGTACACCCGGGCTCGAGCTCTGCACAGCATGGGACAGGGTGCAGGCCACACCGAAAGTGTTTGGCAGCTCAGCTCACATCCAGTTACGGATCCACGCCTCCATAGTGTTGGTAGCAGTGGAGCTATAGAAACGAAATCACCAGCGGGGTGAGATACAGAGGGAAGGAAATTCACTTTTAAAGGGGACGTGGAAATAGACTTGAGAGTAAAATATTTGCTGGAACATGGGAATGGTCAGGGGAATGGGACTAATTGGAGTCTTGAGGTCATGGAGGGTTTCAAACACAAGAATAAGAATATAAAAATTAAGGTGCTGTCAGACCCAGAGCCAATGTAGATCAGTGAGCATAAGGGTGATGCGTGATCGAGATTTAATGTGAGTGAGGATACAGGCAGCAGAGTACTAGATGGGCTGTGGTTTACGAAGGTTTATAAGTGGGAAGGTGACCAGGATAGAATTGGAATAGTCTAGTGTGGATTTAACAAAGGCAGATGGAGTGAGGCAGAGGTGGAGATGGGTGATATTACAGACATGGTAGCAGGCAGGGTTGGTGATGGAGAGAATATGGAGAATAACCAATAATAGAAACACAGAGGATGTAAACGGTATGGTTCAGCCTCAGATATTGCGGAGGGTGGAGTAAGGGGTTCACAGACAGGGGATGGATTTTGTGATGGTGACCAATGACACTGGCTTCACTCTTTTCAAAATTTACATAACAGAACAGTATTTCAGTGAAACCGGGTTTACAGATCTCCTATCTGGAAATTGAGTCTTACCATAGGCACAAACAGCCACAAAAATGAGAGATTAAATTGCAAGAACAATAATACAATTAGCAATGGTTTATGGAGCTAATAGCTGGAGGAAGAGATTCGCCAGGAACAACAGCAGCCGCAAAGATTACAGAGTAAATTACAAGAACAGTAATATAGGTAAATATATTTTATAGAATTGATAGCTGTATAGAGAGACGTACCAGGGCCACCTACAATAGCCAGGATGGGATAGTAAATGTATTGAATAATTTCAAGTGCATATAGGATCCGATAGTCTAATGTCATCGGATCATAATATGTGGAGAAACAGAGAAACAGACAGACACACACACACACACACATATAGAGAGAGGCACACACACATACAGAGAGAGAGAGAGAGAGAGAGAGAAATTAATACAGAGGGAGAGTAATACAGAGAAAGAAAGAGTAATACAGAGAGAGAGAGACAGACACACATACACAGAGACAGAGAGTGAGAGAGGCAAACAGATAGAGAGAGACAGACAGATAGACAGACACACAAATTCACCCAAACACAGATATAGGGAGACACAGAGAGAAGGTGATACACACACAGACATGCGGCGAGAGAGAGAGACACAGACAAACATACATGTACAGAGAGAGAGAGACGTACACACACATGGAGAGAGCGAAAAGAAGAGAGAGACACACTCACACACAGGCACAAACACACAGACAGAGAGAGACAGGGAGACACACGCACACACAGACAGACGGCGAGAGAGAGGGACAACACAAACACACATGCACAGCGAGACGTACACACACTTGTGGTGGGGAGAGAGAGAGGGTGGTGGAGAGAAAGAGAGAGTCAGGGAGGGAGGGAGTGTGTGACGCAATATTCCCAACAAGGTTGATGATTCAAAGGGCCAAATAGAGGTAATTGTTTCTGATCTAATTGTCATAACATGTTCAATGTTATGTTCAATGAAACGTTGGGACAGGGTGACCAAGACTGAGAACTGAATATACAAGCATATTCGACATTTGGGAAGGACTGGCAAAAAGGAAAAGGACGTAATGTTGCGCTAATAATAACGGATAGGATCAGTACATTAGTAAGGGAGGATCTCAGGTCTGAAGAGCAAAATATGGAATCTGTTTGGGTGTATCTAAGAAACAACAAGGGGCAGAAAACACTGGTAGGAGATGTTTTAGGCGACCAAACTGTAGTGGTAGTGTGTGGAATGGCATTAATCAGGAAATTGGAGTATCATGTAGCTTGGGTAATACAGTAATCACGGGTGACATATATATTTCATATAGACTGGGTAAACCTAATGAGAACAAATGCTATGGATGACGGGTTTCTGGACTGTGTTTGGGATAGTTTCCAAGAGCAGTATGTTGAGGAACCGACTAGAAAACAGGCTATTTTAGATCTAGTCTTATGTAATGAGTAGGGCTAATTAATAATCTCATTGTAAAATAACCTTCAGGGATAAATTTTACATTATGTTTCAAAGTGAGGTGGTTTGATCTTAAGCCAGTGTGTTAAATTTGAACAAAGGAAATCATGAAGGTATGCGGAATAAATTGGCCGAGGTGGATTGGGAAATTATGTTAAGAGGTATTTCAGTACTTCGGCAATGGATAGTCTTTAAAAAAATATTATATAGTTTACAGCAACTATATATTTGTTCAAGATAAATAAACCCCAGAAGTAAAGGCAGTCAACTGTGGACAACAAAGGAATTTAAGTATTGTAACAGAATAAAAGAAAAGGCCTATAAAGTTGCTATAAATAGCAATAAACCTGAGGATTGTCAGGATTTTATAATACAACAAAGTAGGATGAAGGAACTGATAAAGAAAGGGAGAATAGAATCTGAAAGTTAGCTGGAAAAATAAAAAAACCGGACTGTAAAAGCTTCTACAGGTACGTAAAAAGGAAACGTTGGGCTAAGACAAGTGTGGGTCCATTACACGCAGTAATGAGAATTTATAATGGGGAATAGAGAAATGGCAGAGAAGCTAAAAGTTTACTTTGTGTCTGTCTTCACTGAGGAATAAAAACGAGATCTCCCAGATTTAGATATCCAAGGGAGTGGGGGAATGAGGAATTGAAGGAAATTAGTATTAGAAAGAAGGTTGCATTGGAGAAATTAATGGGGTTGAAGGATGATAAGTCCCCAGCACCTGACATTCTACATCTCAGGAGTGCTGAAAGCGATAGCTTTGGAGATAGTGGATGCATTGGTGATTATCTTCAATAATTGTACAGATTCTGGAGCGGTTCCTTAAGATTGCAAGGTAGCATATGTCACCCCACTATTTAAGAAGGGAGGGAATGATAAAACAGGGAATTACAGACCTGTAAGCCTTACATTAGTCATTGGAAAAATGCTATAATCTATTATAAATGATGTTATAATTGGACACTTGGATAATAATGATCTGATTGGTATAGTCAACATGGATTGATGAATGGGAAATCATGTTTGATGAATCTGTTGGACATTTTGACGATGTTACCAACGGAATTGATAAAGGGGAGTTGGTGAACGTGGTATATTTGCATTTTCAGAAAGTTTTTGATAAAGTCTCCCACAGAAGGTTGGTTAGCAAAATTAAAGCACATGGGATAGGACGCAATATACTGGCATGGATTAAGGATTGGTTAACAGGCTGAAAACAGAGAGTAGAAATAAGTGGCTCATTCTCGCGTTGACAGGATGTGACTAGTGGTGCACTGCAGGGATCATTGCTTGGGCCCCAGCTGTTCACAATATATATATATATATATATCAAGGATTTGGTCCCCTTACTTTAGGAAGGATATTATTGCCATACAGGGAGTGCAAAGAATGTTCATAAGACTTGTTCCCGGTTGGCGAGACTGTCCTATGAAGAGAGATTGGGGAAACTGGGCCTTCATTCTCTAGAGTTTAGAAGAATGCGAGATGATCTCATTGAAACCTACAAAGGACCTAAAGGAATAGACATGGAAGATGCAGCTAAGATGTTTCCCCTGGTCTAGAACCAAGGAAGACTATTTCAAAATAAGTGGGAAGCCACTGAGGACAGAGATGAGAAGAAATTTCTTTGCTCAGAGGTTTGTCAATCTTTGGAATTCTCTACCCCAGAGGGCTGTGCAAGCTCAGTCATTGTGTATGTTTAAAGCAGAGGCTGACCTATTTCTAAATACCAATGATATAAGGGAATATGAGGATAGTGTGGGGAAAAGGCAATAAAGTGGATGATCAGCCATGATCGCATTGAATGGCAGGTCAGGCTGGATAAGCTGAATGCTCTTATGGTCCTATGTTCCTAAATCATTGATTGTCTTGGCTTCCACCACCCTCATGGGCAGTGAGTTCCAGCTCATTACCATCCACTGCGTCAAAATTTCTTCTTCATATTTCCCCTGCATCTCTTATCCAAAATCTTCCATCTGTGTTCCCTGGTCCGTGTTTCATCAGATAATACGAACAGTTTTTCCTCGTCTATCTTATCTAACCCAGTCAAAATCATGAGGGGTCTGGACAGAATAGGTAGGGACAAACTGTTCCCACTCGTCAAAGGATTAAGAATGGATGGGCATAGATTTAATATAAAAACAATGTACTGCGGATACTGGAAATCCGAAATAAAAATGAGAAATCCTGGAAATACTCAGCAAGTCTGGCAGCATCTGTGGAGAGAGAAGCAGAGTTAACGTTTCAGGTCAGTGACCCTTCTTCAGAACTCTATATACTTGATTTAAAAAATAGCAACGCTAACACGGGGAAAACATTTTCACACAGTTAGTGGTTAGGATTTGGAATGCACTGTCAGAGATTGCGATTGAGACACGTTCACTCGACGCATTCGAAAGTGAATTCTATAGTGAACTGAAAAGGAAGAATGTTTAGGATTATGGGGAAAATTTGGGGAAATGGCACTAAGTGATTTACTCACTCGGAGAACAGGTGCAGATGCGTTGGGCTGAATGTGTTTCGTATGTGCTGTAACAACTTTGTTATTCTCTGTGATTCCGTCATAATCTTGTACACTTCTAGTAAATCTTCCCTCAATCTCAATTACTCCAGGGAGTACAACCCCAGCTTTTCCCAGCTTTGCACCCTCGCAAGGACCCTCATATCCTTCCTAAAGAATGATGACCAGTGCTGGACACAATACTCCACTTGGGGCCTAACCAGAGTTGTATACATTTTCAGCATAACTTCCTGCTTTGTACTCTATGCCTCTATTTAAGAAGCTCAAGATCTCATATGCTTTGTAGTCATTCTCTCAATATGTCCTGCCATCTTCAAAGACCTCTGCACATCCACACACAGGTCCGTCTGTTCCTGCACACTCTTTAGATCTGTGTCATTCTATCTGCATCACCTCACACTATTCCCCCTGCAAAATGCACACCTCATACTCCTCTGTATTAAAATCGATCTGCCACTTCTCTGTCTATTCTGCTAGCCTGTCTCTATCCTGTTGCAGGCAGTTTATATCATCCTCACTGTTTACCACTCCTCCAACTTTGGTATCATTGGCAAATTTTGAGATTCTACTCTGAATTCCAAGATTGAAGTAAAGGTTCAATTGAAACTGAATAGACTGTTATATGAACGTCCATGTACACCCCATCAACAGCATGGCCCTCATCAACTTGCTCTGTTACTTCCTCAAAAAACTACAGCAAGTTAGTTAAACATGATTTTCCCTTAAGAAATCCATGCTGGCTTTCCTGAATTAATTCGCATTTGTCCATGTGACTATTAATTTTGTCCCAAATTATTTTTTTCTAGACGTTTTCGCACTACCGAAGTTAAACTGACTGGCCTGTAGTTGCTGAGCGTATCTTGACAAACTTTTTTGAACAAGGGTGCAACGTTTGCAATTCTCCAGTCCTCTGTCATCATCCCCGAGTCTAAGGAAGATTGAAAAATTATGACCAGTGCCTCTGCGATTTCTACCCTCACTTCCATCAGTATCCTTGGATGCATGTTATCTGTTCCTGGTGTTTTATCCACTTCACGCACAGAGAGCCGATTTAATACTTCCTCTTTATCAATTTTAATTCCCGCTAGTGTCTGACTTGCCTCGTCTTTCAGCAATGCCTCGATTGCATCGTAGAATCATTGAAAGGTTACGACACATAAAAAGACCCCTTGGCCCATCGTGTCTCTGCTAGCTGAAGAACGATCCACCCATTCAAATCCCACCTTCCAGCATTTAATAGATTACAACACTTGAGCTGCATATCCAAACCCGTTTGGAATGACTTCTGGGTTTCTGCCTCAACTACCCTTTTGGACAGTGAGTTCCAGACGCCCACCACCCTCTGGGAGAACATAAAGTTCTCATCTCCCCTATAGTCTTAGTACCAAGCACTTTAAATCTATGCCCCCTCGTCACTGATCCCTCTGATAATTGAATAGACCCTTCATCTCCACTCTATCCAGGCCCCTCACAATTTCGTACATTTGAATCAGATCTCCCCTCAGTCTTCTCTGTTCCAGGGAGAACAACCCCAGCCTATCAAATCTTTCCTCAAAGCTTCATTATTTCCAGTTCCGGCAACACCCTCATAAATCTCCTCTATACCCTCTCAAGTGCAATTACATCCTTTCTGTAATGAGGTGACCAGAACTGCACACAGTACTCAAGTTGTGGCCTAACTATTGATTTATACAGTTCCAGTAAATCCTCCCTGCTCTTATATTCTATACCTCGGCAAATAAAGAAAAGGATTCCATATCTTCTTCCTTGTTGTAGACAGATGCAAAGTATTTATTTAGCTATGCCCTCTGACTCCATCTATAAATACCATTTCTGGTCCTGCATTGGTTCCTTTAACTACCCTTTTACTATTTATATGCCTGCATAAAGCATTGGAAATTCCTTTAATGCTAGCTGCAAGTCTCTTTTCATGCTTTCTCTTTGCTTCTCTTATTTGCTTTTTTTTACTTCCCCTCTGGAGCTACTATATTCAGCCTGGTTCTCAACAGCGCTTTTTATCTGGCATTCTTATTATATTTATTTAGAGATGCAGCACTGAAACAGGTCCTTCAGCCCACCGAGTCTGTGCCGACCAACAACACCCATTTATACCTATCCTACGTTACTCCCATTATCCTCTCACATCCCCATCTTCCTATACAAGGGGCAGTTTATAATGGCCAACTCACTGATCAACCTAAAATTTTTATGGCTGAGAGGAAACCGGCGCACGCAGCAAAAGCCCACGCAGTTATAGGGAGAACTTGAAAACTCCGCGCAGGCAGTACCCAGAATCGAATCCAAGTCGCTGCAGCTGTGCGGTGCGGTGCTAACCACTGCGCCCCTCTGTCATAAGTTTGAAGACCTCTGAATAAAGTTGTAAACATTCGAACTACCTTCAAAGATCTGTGTGAATGCACAAGTCTCTCTGTTCCTGTCTCCTCATTTAATCCTTGTGTTTGCATTGCCTTCGCTTACACTTGCACCCTTACATTGCCTTACCTTACACTTACACCCTTACACTGTTTCAGTGCTGTATCTCTAAACTAAACTAAACTGAAACTAAACTTCCTACAAAACTATATCACTTCACACTTCACTGCGTTAAATTACTTCTGCCATGTTCCTGCCCATTCTACCAGTCAGTCTCTGTCCCCCTGAAGTCTGTTACTGTCCTTCTCACTGTTTATTAACATTTCTGAGCTTCCTGCCATCTAAAAACCTTGACATTATCCTCTCTGTACACAAGCCCATTGTATTAACATACAGCAACAGTGATCCCAACAGTGACCCTGGGGAACCCCACTGTGTACATCACTCCAGACTGAACAATAGCCATTCTGCTTTCTGTCACTTGGCTAATTTCCTGCATGCTGACATTGAACATAAAAGAAAAGATTTCCATTTATACAGCGCCTTTCATGACCACTACAAGTCCCAAAGCCATTCACAACCAATGATTGCTTTTTAATGTGTAACTCCTGTAATGTAGGAAGCACAGCAGCCAATTTCCTGTTGCGACCAGCTGAGGAATGTGTCTAGGGGTCTTTTTCTGTCATTACCTAGTGTTACTGTAAGAGTTTAATTTTAAACATGCTGTATTTTGAGCTCCCGCTTTGTGAATCCTTGTTCACAACTTTCCAATTACAAGGCAAAGAAATGAACGCAAACAGGATTGCTTTGGTTTAAAGAAGAAAGAATGACATTTATTGAAACTTGAATTTAAACTCACACCTACGAATATACGACGTGCCCACACTAGCATGCGCACACAATATAATCATGCAGATAAGAACAGCAAAGATCAGAGGAAAAGATAAGTAGAACAGTTTGAGGCAATATCGTGTTACTGTTTCTCGAACTCGCTGTATTCCTTGATTGAAGATATGGTCTTGCGTTTTGTTGGGGCCCAGTAGTCTTTTGTGAAACCTTGTTCATGGAGGAACCCTTTCTCTCTTTGTGTTTCACGTGTTTTTGCGAGATTCAGTTCCGTGGGAAATGATGACGGCAGGCAGACAGGGGAGGAGATGTTCTCGGTCCAGGATCAGACAGTGTTCTGAGTTCAAAATCTGTATTTCCAGTGTAAAACTCCTCGAGTCGTCCAGCAGGTGGTCACGTGACCAACTGGTTTGACCAGGTCTCTTTCTGCGTATTGGCGCAGGTACTGGCTCCCTTTGTTTCCGCATTGTTTGATACTACTCAAATGTCTTTCCAGTCAGGAACTTGCAATGTTTAACTTTTAATGCTCATGTGGTGAAATAATGTGTGCCCAGTCTTGGCAGCTGGGGGGGTTTGCCCGACACCTCCCCACCCAGGGGAATGAATTGTGGTTTGAAGACAAGCGGTTCATTTCATAACAGAGTTTGACAAATTAATATAAAATATAGAAAGTCCATTCATTCACCAATCTTAAGCTTATTAAACATGGTCTGTTCTAGGTGCAGGGCTGCTTTAATTTTTCCCTTTAGGGGAGTTAGTGGGGGTGGGGGCGGGTCTATCCTGAACTCACTGATGTAAAGACTTTTGTCTTCAGGGGATGGTGGTTCCCTTTTCCTCTGACTGTGGGGGAGGAGTCTTTGTTACTCTCCCCTTTGTTATCTGGGACAGTCCTACCTGCAGGGATTTGTGCAGAATTAACTGCGTTCTCCTTTGACACTTCGACCAGGTGAGGCATCACCCTCACCGTTTTTCTGCCCCCGGGAGGTCTCTATTTGTCTCTGCAGGTTCCTGTAAATGCTGTTAGCAACTCTGGCGGGGTGCTTCTCGAGTCTGCATTCACATGGGAGGATGTGGCGTCTAATGTTTCACATTTTTACGGGGTTGGTTGACCAGACAGTAGGGGGTTTCATCTGGGATTCTTCCTGGAGTTCCTTTAACCTGTCTTCTGGGTCACTTTTTCCCCTTCTCTTTCTAAAGTTTTGCCAGCCAAATGCCTGCCTGTCCCCTTTCGTTCTCGGCAGGGGTCCCTTGCAGTTCACCAGCCCTGTGCTGGATGGTCCTCTTAACACCAGTACAGGACTTCGGAGTGCAGGTTTTACTGTTGGTTGGGGTTTCCCCTCAACCTGGCACAGTAATCCACCACATCTTTGTGGAGTTTTGGCCACTCAAACTGCTGTCTTATGCGGGCTTTGGTCTTTCGTATACCGGCATGTACAGGCACTGTAGTCTAAAAGAGTCAGAGAGTTATAGAGTCATACAACACTGAAACCGGACCGTCGGTCCATCGTGATTGTGCATGGCCATCAGGCACCTATCTATTCTAATCCCATTTTCCAGCATGTGGCCCATAGCTATGGTGCTTCAAGTGTTGATCAAAATGCTTCCGAAATGTTGTGAGGATTCATGTCTCGACCAGCCTTTCAGGCAGTGTGTTCCAGATTTCAACCACCCACTGACTGAGATTTGTTTTCTTCAAATTCCCTCTAAACCTCCAGCTCCTTAAATCGATACCCCCTGGCTAGTGGCCCCCTCCGCTAAGGGATAAAAAATTCTACCTCTCTATCCTATCAATGCCCCTCGTAATTTTGTATACTTCAATCAGGTCCCCCCTCAACCTTCTCCGCTTTAAGGAAACCAAAAGAAACCTTTTCAGTCTCTCTTCATAGCTGACATGCTCCAGCCCAGACAACATCCTGGTGAATCTCCTCTGCACCCTCTCCAGTACAATCACATCCTCCCTATAGTATGGTGCCCAGAACTGCACACAGTACTCCAGCTATGACCTAACTAGTGTTTGAAACAGCTCCATCATAACCTCCCTCCTCTTATATTCTATGCCTCGGCTAATAAAGGCAAATATTCGATAAGCCTTCCCAACCAACTTATCTGCCTGTGCTGCTCCCTTCAGTGATATATGTGTAAGTACACCAAGATGCCTCTGATCAACTGTACTTCCCAGGTTCCTACCATCTATTGTATATTCCCTGGCCTTGTTAATCATCCCAAAATGCATCACCTCACGCTTCCAGGATCAAATTCCATTTGCCACTGCCCTGCTCATCTCACTAGCCAGCCTGTACCCTGTAATCAAAGCCTTTCCTCCTCACTATTTACGACACCAACAATTTTCGTGTCATCTGCGAGCTGAAACATCTTTTCACTGAAATTCAAGGTTGGGAATTTTCGGCTCGCCAGGGCTCAGCATGCCAGCATTTCCACTTAGAGGGGTTGCTCTTTCAAAGTCAATATGTCAGGACCGCCTTGAATGTCGTGATAATGAATGCAAGCTTAGGTAATTCAGTCTCAAGACAAGCCATTATTTTGCATCTCGGCTCATCAGACATGTGTGTCCTGCTGGAGACGTTGGAATGTGAAAAGGTGTTTCAGATGCAAATTGCAGTGGCCATCTTGGCTGCTAGTTTTTTAAAGATTAACTGCAGGATTTTTGACAATAAAAGTTAAATACAAATTTCCAACCAATTAATTAAGATTCTTCATTGGAATATCGTGTTTCCTTGACACAAATAACATCTACATTATATCGTCCATCTAGATTTCTGCCTCAGCCCATCTGACGTATAAACCCTTATCCGTGCCTTTGTTAAAGCATACTTCATTATTCCAATTCTATCCTGGTCACCCTGCCAGTTATAAAGCCCCATAAACCACAGCCCATTCAGAACTCTGCGGCCTGTACCCTAACTCACAGCAAATCCCAATCACCCATCACCCCTGTGCTCACTGATCTGCATTGGCTCCCAGTCTGGCAGCACGTTAATTTTAAAATTTAAATTCTTGTGTTTGAATCCCTTCCTGGTCTCATCCACCAATTAGTCCCATTCTCCTGTGCATTCCCATATTCTTGCAAAGCTAATGCTTTTGAGTCTTTTGCCAATTCACCCTTTAAAGTGAGTTGCTTTCCCTCTCCATCTCCGCTGGCTTTGGTTTTCACTCTGCGGGCCCACTGATGCCATTGTTAAAGAAACATGGATCCATAAAATGATGTGAATCACACAGACGGCCACTTCTAGTGTGGTCAACACAGTGCCCCATGCTGAACATGACTCTAATGTGGTCAGCACAGTGCCCCATGCTGGACAGGTCTCTAGTGTCGTCTGCACAGTGCCCCATGCTAGACAGGGCTCCGGTGTAGTCAGCACAGTGCCCCATACTGGACAGGGCTCTAGTGTGGTCAGCACAGTGTCCCATGCTGGACAAGGCACCAGTGTGGTCTGCACAGTATCCCATGCTTCAGGGCACCAGTGTGGTCAGCACAGTGCCCCATACTGGGCAGGGCTCTAGTGTCCTCTGTATGGTGCCCCATGGTGGACAGGACTCCAGTGCGGTCAGTACAGTGTCCCATGCTGTACAGGTCTCTAGTGTGGTCAGTACATTGCCCCATGCTAGACAGGGCTCTAGTGTCGTCTGCACAGTGCCCCATGCTGGACAGAGCTCGAGTGTGGTAATTACATTGCCCCATACTGGACAGGGCTATAGTGTCGTCTGCATAGTGCCCCATGCTGGGCAGAACTCTAGTGTGGTCAGGACAGTGCCCCATAATGGGCAGAGCTCTAGCGTGGTCAGCACACTGCGACATGGTTGACAGGGCTCTAGCGTGCTCAATACAGTGCCACATACTGGACAGGGCTCTAGTGTGGTTAGCGCAGTGACCCAGGCGGGGCAGGGTTCTAGCGTGGTCAATACAGTACCCCATACTGGACAGGGCTCGAGTGTCATCTGCACAGCGCCCCATGCTGGACAGGGCTGTACTGTGGTCAGCACAGTGCTCCATATTGGACAGGGCTCTGCTGTCGTCTGCACAGTGCCCCAGACGGGACAGGGCTGCAGTGTGGTCAACACAATGCCCCATGCTGTGCAGGGCTCTAGTGAGGTCAGCACACTGCCCCATGCCGGGCAGAGCTCTAGTGTCGTCTGCACAGTGCCCCATGCTGGACAGGGCACGAGTGTGGTTAGCACAGTGCCGCATGCTGGACAGGGCTCTAGTGTGGTCCGTACATTGCCCCATACTGGACAGGGTTCTATTGTGGTCAGCACAGTGCCCCATACTGGACAGGGCTCTAGTATGGTCAGCACAGTGCCCCATGCTGGGCAGGGCTCTAGTATGGTCAGTACATTGCCCCATGCTGGACAGGGCTCTATTGTGGTCAGCACAGTGCCCCATACTGGACAGGGCTCTAGTATGGTCAGCACAGTGCCCCATGCTGGGCAGGGCTCTAGTATGGTCAGTACATTGCCCCATGCTGGGCAGGGCTCTAGTGTGGTCAGCACAGTTCTCCATGTTAGACAGGGCACCTGTGTGGTCAGCACAGTGCCCCCATGCTAAACAGGGCTCTAGTATGGTCAGTACATTGCCCCATGCTGGGCAGGGCTCTAGTGTGGTCAGCACAGTTCTCCATGTTAGACAGGGCACCTGTGTGGTCAGCACAGTGCCCCCATGCTGGACAGGGCACTTGTATGGTCAGCACAGTGCCCCATGCTGGTCAGGGCTCCAGTGTGGTCAGCACAGTGCCCCATGCTGGACAGGGCTCTATTGTGGTCAGCACAGTGCCCCATGCTGAACAGGGCTCTAGTGTGTTCAGCACAGTGCCTCAGGCTGGGCATGGCTGTAGCCCTGGTGTGCCATGTATGCGCTGTGAGGGTGAGGATTTGTTTGAAGTGACATCAATCAGCCATTCCGGCAGCTTTGATGGACGTCTTTGAATCTTGGTCTGTGCATGTCCACATGTCAGATGAACAGACATTCAGCAGCACGAGGAAGCCTCTTTAGTGTTATTTAAATGGAGCATTCATCCAACATACAGCTGAGGGGCTTTTGACTTACCTCTGCTATTGTAAAGTTAGTGGAGGTAGTGTGGATGGTTTACTGGAGGTTGAGATGTGAGCTGTTGCAGATGTTCAGGGAGGACAGAGGATTTGGTGACCCAACTCTGGCCGAGGTATAGGGACTGCAGCTACAGTGGCTCTGAGTCTGTAACATGACAAACAAATGGAACAGAGGCGGCAGAGAGGGCAAGCTCTGCAAAGGGACTGGAAGAGGGGGCTCTGCCCTACCCACCCCGGGTTCTCCAAAAGCACTTTTCCGGCCTACACCTAACCCAGGAGCAGTGTGTAAGGTGACTCTGATTCAGAAAGGAGGTGGTCACAGAACTTAGTCACCGCCTGTAACACAACCTGGAGCCTACACCAGGGTCAGGACGGAGCTGTCCGTGGCTGCTAAGATCACAATTTCATTGAACTTCTATGTATCTGGTTATGTCCAGGCAGGAGCGGGTGACATATCCCACAGAGAGCCACAGAGAGTGATGAAGTCATTTACAACACAGAAGGAGCCATTCGGACCCTCCATGCCAGCTCTCTGTGGAACAATCCAGTCATTCCCACTCTCCCGCTCAATCCCCGTATCCCTACAAGTTCATTTCCTTCAGGTGCCCAAATATTTCCTTTTGAAATCATTGATTGTCTCGGCTTCCTCCACCCTCATGGGCAGTGAGTTCCAGCTCATTACCGTCCACTGTGTAAAAGTTCTTCCTCATATTCCCCCTGCATCTCTTACCCAGAACCTTCTATCTGTGTTCCCTAGTCCGTGTTTCATCAGTGAATGGGAACAGTTTTTCCTTGTCTGTCTTATCTAAACCTGTCAAAATCATGAGGGGCACAAAAACAAGAAATGCTGGATTCACTCAGCAGGTCTGGCAGCATCTGTGGAAAGACAAGCAGAGTTAACGTTTCGGGTCAGTGACCCTTCTTCCGAAGAAGGGTCACTGACCCGAAACGTTAACTCTGCTTCTCTTTCCACAGATGCTGCCAGACCTGCTGAGTGAATCCAGCATTTCTTGTTTTTGTTTCAGATTTCCAGCATCCGCAGTATTTTGCTTTTAAAATCATGAGGGGTCTGGACAGATTAGGTGGGGAGAAACTTTTCCCACTTGTCAAAGGAACAAAAATGGATGGGCACAGATTTAATGTACTTGTTTAAAGAAAACAATGCGAACATGAGGAAAACATTTTTGTACAGTGAGTGGTTAGGATCTGGATTGCACTGTCTGAGAGTGCGATGGAGGCAGGTTCACTTCAGGCATTGGAAAGGGAATTATATAGTGACCTGAAAAGGAATAATGTACAGGGTTATGGGAAAAAGGCACTAAGTGAATTGCTCACTCAGTGAGCCGGTGCAGATATGATGGGCCGAATAGCCTCCTTCTGTGCTGCAATAAATCTGTGATTTTCTGTGATTCTGTCACAATCTTGCACACTTCCAGTAAATATTCCCGCAATCTCCTTTTCTCCAGGGAGAACAATCCCAGTTTTTTCCAGACTAACCTTGTTGCAAAATCCCCCATCCCTGGAACCATTTTGGAAAATATCCACTGCACCCTCTCAATGACCCTCACATCCTTCCGAAAGTGTGGTGAACAGAACTGGACACAATACCCCACTTTCAGCCGAACCAGAGCTGGAAACATTTTAAGCATAACTTCCCTGTTTTTATACTCCATGCCTATATTTATGAATCCCGCCGTCTCTTATCGCTCGCTGGTTTGTCAGTTGATGTATCTGCAGGGTGACGAAGGCCATCTATATCGGGGGACGTGAATTATACTGTCTGCTCCCTCAGCCGCCACGTCATGGGGGAGAGGTACCAGAACTGAAATAACTCTCACTCCATTAATGTACAGTTGGTGTGTGAGCATGCCCAGTACATCATGTTGGGGAATGTCCACGATCCTGGCAGCAGCCACCATACCTTCATTCTGAAGCAACCAGCCGGTCCCAACGTCTTCAGGGCTTTATGGAGAATCAGGGCGGCGCAGTGGTTAGCACCGCAGCCTCACAGCTCCAGCGACCCGGGTTCAATTCTGGGTACTGCCTGTGTGGAGTTTGCAAGTTCTAGCTGTATCTGCGTGGGTTTTCTCTGGGTGCTCCGGTTTCCTCCCACATGCCAAAAGACTTGCAGGTTGGTAGGTATATTGGCCATTATAAATTGCCACTAGTATAGGAAGGTGGTAGGGAAATATAGGGACAGGTGGGGATGTACAGGTGGGAATATGGGATTAGTGTAGGATTAGGATAAATGGGTGGTTGATGGTCGGCACAGACTCGGAGGGACGAAGGGCCTGTTTCAGTGCTGTATCTCTAAACATAAACAGAATGTGGCTCCTCATAGTCAATCGATACCCCGCCCCCTCCCATATATGGCTCATGATTGTACGCCCCGAACCCCACCTCCCACTGCCAGTCAGCAGGAACATGGTGGAACAGACCAACGGTGTGATGAAGCAATGCTTCCAATGTCTGAACCGCTCGGGGCGTGTCCTCCAGTACACACTGGATCAGGTGCCCAAGTTTATGGTGTTCTGCTGCACCCTTCATATTATCACCATCATGAGGACACAGGCATTAGCACTAGGAATCCGGAGGCGACCTCAGGAGGAGGAGGAGGCAGGGAGGACATTTCCTGGATGCCTTCGATCCCGACTTGCCGAGTGCTCCGAGACAGTGCTGTCCAACTGGCTGCAGCATTTTGTATTCATTACTGCGACATGGGCGTCTCTGGCTTGGCCAGCATCCATTGCCCATCCCTAATTGTCCTTGAGAAGGTGATGGTAAGCTGCCTTCTGAACCACTGCAGTTCATGTGAGGTAGGTACAACCACAGCGCTGTTAGGAAGGGAGTTCCAGGATTTTGACTCAGCGACAGTGAAGGAACGGCGATGCAGTTCCCAGTCAGAATGGTGTGTGACTTGGAGGGGAACTTGCAGCTGGTGGAGTTTTCGCTGCCCTTGTCCTTCCGGGGGTTTCGAAGGTGCTGTCTGAGGAGCTTTGCTGAGTTGCTGCTGTTCATCTTGTAGATGGTACACACTGTTGTCACTGTGACTGGTGCTGGAGTCATAGAGTCATTTATGGTACAGATTGAGCACATGCTGTCTCTCTGCACAGTAATCCAGTCAATCCGATTCCCCCACTCAGTCCCCGTGTTTCAGCAAGTTTTTTTCCAAAGGAACAAAGAACAAAGAAAACTACAGCACAGGAACAGGCCCTTCGGCCCTCCAAGCCTGCGCCGATCCACATCCTCTATCTAAACATGTCGCCTATTTTCTACATTTTCTCACTTTGAACTCGTGACCCCTAGTAATGGAATCCCCCACTCTGGGAAAAAGCTTCTTGCTATCCACCCTGTCTATACCTCTCATCGTTTTGCACACCTCAATCAGGTCCCCCCTCAACCTCCGTCTTTCTAATGAAAATAATCCTAATCTACTCAACCTCTCTTCATAGCTAGCGCCCTCCATACCAGGCAACATCCTGGTGAACCTCCTCTGCACCCTCTCCAAAGCATCCACATCCTTTTGGTAATGTGGCGACCAGAACTACACGCAGTATTTCAAATGTGGCCGAACCAAAGTCCTATACAACTGTAACATGACCCGCCAACCCTTGTACGCAATACCCCGTCCGATGAAGGAAAGCATGCCGTATGCCTTTTTGACCACTCTATTGACCTGCGTTGCCACCTTCAGGGAAAAATGGACCTGAACACCCAAATCTCTTTGTACATCAATTTTCCCCAGGACTTTTCCATTTACTGTATAGTTCACTCTTGAATTGGATCTTCCAAAATGCATCACCTCGCATTTGCCCTGATTGAACTCCATCTGCCATTTCTCTGCCCAACTCTCCAATCTATCTGTATTCTGACAGTCCCCTTCACTATCTGCTACTCCACCAATCTCAGTGTCGTCTGCAAACTTGCTAATCAGTCCACCTATACTTTCCTCCAAATCATTTATGTACATCACAAACAACAGTGGTCCCAGCACGGATCCCTGTGGAACACCAGGTCTCCATTTTGAGAAACTCCCTTCCACTGCTACTCTCTGTCTCCTGTTGCCCAGCCAGTTCTTTATCCATCTAGCTAGTACACCCTGGACCCCATGCGCCTTAACTTTCTCCATCAGCCTACCATGGGGAACCTTATCAAACGCCTTACTGCAGTCCATGTATACGACACCTACAGCCCTTCCCTCATCAATCAACTTTGTCACTTCCTCAAATAATTCTATTAAGTTGGTAAGACGTGACCTTCCCTGCACAAAACCATGTTGCCTATCACTGATAAGCCAGTTTTCTTCCAAATGGGAATAGATCCTATCCCTTAGTATCTTCTCCAGCAGCTTCCCTACCACTGACTTCAGGCTCACCGGTCTGTAATTACCTGGATTTTCCCTCCTACCCTTCTTAAACAAGGGGACAATATTATCAATTCTCCAGTCCTCCGGGATCTCACCCGTGTTTAAGGATGCTGCAAAGACATCTGTTAAGGCCCCAGCTATTTCCTCTCTCGCTTCCCTCAGTAACCTGGGATAGATCCCATCCGGACCTCGGGACTTCTCCACCTTAATGCCTTTTAGAATACCCAACACTTCCTCCCTCCTTATGCTGACTTGATCTAGAGTAATCAAACATCTGTCCGTAAACTCAACATCCGTCATTTCCCTCTCCTCAGTGAATACTGATGCAAAGTACTCGTTTAGAATCTCACCCATTTTCCCTGACTCCACGCAGAACTTTCCTCCTTTGTCCTTGAGTGGGCCGATCCTTTCTCTTGTTACCCTCTTACTCCTTATATATGAATAAAAGGCTTTGGGATTTTCCTTAACCCTGTTTGCTAAAGATATTTCATGACCCCTTTTAGCCCTCTTAATTCATCGTTTCAGATTGGTCCTACATTCCCGATATTCTTTCAAAGCTTCGTCTTTCTTCAGCCTCCTAGACTTTATGTATGCTTCCTTTTTCCTCTTAGCTAGTTTCACAATTTCACCTGTTATCCATGGTTCCCTAATCTTGCCATTTCTATCCCTCATTTTCACAGGAACATGTCTCTCCTGCACGCTGATCAACCTCTCTTTAAAAGACTCCCACATATCAAATGTGTATTTACCTTCAACAGCAGCTCCCAATCTACATTCCACAGCTCCTGCCGAATTTTGGTATAGTTGGCCTTCCCCCAATTTAGCACTCTTCCTTTAGGACCACTCTCGTCTTTGTCCATGAATATTCTAAAACTTACGGAATTGTGATCACTCATCCCAAAGTCGTCCCCTACTAAAACTTCAACCACCTGGCCGGGCTCATTCCCCAACCCCAGGTCCAGTATGGCCCCTTCCCGAGTTAGACTATTTACATACTGCTCTAGAAAACCCTCCTGGATGCTCCTTACAAATTCTGCTCCATCTGGACCTCTAACACTAAGTGAATCCCAGTCAATGTTGGGAAAATTAAAATCTCCTATCACCACCACCCTGTTGCTCCTACATCTTTCCATAATCTGCTTACATATTTGTACCCCTATCGCACGCTCGCTGTTGGGAGGCCTGGAGTACAGCCCCAACATTGTTACCGCACCCTTCCTATTTCTGAGTTCTGCCCATCTTGCATCACTGTTAGAGTCCTCCATAGTGCCCTCCTTCAGCACAGCTGTGATATCCTCTTTGACCAGTAATGCAACTCCTCCACCCCTTTTACCTCCCTCTCTATCCCGCCTGAAGCATCGATATCCTGGGATATTTAGTTTGCAATCATGCCCTTCCCTCAACCAAGTCTCAGTAATAGCAATAACATCATACTCCCAGGTACAAATCGAAGCCCTAAGTTCATCTGCCTTAGCTACTACACTTCTTGCATTTAAACAAATGCACCTCAGACCACCAGTCCCTTTGCGTTCATCATCTGCTCCCTGCCTACTGTTTCCCTTAGTCACGCTGACTTCATTATCTAGTTCCTTACAGTCTTTAGTTACTATCTCCTTACTGTGCACTGACCTCCTCATTTGGTTCCCATCCCCATGCCACATTAGTTTAAACCCTCCCCAAAAGCGTTAGCGAAAGCACCCCCAAGGACATTGGTTCCAGTCCGGCCCAGGTGTACACCGACCAATTTGTAATAGTCCCACCTCCCCCAGAACCGGTCCCAATGTCCCAAAAATCTGAACCCCTCCCTCCTGCACCATCTCGCAAGCCACGCATTCATCCTGACTAATGTTTCATTTCTACTCTGACTATCACGTGGCACTGGTAGCAATCCTGAGATTACTGCCTCTGAGGTCCTAATTTTTAACTTGGGTCCGTACAACCTAAATTCTGCTTGTCGGACCTCATCCCGTGTTTTAACTAAATCCCAATGATATTTGTGCCTCTGTGCACATCCACAACTGGCTGTTCACCCTCCCCCTTCAGAATGTTCTGCAGCCGATCTGAGACATCCCTGACCCGTGCACCCTGGAGGCAACATACCATTCGGGAGTCTCGTTTTCGACCACAGCACCGCCTATCCACTCCCCTTTCAATCGAATCCCCGATGACTATAACCGTTCCACTCTTTTTCCCGCCCTTCCGAACAGCAGAGCCAGCCACGGTGCCATGAGCCTGGCTACTGCTGCCTTCCCCCGGTGAGCCATCTCCCTCAACAGTATCAAAAACGGTATACCTGTTTTGGAGGAAGATGACCGCAGGGGACACCTGCGCTGCCTTCCTGCTCTTTCTCTGCCTTTTGGTCACCCATTCCCTTTCTCCCTCAGCAATCCTAATCTGCGGTGTGACCAATTCGCTAAACGTGCTATCCACGACCTCCTCAAAATCGCGGATGCTCCAAAGTGAGCCAATCGGCAGCTCCAGAGCCATCATGCGGTCTAACAAGAGTTGCAGCTGGACACACGTCCCGCACGTGAAGAAGTCAGGGACATCAGCCGTGTCCCTGAGCTCCCACATTGAGCAAGAGGAGCATAACACGGCCCAGAGATCTTCTCCCATTTTTAGTCGTAAACTTAACTTAGATAAATGAAAAAGGAACGAAAGGTTTTTACCAATTACACGGCAGAGAGAAAAGGAAAAATAGAAAAAGCCTTACCTTATCTACACACCAGCGAGTTCTTTTTTTTTGGTTAAGGATGGAGGGCGGGTGGGAGACACTCCACGAGCCGTGTCACGGGTTCAGAAACGGCCCAAATATAGGCGCTTTTCACTTACCCAGAAGCACCCTGGTCCGCCGAAAACAAAAGGAAATCAAGTTTAAGTTGAAACTGACCTTCCCAGCTGATCACTCGCTCGCACTCGCTGCTCCTGAACAGGTTGCTGCACTGAAAGATAAGTTTTCTTAAACGGCCCAAATATATAGGCGTTTTACTTCCCCAGAAGCCCCCTGGACCATCGGAAACAAAAGGAATTTGAATTTAAGTTGAAACTGACCTTCACAGCTGAACACTCGCTCGCACTCTCTGCTCCCGAATAAGCTGCTGCAACGAAAGGTAAGTTATTTTAAACGGCCCGAATATATAGGCTTCTAACTTACCCAGAAGCACCCTGGTCCGCCGAAAACAAAAGGAAATTGGGTTTAAGTTGAAACTGACCTTTCCAGCTGATCACTCGCTCGCACTCTCGGCTCCCGAATAAGCTGCTTCAATGAAAGGTAAGTTATTTTAAACGGCCCAAATATATGCGCTTTTTACATACCCAGAAGCCCCCTGGTCCGCCGAAAGCAAAAGGAAATTAAGTTTAAGTTGAAACTGACCTTCCCAGCAGATCACTCGCTCGCACTCTCTGCTCCCGAATAAGCCGCTGCAATGGAAGGTAATTTATTTTAAACGGCCCAAATATATAGGCTTTTTACTTACCCAGAAGCACCCTGGTCCGCCAAACACAAAAGGAAATTAAGTTTAAGTTGAAACTGACCTTCCCAGCCGATCAATCGCTCGTACTCTCTGCTCCCGAATAAGATGCTGCAGGGAAAGGTAAGTTATTTTAAACGGCCGAACTATATAGGCTTTTTCCTTCCCCAGAAGCCCCCTGGTCCACCGAAAACGAAAGGAAATTAAATTTAAGTTGAAACTGACATTCCCAGCTGATCGGTCGCTCGCACTCTCTGCTCCCGAATAAGCTGCTGCAATGAAAGGTAAGTTATTTTAAACGGACCAAATAAATAGGCTTTTTACGTACCCAGAAGCCCCCTGGTCCGCCGAAAACAAAAGGAATTTAATTTAAGTTGTAACTGACATTCCCAGCTGATCGCTCTCTCGCATTCTCTGCTCCCAAATTAGATGCTGCAATGAAAGGTAGGTTATTTTAAACGGCCCAAATCTATACCCTTTTTACTAACCCAGAAGCCCCCGGGTCCGCCGAATGCAAAAGCAAATTAAGTTTCAGTTGAAACTGACCTTCACAGCCGATCACTCGCTCGCACTCTCTGCTCCCAAATAAGCTGCTGCAATGAAAGGTAAGTTATTTTTAACGGACCACATATATAGGCTTTTCACTTAGCCAGATGTCCCCTGGTCCACCGAAAGCAAAATAAATTTAACTTTCAGTTGAAACTGACCTTCCCAGCTGAACGCTCGCTCGCACTCTCTGCACCCGAATAAGCAGCTGCAAGGAAAGGTAAGTTACTTTAAATGGCCCAAATATATAGGCTTTTTACTTACCCAGAAGCCCACTGGTCCGCGAAAACAAAAGGAAATTAAGTTTAAGTTGAAACTGACCTTCCCAGGTGATCGCTCGCTCGCACTCTCTGCTCCCGAATAAGTTGCTGCAATGAAAGGTAAGTTATTTTAAACGGCCCAAATACATACGCGTTTTACTTACCCAGAAGCCCCCTGGTCCGACGAAAACAAAAGGAAATAGAGTTTAAGATGAAACTGACCTTCCCTGCTGATCACTCACTCGCACACTCTGCTCCCGAATAAGCTGCTGCAATGAAAGGTATGTTATTTTAAACGGCCCAAATACATACGCTTTTTACTAACCCAGAAGCCCCCTGGTCCGACGAAAACAAAAGGAAATATAGTTTAATTTGAAACTGACCTTCCCAGCTGATCGCTCACTCGCACTCTCTGCTCCCGAATATGCTGCTGCAATGAAAGATACGTTATTATAAACGGCCCAAATATATAGGTTTTTCACTTACCCAGAAGCAACCTGGTCCGCCTGAAACAGAAGGAAATTGGGTTTAAGTTGAAACTGACCTTCCCAGCTGATCACTCGCTCACACTATCTGCTCCCGAATAAGCTGCTGCAATGAAAGGTAAGTTATTTTAAACGGCCCAAATATATAGGCTTTTTACTTACCCAGAAGCCCCCTGGTCCGCCGAAAGCAAAAGGAAATTAAGTTTAATTTGAGGCTGACCTTCCCAGCCGATCACTCGCTCGCACTCTCTGCTCCCGAATAAGCTGCTGCAAGGAAAGGTAAGATGTTTTAAACGGCCCAAATAAATAGGCTTTTTACAGACCCAGTAGCCCCCTGGGCCGCCGAACACAAAAGGAATTTATGTTTAAGTTGAAACTGACCTTCCGAGCTGATCGCTCGCTCGCAGTCTCTGCTCCCGAATAAGCTGCTGCAATGAAAGGTAAGTTATTTTAAACGGACCCAATAAATAGGCTTTTTACGTACCCAGAAGCCCCCTGGTCCGCCGAAAACAAAAGGAATATAATTTAAGTTGTAACTGACATTCCCAGCTGATCACTCTCTCGCATTCTCTGCTCCGAAATAAGATGCTGCAAGGAAAGGTAAGTTACTTTAAACGGACCAAATATATAGGCTTTTTACTAACCCAGAAGCACGCTGGTCCGCCGAAAACAAAAGGAATTTAAGTTTAAGTTGAATCTGTCCTTAAGAGCTGATCGCTCGCTCGCACTCTCTGCTCCCGAATAAGCTGCTGCAATGAAAGTAAAGGTATTTTAAACGGCCCAAATACATAGGCTTTTTACTTTCCCAGAAGCCCCCTGGTCGGCCGAAAACAAAAGGATATTAAGTTTAAGTTGAAACTGACCTTCCCAGCTGATCGCCCGCTCGCACTCTCTGCTCCCGAATAAGCTGCTGCAATGAAAGGTAAGATATTTTAAACGGGCCAAATCTATACCCTTTTTACTAACCCAGAAGCCCTCGGGTCTGCCGAATGCAAAAGGAAATTAAGTTTAAGTTGAAAGTGACCTTCCCAGCTGATCACTCGCTCGCACTCTCAGCTCCCGAATACGCTGCTGCAATGAAAGGTAAGTTATTTTTAATGTACCACATATATAGGCTTTTCACTTACCCAGAAGTCCCCTGGTCCGCCGAACGCAAAATAAATTTAACTTTAAGTTGAAACTGACCTTCCCAGCTGAACGCACGCTCGCACTCTCTGCACCCGAATAAGCAGCTGCAAGGAAAGGTAAGTTACTTTAAACGTCCCAAATATATAGGCTTTTTACTTCCCCAGAAGCCCCCTGGTCCGCCGAAAGCAAAAGGAAGTTAAGTTTAAGTTGAAACTGACCTTCCCAGCTGATAACTCGCTCGCACTCTCTGCTCCCGTATAAGCTGCTGCAATGAAAGGTAAGTTATTTTAAACGGCCCAAATATATACGCTTTTTAATTACCCAGAAGCCCTCTGTTCCATCGAAAACAAAATGAATTTAAGCTTCAGTTGAAACTGACCTTCCCAGCTGATCACTCGCTCGCATTCTCTGCTCCCGAATAAGCTGCTGCAATGAAAAACAAGTTATTTTAAACGGCCCAAATACATACGCTTTTTACTGACCCAGAAGCCCCTTGGTCCGACGAAAACAAAAGGAAATATAGTTTAAGTTGAAACAGACCTTCCCAGCTGATCGCTCACTCGCACTCTCTGCTCCCGAATAAGCTGCTGCAATGAAAGATACGTTATTGTAAACGGCCCAAATATATAGGCTTTTCACTTAGCCAGAAGCAACCTGGTCCCCCTAAAACAGAAGGAAATTAAGTTTAAGTTGAAACTGACCTTCCCAGCTGAACACTCGCTCGCACTATCTGCTCCCGAATAAGCTGCTGCAATGAAAGGTAAGTTATTTTAAACGGCCCAAATATATAGGCTTTTTACTTACCCAGAAGCCCCCGGTCTGCCGAAAGCAAAAGGAAATTAAGTTTAAGTTGAGGCTGACCTTCCCAGCCGATCACTCGCTCGCACTCTCTGCTCCCGAATAAGCTGCTGCAAGGAAAGGTAAGATATTTTAAACGGCCCAAATAAATAGGCTTTTTACAGACCCAGTAGCCCCCTGGGCCGCCGAACACAAAAGGAATTTATGTTTAAGTTGAAACTGACCTTCCGAGATGATCGCTCGCTCGCACTCTCAGCTCCCGAATAAGCTGCTGCAATGAAAGGTAAGTTATTTTAAACGGACCAAATAAATAGGCTTTTTACGGACCCAGAAGCCCCCTGGTCCGCCGAAAACAAAAGAAAATTAAGTTTCAGTTGAAACTGACATTCCCAGCTGATCGCTCGCTCGCACTCTCTGCACCCGAATAAGCTGCTGCAATGAAAGGTAAGTTATTTTACACGGACCAAATAAATAGGCTTTTTACGTACCCAGAAGCCCCCTGGTCCGCCGAAAACAAAAGGAATTTAATTTAAGTTGTAACTGACATTCCCAGCTGATCGCTCTCTCGCATTTTCTGCTCCTAAATAAGATGCTGCAAGGAAAGGTAAGTTACTTTAAACGGACCAAATATATAGGCATTTTACTTACCCAGAAGCACGCTGGTCCGCCTAAAACAAAAGGAATTTAAGTTTAAGTTGAATCTGTCCTTAAGAGCTGATCGCTCGCTCGCACTCTCTGCTCCCGAATAAGCTGCTGCAATGAAAGTAAAGGTATTTTAAACGGCCCAAATACATAGGCTTTTTACTTCCCCAGAAGCCCCCTGGTCGGCCGAAAACAAAAGGATATTAAGTTTAAGTTGAAACTGACCTTCCCAGCTGATCGCCCGCTCGCACTCTCTGCTCCCGAATAAGTTGCTGCGATGAAAGGTAGGTTATTTTAAACGGCTCAAATATATAGGCTTTTTACTTCCCCAGAAGCCACCTGGCCCGCCGAAAACAAAAGGATATTAAGTTTAAGTTGAAACTGACCTTCCCAGCTGATCGCCCGCTCGCACTCTCTGCTCCCGAATAAGCTGCTGCAATGAAAGGTAAGTTATTTTAAACGGGCCAAATCTATACCCTTTTTACTGACCCAGAAGCCCCCGGGTCCGCCGAATGCAAAAAGAAATTAAGTTTAAGTTGAAACTGACCTTCCCAGCTGATCACTCGCTCGCACTCTCTACTCCCGAATAAGCTGCTGCAATGAAAGGTAAGTTATTTTTAACGGACCACATATATAGGCTTTTCACTTACCCAAAAGTCCCCTGGTCCGCTGAAAGAAAAATAAATTTAACTTTAAGTTGAAACTGAACTTCCCAGCTGAACGCTTGCTCGCACTCTCGGCACCCAAATAAGCAGCTGCAAGGGAAGGTAAGTTACTTTAAACGTCCCAAATATATAGGCTTTTTACTTACCCAGAAGCCCACTGGTCCGTGAAAACAAAAGGAAATTATGTTTAAGTTGAAACTGACCTTCCCAGCTGATCGCTCGCTCGCACTCTCTGCTCCCGAATAAGCTGCTGCAATGAAAGGTAAGTTATTTTAAACGGACCAAATAAATAGGCTTTTTACGTAGCCAGAAGCCCCCTGGTCCGCCGAAAACAAAAGAAAATTACGTTTAAGTTGAAACTGACATTCCCAGCTGATCGCTCGCTCGCACTCTCTGCACCCGAATAAGCTGCTGCAATGAAAGGTAAGTTATTTTAAACGGATAAAATAAATAGGCTTTTTACGTACCCAGAAGCTCCCTGGTCCGCCAAAAACAAAAGGAATTTAATTTAAGTTGTAACTGACATTCCCAGCTGATCGCTCTCTCTCATTCTCTGCTCCGAAATAAGATGCTGCAAGGAAAGGTAAGTTACTTTAAACGGACCAAATATATAGGCATTTTACTTACCCAGAAGCACGCTGGTCCACCGAAAACAAAAGGAATTTAAGTTTAAGTTGAATCTGTCCTTAAGAGCTGATCGCTCGCTCGCACTCTCTGCTCCCGAATAAGCTGCTGCAATGAAAGTAAAGGTATTTTAAACGGCCCAAATACATAGGCTTTTTACTTCCCCAGAAGCCCCCTGGTCGGCCGAAAACAAAAGGAATTTAAATTTAAGTTGAAACTGACCTTCCAAGCTGATCACTCGCTCGCACTCTCGGCACCCGAATAAGCAGCTGCAAAGAAAGGTAAGTTACTTTAAACGTCCCAAATATATAGGCTTTTTACTTACCCAGAAGCCCACTGGTCCGCAAAAACAAAAGGAAATTAAGTTTAAGTTGAAACTGACCTTCCCAGCTGATCGCTCGCTCGCACTCTCTGCTCCCGAATAAGCTGCTGCAATGAAAGGTAAGTTATTTCTAATGGCGGAAATATATAGGCGTCTAACGTACCCAGAAGACCCCTGGTCCGCCAAAAGCAAAAGGAATTTAACTTTAAGTTGAAACTGACCTTCCCAGCTGATCGCTCGCTCGCACTCTCTGCTCCCGAATAAACTGCTGCAATGAAAGGTAAGTTATTTTAAACGGCCCAAATACATACGCTTTTTACTTACCAGGAAGCCTCCTGGTCCGCCGAAAGCAAAAGGAAATTAAGTTTAAGTTGAAACTGACCTTCCCAGCTGATTGCTCGCTCACAATCTCTGCTCCCGAATAAGCTGCTGCAATGAAAGGCAAGTTATTTTAAACGGCCCAAATGTATAGGCCTTTTACTTACCCAGAAACCCCCTGGTCCGCCGAAAACAAAAGGAAATTAAGTTAAGTTGAAACTGACCTTCCCAGCTGATCAGTCTCTCGTACTCTCTGCTCCCGAATCAGCTGCTGCAATGAAAGGTAAGTTATTTCAAACGGCCAAAATATGTAGGCTTTTTACTTACCCAGAAGCCCCTTGGTCAGCCGAAAACAAAAGGAAATTAAGTTTAAGTTGAAACTGACCTTCCCAGCTGATCACTCGCTCGCACTCTCTGCTCCCGAATAAGCTTCTGCAATGAAAGGTAAGATATTTTAAACGGCCCAAATACATACGCTTTTTACTTTCCCAGAAGCCCCCTGGTCCGACGAAAACAAAAGGAAATATAGTTTAAGTTGAAACTGACCTTCCCAGCTGATCACTCACTCGCACTCTCTGCTCCCGAATAAGCTGCTGCAATGAAAGATACGTTATTATAAACGGCCCAAATATTTAGGCTTTTCACTTACCCAGAAGCAACCTGGTCCGACTAAAACAGAAGGAAATTAAGTTTAAGTTGAAACTGACCTTCCCAGCTGAACACTCGCTCGCACTATCTGCTCCCGAATAAGCTGCTGCAATGAAAGGTAAGTTATTTTAAACGGCCCAAATATATAGGCTTTTTGCTTACCCAGAAGCCCCCTGGTCTGCCGAAAGCAAAAGGAAATTAAGTTTAAGTTGAGGCTGACCTTCCCAGCCGATCACTCGCTCGCACTCTCTGCTCCCGAATAAGCTGCTGCAAGGAAAGGTAAGTTATTTTAAACGGCCCAAATAAATAGGCTTTTTACAGACCCAGTAGCCCCCTGGGCCGCCGAAAACAAAAGGAATTAATGTTAAAGTTGAAACTGACCTTCCGAGCTGATCGCTCGCTCGCACTCTCTGCTCCCGAATAAGCGGCTGCAAGGAAAGGTAAGTTACTTTAAACGACCCAAATATATAGGCATTTACTTACCCAGAAGCCCCCTGGTCCGCCGAAAACAAATGGAATTTAATTTAAGTTGAAACTGACCTTCCCAGCTGATCGCTCGCTCGCACTCTCTGCTCCCGAATAAGCTGCTGCAAGGAAAGCTAAGTTATTTTAAACGGCCCAAATATATAGGCTTTTTACTTACCCGGAAGACCGCTGGTCCGCCGAAAACTAAAGGAATTTAAGTTTACGTTGAAATTGACCTTCTGAGCTGATCGCTCGCTCGCATTCTCTGCTCCCGAATAAGCTGCTGGAATGAAAGGTACGTTATTATAAGCAGCCCAAATATATAGGCTTTTTACTTCCCCAGAAGCCCCCTGGTCCGCCGAAAACAAAAGGTAATTAAGTTTAAGTTGAAACTGACCTTCCCAGCTGATCGCTCACTCACACTCTCTGCTCCCGAATATGCTGCTGCAAGGAGAGGTAAGATATTTTAAACGGTCCAAATAAATAGGCTTTTTACATACCCAGAAGCCCCCTGGGCCGCCGAAAACAAAAGGAATTTATGTTTAAGTAGAAACCGACCTTCCGAGCTGATCGCTCACTCGCACTCTCTGCTCCCGAATAAGCTGCTGCAAGGAAAGGTAAGTTACTTTAAACGGCCCAAATATATAGGGTTTTTACTTACCCGGAAGCCTGCTGGTCCGCCGAAAACAAAAGGAATTTAAGTTTAAGTTGAAACTGACCTTCCCAGCTGATCGCTCGCTCGCACTCTCTGCTCCCGAATAAGCTGCTGCAATGAAAGGTACGTTATATTAAAAGGCCCAAATTTATACGCTTTTTACATACCCAGAAGCCCCCTGGTCCGCTGAAAGCAAAAGGAAATTAAGTTTAAGTTGAAACAGACCTTCCCAGCTGATCACTCGCTTGCACACTCTGCTCCCGAATAAGCTGCTGCAATGAAAGTTAAGTTATTTTTAACGGCCCAAGTAAATAGGCATTTTATTTGCCCAGAAGCCCCCTGGTCCGCCGAAAACAAAAGGAATTTAAATTTAAGTTGAAACTGACCTTCCCAACTGATCGCTCGCTCGCACTCTCTGCTCCCGAATAAGCTGCTGCAATGGAAGGTACGTTATTCTAAACGGCCCAAATATATAGGCTTTTTACTTACCCAGAAGCCCCTTGGTGAGCCGAAAACAAATGGAAAGTAAGTTTAAGTTGAAACTGACCTTCCCAGCAGATCACTCGATCGCACTCTCTGCTCCCGAATAAGCTGCTGCATTGGAAGGTACGTTATTATAAACGGACCAAGAAAATAGGCATTTTACTTACACAGAAGCCCCCTGGTCCGCCGAAAACAAAAGGAAATTATGTTTAAGTTGAAACTGACCTTCCCAGCTGATCACTCGATCGCACTCCCTGCTCCCAAATAAGCTGCTGCAATGAAAGGTAAGTTATTTCAAGCGGCCCAAACATATAGGCTTTTTATTTACCCAGAAGCCCCCTGGCCCGCCGAAAACAAAAGGAAATTAAGTTTACGTTGAAGCTGACCTTCCCAGCAGATCACTCGCTCGCACTCTCTGCTCCCGAATAAGCTGCTGCAATGAAAGGTAAGTTACTATAAATGGCCCAAATATATAGGCTTTTTACTTACCCAGAAGCCCCCTGGCCCGCCGAAAACAAAAGGAAATTAAGTTTACGTTGAAGCTGACCTTCCCAGCTGATCACTCGCTCGCACTCTCTGCTCCTGAATAAGCTGCTGCAATGAAAGGTAAGTTACTTTAAACTGCACAAATATATAGGCTTTTTACTTACCCAGAAGCCCGCTGGTCCGCCGAAAACAAAAGGAAATTAAGTTTAAGTTGAAACTGACCTTCCCAAGTGATCACTCGATCGCACTCTCTGCTCCTGAATAAGCTGCTGCAATGAATGGTAAGTTATTTCAAGCGGACCAAATATATAGGCTTTTTACTTACCCAGAAGCACCCTGGTCCGCCGAAAACAAAAGGAAATTAAGTTTAAGTTGATGCTGACCTTCCCAGCTGATCATTCACTCGCCCTCTCTGCTCCCGAACAAGTTGCTGCACTGAAAGTTAAGTTATTTTAAACGGCCCAAATGTATAGGCTTTTTACTTAACCAGAAGCCCCCTGGTCCACCGAAAACAAAAGGAATTTAAATTTAAGTTGTAACTGACCTTCCCAGCAGATCACACGCTCGCACTCTCTGATCCCGAATAAGCTGCTGCACTGAAAGGTAAGTTATTTTAAACGGCCCAAGGAAATAGGCATTTTGCTTACCCAGAAGCCCCCTGGTCCGCCGAAAACAAAAGGAAATTAAGTTTAAGTTGAAGCTGACCTTCCCAGCTGATCACTCGCTCGCACACTCTGCTCTCGAATAAGCCTCTGCAATGAAAGTTACGTTATTTCAAATGGGCCAAATATACAGCCATTTCACTTACCCAGAAACTCCCTTGTCCGCACAAAACGAAAGGAAATTAAGTTTAAGTTGAAGCTGACCTCCCAGCTGATCACTCGCTCGGACTCTCTGCTCCCGAATAAGCTGCTGCAATGAAAGGTAAGTTATTTCAAGCGGCCCAGATATATAGGCTTCTTACTTACCCAGAAGCCCCCTGGTCCGCCGAAAACAAAAGGAAATTAAGTTTCAGTTGATTCTGACCTTCCCAGCTGATCACTCGCTCGCACTCTCTGCTCCCGAATAAGCTGCTGCAATGAAAGGTAAGTTACTTTAAACGGCCCAAATATATAGGCTTTTTACTTACCCGGAAGCCCGCTGGTCCACAGAAAACAAAAGGAAATTAGGTTTAGGTTGAAACTGACCTTCCCAGCTGATCGCTCAATCGCACTCTCTGCTCCCGAATAAGCTGCTGCAATGAAAGGTAAGTTATTTCAAGCGGCCCAGATATATAGGCTTCTTACTTACCCAGAAGCCCCCTGGTCCGCCGAAAACAAAAGGAAATTAAGTTTCAGTTGATTCTGACCTTCCCAGCTGATCACTCGCTTGCACTCTCTGCTCCCGAACAAGTTGCTGCACTGAAAGGTATTTATTTTAAACGGACCAAATCTATTGGCTTTTTACATAATCAGAAGTCCCCTGGTCCACCGAAAACAAAAGGAATTTAAATTTAAGTTGCAACTGACCTTCCCAGCTGATCATTTGCTCGCACTCTCTGCTCCCAAATAAGCTGCTGCAGTGAAAGCTAAGTTATTTTAAACGGCCCAAGTATACAGGCTTTTTACTTACCCAGAAGCCCCCTGGTCAGCCGAAAGCAAAAGGAAATTAAGTTTAAGTTGAAACTGACCTTCCCAGCTGATCGCTCGCTCGCACTCTCTGCTCCCGAATAAGCTGCTGCAATGGAAGGTACGTTATTATAAACGGCCCAAATATATAGGCTTTTTACTTACCCAGAAGCCCCTTGGTGACACGAAAACAAATGGAAAGTAAGTTTAAGTTGAAACTGACCTTCCCAGCTGATCACTCGCTCGCACTCTCTGCTCCCGAATAAGCTGCTGCAATGAAAGGTAAGTTACTTCAAACGGCCCAAATATACCACCTTTTTACTTACCCAGAAGCCCCCTGGTCCGTGGAAAACGAAAGGAAATTAAGTTTAAGTTGATGCTGACCTTCCCAGCTGATCACACCCTCGCACCCTCTGCTCCCGAATAAGCTGCTGCAATGAAAGGTAAGTTACATTAAACGGCCCAAATATATAGGCGTTTTACTTACCCGGAAGCGCGCTTGTCCGCCGAAAACAAAAGGAAATTAAGTTTAAGTTGAAGCTGACCTTCCCAGCTTATCACTCGCTCGCACTCTCTGCTCCCGAATAAGCTGCTGCAATGAAAGGAAAGTTATTTTAAAAGGCCCAAGGAATTAGGCACTTTACTTACACAGAAGCCCCCTGGTCCGCCGAAAACAAAAGGAAATTAAGTTTAAGTTGAAACTGACCTTCCCAGCTAATCACTCGATCGCACTCTCTGCTCCCGAATAAGCTGCTGCAATGAAAGGTAATTTATTTCAAGCGGCCCAAATATATAGGCTTTTTACTTACCCAGAAGCCCCCTGGCCCGCCGAAAACAAAAGGAAATTAAGTTTACGTTGAAGCTGACCTTCCCAGCTGATCACTCGCTCGCACTCTCTGCTCCCGAACAAGTTGCTGCACTGAAAGGTATTTATTTTAAACGGACCAAATCTATTGGCTTTTTACATAATCAGAACTCCCCTGGTCCACCGAAATCAAAAGGAATTTAAATTTAAGTTGTCACTGACCTTCCCAGCTGATCATTTGCTCGCACTCTCTGCTCCCAAATAAGCTGCTGCAGTGAAAGCTAAGTTATTTTAAACGGCCCAAGTATACAGGCTTTTTACTTACCCAGAAGCCCCCTAGTCAGCCGAAAGCAAAAGGAAATTAAGTTTAAGTTGAAACTGACTTTCCCAGCTGATCGCTCGCTCGCACTCTCTGCTCCCGAATAAGCTGCTGCAATGGAAGGTACGTTATTATAAACGGCCCAAATATATAGGCTTTTTACTTACCCAGAAGCCCCTTGGTGACACGAAAACAAATGGAAAGTAAGTTTAAGTTGAAACTAAACTTCCCAGCTGATCACTCGCTCGCACTCTCTGCTCCCGAATAAGCTGCTGCAATGAAAGGTAAGTTATTTCAAACGGCCCAAATATACCACCTTTTTACTTACCCAGAAGCCCCCTGGTCCGTGGAAAACGAAAGGAAATTAAGTTTAAGTTGATGCTGACCTTCCCAGCTGATCACACCCTCGCACCCTCTGCTCCCGAATAAGCTGCTGCAATGAAAGGTAAGTTACTTTAAACGGCCCAAATATATAGGCTTTTTACTTACCCGGAAGCGCGCTTGTCCGCCGAAAACAAAAGGAAATTAAGTTTAAGTTGAAGCTGACCTTCCCAGCTGATCACTCGCTCGCACTCTCTGCTCCCGAATAAGCTGCTGCAATTAAAGGTAAGTTATATTAAAAGGCCCAAATTTATACGCTTTTTACATACCCAGAAGCCCCCTGGTCCGCCGAAAACAAAAGGAAATTAAGTTTAAGTTGAAACTGACCTTCCCAGCTGATCACTCGCTTGCACACTCTGCTCCCGAATAAGCTGCTGCAATGAAAGTTAAGTTATTTTTAACGGCCCAAGTAAATAGGCATTTTATTTGCCCAGAAGCCCCCTGGTCCGCCGAAAACAAAAGGAATTTAAATTTAAGTTGAAACTGACCTTCCCAACTGATCGCTCGCTCGCACTCTCTGCTCCCGAATAAGCTGCTGCAATGGAAGGTACGTTATTCTAAACGGCCCAAATATATAGGCTTTTTACTTACCCAGAAGCCCCTTGGTGAGCCGAAAACAAATGGAAAGGAAGTTTAAGTTGAAACTGACCTTCCCAGCAGATCACTCGCTCGAACTCTCTGCTCCCGAATAAGCTGCTGCAATGAAAGGTAAGTTATTTCAAACGGCCCAAATATACAGTGTTTTTACTTACCCAGAAGCCCCCTGGTCCGCGGAAAACAAAAGGAAATTAAGTTTAAGTTGATGCTGACCTTCCCAGCTGATCACACCCTTGCACCCTCTGCTCCCGAATAAGCTGCTGCAATGAAAGGTAAGTTACTATAAACGGCCCAAATATATAGGCTTTTTACTTACCCAGAAGCCCCCTGGCCCGCCGGAAACAAAAGGAAATTAAGTTTAAGTTGAAACTGACCTTCCCAGCAGATCACTCGATCGCACTCTCTGCTCCCGAATAAGCTGCTGCAATGAAAGGTAAGTTATTTTAAAAGGCCCAAGGAATTAGGCACTTTACTTACACAGAAGCCCCCTGGTCTGCCGAAAACAAAAGGAAATTAGGTTTAGGTTGAAACTGACCTTCCCAGCTGATCGCTCAATCGCACTCTCTGCTCCCGAATAAGCTGCTGCAATGAAAGGTAAGTTATTTCAAGCGGCCCAGATATATAGGCTTCTTACTTACCCAGAAGCCCCCTGGTCCGCCGAAAACAAAAGGAAATTAAGTTTCAGTTGATTCTGACCTTCCCAGCTGATCACTCGCTCGCACTCTCTGCTCCCGAATAAGCTGCTGCAATGAAAGGTAAGTTACTTTAAACGGCCCAAATATATAGGCTTTTTACTTACCCTGAAGCCCGCTGGTCCGCGAGAACAAAAGGAAATTAGGTATAAGTTGAAACTGTCCTTCCCAGCTAATCACTCGATCGCAATCTCTGCTCCCGAATAAGGTGCTGCAATGAAAGGTAAGTTATTTAAAGCGGCCCAAATATATAAGCTATTTACTTACCCAGAAGCCCCCTGGTCCGCCGAAAACAAAAGGAAATTAAGTTTGAGTTGAAGCTGACCTTCCCAGCTGATCACTCGCTCAAACTTTCTGCTCCCGAACAAGTTGCTGCACTGAAAGGTATTTATTTTAAACGGACCAAATCTATTGGCTTTTTACATAATCAGAAGTCCCCTGGTCCACCGAAAACAAAAGGAATTTAAATTTAAGTTGCAACTGACCTTCCCAGCTGATCATTTGCTCGCACTCTCTGCTCCCGAATAAGCTGCTGCAGTGAAAGCTAAGTTATTTTAAACGGCCCAAGTATACAGGCTTTTTACTTACCCAGAAGCCCCCTGGTCAGCCGAAAGCAAAAGGAAATTAAGTTTAAGTTGAAACTGACCTTCCCAGCTGATCGCTCGCTCGCACTCTCTGCTCCCGAATAAGCTGCTGCAATGGAAGGTACGTTATTATAAATGGCCCAAATATATAGGCTTTTTACTTACCCAGAAGCCCCTTGGTGACACGAAAACAAATGGAAAGTAAGTTTAAGTTGAAACTGACCTTCCCAGCTGATCACTCGCTCGCACTCTCTGCTCCCGAATAAGCTGCTGCAATGAAAGGTAAGTTATTTCAAACGGCCCAAATATACCACCTTTTTACTTACCCAGCAGCCCCCTGGTCCGTGGAAAACGAAAGGAAATTAAGTTTAAGTTGATGCTGACCTTCCCAGCTGATCACACCCTCGCACCCTCTGCTCCCGAATAAGCTGCTGCAATGAAAGGTAAGTTACTTTAAACGGCCCAAATATATAGGCGTTTTACTTACCCGGAAGCGCGCTTGTCCGCCGAAAACAAAAGGAAATTAAGTTTAAGTTGAAGCTGACCTTCCCAGCTTATCACTCGCTCGCACTCTCTGCTCCCGAATAAGCTGCTGCAATGAAAGGTAAGTTATTTTAAAAGGCCCAAGGAATTAGGCACTTTACTTACACAGAAGCCCCCTGGTCCGCCGAAAACAAAAGGAAATTAAGTTTAAGTTGAAACTGACCTTCCCAGCTGATCACTCGATCGCACTCTCTGCTCCCGAATAAGCTGCTGCAATGAAAGGTAATTTATTTCAAGCGGCCCAAATATATAGGCTTTTTACTTACCCAGAAGCCCCCTGGCCCGCCGAAAACAAAAGGAAATTAAGTTTACGTTGAAGCTGACCTTCCCAGCTGATCACTCGCTCGCACTCTCTGCTCCCGAACAAGTTGCTGCACTGAAAGGTATTTATTTTAAACGGACCAAATCTATTGGCTTTTTACATAATCAGAACTCCCCTGGTCCACCGAAATCAAAAGGAATTTAAATTTAAGTTGTCACTGACCTTCCCAGCTGATCATTTGCTCGCACTCTCTGCTCCCAAATAAGCTGCTGCAGTGAAAGCTAAGTTATTTTAAACGGCCCAAGTATACAGGCTTTTTACTTACCCAGAAGCCCCCTAGTCAGCCGAAAGCAAAAGGAAATTAAGTTTAAGTTGAAACTGACTTTCCCAGCTGATCGCTCGCTCGCACTCTCTGCTCCCGAATAAGCTGCTGCAATGGAAGGTACGTTATTATAAACGGCCCAAATATATAGGCTTTTTAGTTACCCAGAAGCCCCTTGGTGACACGAAAACAAATGGAAAGTAAGTTTAAGTTGAAACTGACCTTCCCAGCTGATCACTCGCTCGCACTCTCTGCTCCCGAATAAGCTGCTGCAATGAAAGGTAAGTTATTTCAAACGGCCCAAATATACCACCTTTTTACTTACCCAGAAGCCCCCTGGTCCGTGGAAAACGAAAGGAAATTAAGTTTAAGTTGATGCTGACCTTCCCAGCTGATCACACCCTCGCACCCTCTGCTCACGAATAAGCTGCTGCAATGAAAGGTAAGTTACTTTAAACGGCCCAAATATATAGGCTTTTTACTTACCCGGAAGCGCGCTTGTCCGCCGAAAACAAAAGGAAATTAAGTTTAAGTTGAAGCTGACCTTCCCAGCTGATCACTCGCTCGCACTCTCTGCTCCCGAATAAGCTGCTGCAATGAAAGGTAAGTTATTATAAACGGCCCAAGGAATTAGGCACTTTACTTACACAGAAGCCCCCTGGTCCGCCGAAAACAAAAGGAAATTAAGTTTAAGTTGAAACTGACCTTCCCAGCTGATCACTCGATCGCACTCTCTGCTCCCGAATAAGCTGCTGCAATGAAAGGTAATTTATTTCAAGCGGCCCAAATATATAGGCTTTTTACTTACCCAGAAGCCCCCTGGCCCGCCGAAAACAAAAGGAAATTAAGTTTAAGTTGAAACTGACCTTCCCAGCTGATGACTCGCTCGCACTCTCTGCTCCCGAATAAGCTGCTGCAATGAAAGGTAAGTTACATTAAACGGCCCAAATGTATAGGCTTTCTACTTAACCAGAAGCCCCCGGTCCACCGAAAACAAAAGGTATTTAAATTTAAGTTGCAACTGACCTTCCCTTCTGATCGCTCGCTCGCACTCTCTGCTCCCGAATAAGCTGCTGCAATGAAAGGTAAGTTATTTCAAACGGCGCAAATATATAGGCTTTTTACTTTCCCAGAAAAACCCTGGCCCCCCGAAAGCAAAAGGAAATTAGGTATAAGTTGAAACTGTCCTTCCCAGCTAACCACTCGATCGCAATCTCTGCTCCTGAAAAAGGTGCTGCAATGAAAGGTAAGTTATTTCAAGCGGACCAAATATATAGGCTTTTCACTTACCCAGAAGCACCCTGGTTCGCCGAAAACAAAAGGAAATTAAGTTTAAGTTGAAACTGACCTTCCCAGCTGATCAGTCGCTCGCACTCTCTGATCCCGAATAAGCTGCTGCAATGAAAGCTAAGTTATTTTAAACGGCCCAAGTATACAGGCTTTTTACTTACCCAGAAGCCCCCTGGTCCGCCGAAAGCAAAAGGAAATTAAGTTGAAGTTGAAACTGACCTTCCCAGCTGATCGATCGCTCGCAATCTCTGCTCCCGAACATGTTGCTGCACGGAAAGTTATTTATTTTAAACGGACCAAATGTATTGGCTTTTTACATAATCAGAAATCCCCTGGTCCACCGAAAACAAAAGGAATTTAAATTTAAGTTGTAACTGACCTTCCCAGCTGATCACTCGCTCGCACTCTCTGCTCCCGAATAAGCTGCTGCAATGAAAGCTAAGTTATTATAAACGGCCCAAGGAATTAGGCACTTTACTGACACAGAAGCCCCCTGGTCCGCCGAAAACAAAAGGAAATTAAGTTTAAGTTGAAACTGACCTTCCCAGCTGATCACTCGATCGCACTCTCTGCTCCCGAATAAGCTGCTGCAATGGAAGGTACGTTATTATAAACGGCTCAAATATATAGGCTTTTTACTTACCCAGAAGCCCCTTGGTGACACGAAAACAAATGGAAAGTAAGTTTAAGTTGAAACTGACCTTCCCAGCTGATCACTCGCTCGCACCCTCTGCTCCCGAATAAGCTGCTGCAATGAAAGGTAAGTTATTTCAAACGGCCCAAATATACCGCCTTTTTACTTACTCAGAAGCCCCCTGGTCCGCGGAAAACGAAAGGAAATTAATTTTAAGTTGATGCTGACCTTCCCAGCTGATCACACCCTCGCACCCTCTGCTCCCGAATAAGCTGCTGCAATGAAAGGTAAGTTACTTTAAACGGCCCAATTATATAGGCTTTTTACTTACCCGGAAGCGCGCTTGTCCGCCGAAAACAAAAGGAAATTAAGTTTAAGTTGAAGCTGACCTTCCCAGCTGATCACTCGCTCGCACTCTCTGCTCCCGAATAAGCTGCTGCAATGAAAGGTAAGTTATTTTAAACGGCCCAAGGAAATAAGCATTTTACTTACACAGAAGCCCCCTGGTCCGCCGAAAACAAAAGGAAATTAAGTTTAAGTGAAAATGACCTTCCCAGCTGATCACTCGCTCGCAATCTCTGATCCCGAATAAGCTGCTGCAATGAAAGGTAAGTTCTTTTTAGCGGCCCAAGGAAATAGGCATTTTACTTACCCAGAAGCCCCCTGGTCCGCCGAAAACAAAAGGAAGTTAAGTTTAAGTTGAAGCTGACCTTCCCAGCTGATCACTCGCTCGCACTCTCTGCTCTCGAATAAGCCTCTGCAATGAAAGTTAAGTTATTTCAAATGGGCCAAATGTACAGCCATTTTACATACCCAGAAACCTCCTTGTCCACGCAAAACGAAAGGAAATTAAGTTTAAGTTGAAGCTGACCTCCCAGCTGATCACTCGCTCGTACTCTCTGCTCCCGAATAAGCTGCTGCAATGAAAGGTAAGTTACTTTAAACGGCCCAAGGAAATAGGCATTTTACTTACCCAGAAGCCCCCTGGTCCGCCGAAAACAAAAGGAAATTAAGATTACGATGAAGCTGACCTTCCCAGCTGATCACCCGCTCGCACTCTCTGCTCCCGAATAAGCTGCTGCAATGAAAGGTAAGTTATTTTAAACGGCCCAAGGAAATAGGCATTTTACTTACCCAGAAGCCCCCTGGTCCGCCGAAAACAAAAGGAAATTAAGTTTAAGTTGAAGCTGACCTTCCCAGCTGATCACTCGCTCGCACACTCTGCTCTCGAATAAGCCTCTGCAATGAAAGTTACGTTATTTCAAATGGGCCAAAGAGACAGCCATTTCACTTACCCAGAAACTCCCTTGTCCGCGCAAAACGAAAGGAAATTAAGTTTAAGTTGAAGCTGACCTCCCAGCTGATCACTCGCTCGGACTCTCTGCTCCCGAATAAGCTGCTGCAATGAAAGGTAAGTGACTTTCAACGGCGCAAATATATAGGCTTTTTACTTACCCGGAAGCCCGCTGGTCCGCCGAAAACAAAAGGAAATTAGGTTTAAGTTGAAACTGACCTTCCCAGCTGATCGCTCAATCGCACTCTCTGCTCCCGAATAAGCTGCTGCAATGAAAGGTAAGTTATTTCAAGCGGCCCAGATATATAGGCTTCTTACTTACCCAGAAGCCCCCTGGTCCGCCGAAAACAAAAGGAAATTAAGTTTCAGTTGATTCTGACCTTCCCAGCTGATCACTCGCTCGCACTCTCTGCTCCCGAATAAGCTGCTGCAATGAAAGGTAAGTTACTTTAAACGGCCCAAATATATAGGCTTTTTACTTACCCTGAAGCCCGCTGGTCCACGAGAACAAAAGGAAATTAGGTATAAGTTGAAACTGTCCTTCCCAGCTAATCACTCGATCGCAATCTCTGCTCCCGAATAAGGTGCTGCAATGAAAGGTAAGTTATTTAAAGCGGCCCAAATATATAAGATATTTACTTACCCAGAAGTCCCCTGGTCCACCGAAAACAAAAGGAATTTAAATTTAAGTTGCAACTGACCTTCCCAGCTGATCATTTGCTCGCACTCTCTGCTCCCAAATAAGCTGCTGCAGTGAAAGCTAAGTTATTTTAAACGGCCCAAGTATACAGGCTTTTTACTTACCCAGAAGCCCCCTGGTCAGCCGAAAGCAAAAGGAAATTAAGTTTAAGTTAAAACTGACCTTCACAGCTGATCGCTCGCTCACACTCTCTGCTCCCGAATAAGCTGCTGCAATGGAAGGTACGTTATTATAAACGGCCCAAATATATAGGCTTTTTACTTACCCAGAAGCCCCTTGGTGACACGAAAACAAATGGAAAGTAAGTTTAAGTTGAAACTGACCTTCCCAGCTGATCACTCGCTCGCACTCTCTGCTCCCGAATAAGCTGCTGCAATGAAAGGTAAGTTATTTCAAACGGCCCAAATATACCACCTTTTTACTTACCCAGAAGCCCCCTGGTCCGTGGAAAACGAAAGGAAATTAAGTTTAAGTTGATGCTGACCTTTCCAGCTGATCACACCCTCGCACCCTCTGCTCCCGAATAAGCTGCTGCAATGAAAGGTAAGTTACTTTAAACGGCCCAAATATATAGGCGTTTTACTTACCCGGAAGCGCGCTTGTCCGCCGAAAACAAAAGGAAATTAAGTTTAAGTTGAAACTGACCTTCCCAGCTGATCACTCGATCGCACTCTCTGCTCCCGAATAAGCTGCTGCAATGAAAGGTAATTTATTTCAAGCGGCCCAAATATATAGGCTTTTCACTTACCCAGAAGCACCCTGGTTCGCCAAAAACAAAAGGAAATTAAGTTGAAGTTGAAACTGACCTTCCCAGCTGATCGATCGCTCGCACTCTCTGCTCCCGAACAAGTTGCTGCACGGAAAGTTATTTATTTTAAACGGACCATATGTATTGGCTTTTTACATAATCAGAAATCCCCTGGTCCACCGAAAACAAAAGGAATTTAAATTTAAGTTGTAACTGACCTTCCCAGCTGATCACTCGCTCGCACTCTCTGCTCCCGAATAAGCTGCTGCAGTGAAAGCTAAGTTATTATAAACGGCCCAAGGAATTAGGCACTTTACTTACACAGAAGCCCCCTGGTCCTCCGAAAACAAAAGGAAATTAAGTTTAAGTTGAAACTGACCTTCCCAGCTGATCACTCGATCGCACTCTCTGCTCCCGAATAAGCTGCTGCAATGGAAGGTACGTTATTATAAACGGCTCAAATATATAGGCTTTTTACTTACCCAGAAACCCCTTGGTGACACGAAAACAAATGGAAAGTAAGTTTAAGTTGAAACTGACCTTCCCAGCTGATCACTCGCTCGCACTCTCTGCTCCCGAATAAGCTGCTGCAATGAAAGGTAAGTTATTTCAAACGGCCCAAATATACCGCCTTTTTACTTACCCAGAAGCCCCCTGGTCCGCGGAAAACGAAAGGAAATTAAGTTTAAGTTGATGCTGACCTTCCCAGCTGATCACTCGCTCGCAATCTCTGATCCCGAATAAGCTGCTGCAATGAAAGGTAAGTTGTTTTTAGCGGCCCTAGGAAATAGGCATTTTACTTACCCAGAAGCCCCCTGGTCCGCCGAAAACAAAAGGAAGTTAAGTTTAAGTTGAAACTGACCATCCCAGCTGATCACTCCATCGCACTCTCTGCTCTCGAATAAGCCTCTGCAATGAAAGTTAAGTTATTTCAAATGGGCCAAATGTACAGCCATTTTACATACCCAGAAACCTCCTTGTCCACGCAAAACGAAAGGAAATTAAGTTTAAGTTGAAGCTGACCTCCCAGCTGATCACTCGCTCGTACTCTCTGCTCCCGAATAAGCTGCTGCAATGAAAGGTAAGTTACTTTAAACGGCGCAAATATATAGGCTTTTTACTTACCCAGAAGCCCCCGGCCCGCCGAAAACAAAAGGAAATTAAGATTACGATGAAGCCTCCCTTCCCAGCTGATCACCCGCTCGCACTCTCTGCTCCGGAATAAGCTGCTGAAATGAAACGTAATTTATTTCAAGCGTCCCAAATATATAGGCTTCTTACTTACCCAGAAGCCCCCGGCCCGCCGAAAACAAAAGGAAATTAAGATTACGATGAAGCTGACCTTCCCAACTGATCACCCGCTCGCACTCTCTGCTCCCGAATAAGCTGCTGCAATGAAAGGTAAGTTACATTAAACGGCCCAAATGTATAGGCTTTTTACTTAACCAGAAGCCCCCGGTCCACCGAAAACAAAAGGAATTTAAATTTAAGTTGTAACTGACCTTCCCTGCTGATCGCTCGCTCGCGCTCTCTGCTCCCGAATAAGCTGCTGCAATGAATGGTAAGTTATTTTAAACGGCGCAAATATATAGGCTTTTTACTTACCCAGAAAAACCATGGCCCCCAGAAAGCAAAAAGAAATTAAGTTTAAGTTGAAATTGAACTTCCCAGCTGATCAATCGCTCGCACTCTCGGCTCCCGAATAAGCTGCTGCAATGAAAGGTAAGTTATTTTAAATGGCGCAAATATATAGGCTTTTTAGTTACCCAGAAGCCCCCTGGTCCGTCAAACACAAAAGGAAATTAAGTTTAAGTTGAAAATGACATTCCCAGCCGATCACTCGCGCGCACTCTCTGCTCCCGATTTATCTGCTGCAATGCAAGGTAAGATATTTCAAGCGGCCCAAATATATAGGCTTTTTACTTACCCAGAAGCCCCCTGGTCCGCCGAAAACAAAAGGAAATTAAGTTTAAGTTGAAGCTGACCTTCCCAGCTGATCACTCGCTCGCACTCTCTGCTCCCGAATAAGCTGCTGCAATGAAAGGTAAGTTATTTTAAACGGACCAAATATACAGGCTTTCCACTTAACCAGAAGCACCCTGGTCCGCTGAAAACAAAAGGAAATTAAGTTTAAGATGAAACTGACCTTCCCAGCTGATGGCTCGCTCGCACTCTCTGCTCCCGAACAGGTTGCTGCACTGGAAGGTAATTTATTTTAAACGGCCCAAATGTGTAGGCTTTTTACTTACCCAGAATTCCCCTGGTCCGCCGAAAGCAAAAGGAAATTAAATTTAAGTTGAAACTGACCTTCCCAGCTGATCACTCGATCGCACTCTCTGCTCCCGAATAAGCTGCTGCAATGAATGGTAAGTTATTTCAAGCGGCCCAAATATATAGGCATTTTACTTACCCAGAAGCCCCCTGGTCCGCCGAAAACAAAAGGAAATTAAGTTTAAGTTGAAGCTGACCTTCCCAGCTGATCACTCGCTCGCACTCTCTGCTCCCGAATAAGCTGCTGCAATGAAAGGTAAGTTATTTTAAACGGCGCAAATATATAGGCTTTTTACTTACCCAGAAAAACCATGGCCCCCAGAAAGCAAAAAGAAATTAAGTTTAAGTTGAAATTGAACTTCCCAGCTGATCAATCGCTCGCACTCTCGGCTCCCGAATAAGCTGCTGCAATGAAAGGTAAGTTATTTTAAATGGCGCAAATATATAGGCTTTTTAGTTACCCAGAAGCCCCCTGGTCCGTCAAACACAAAAGGAAATTAAGTTTAAGTTGAAAATGACATTCCCAGCCGATCACTCGCGCGCACTCTCTGCTCCCGATTAATCTGCTGCAATGCAAGGTAAGATATTTCAAGCGGCCCAAATATATAGGCTTTTTACTTACCCAGAAGCCCCCTGGTCCGCCGAAAACAAAAGGAAATTAAGTTTAAGTTGAAGCTGACCTTCCCAGCTGATCACTCGCTCGCACTCTCTGCTCCCGAATAAGCTGCTGCAATGAAAGGTAAGTTATTTTAAACGGCCCAAATATACAGGCTTTTCACTTAACCAGAAGCACCCTGGTCCGCTGAAAACAAAAGGAAATTAAGTTTAAGATGAAACTGACCTTCTCAGCTGATGGCTCGCTCGCACTCTCTGCTCCCGAACAGGTTGCTGCACTGGAAGGTAATTTATTTTAAACGGCCCAAATGTGTAGGCTTTTTACTTAACCAGAATTCCCCTGGTCCGCCGAAAGCAAAAGGAAATTAAATTTAAGTTGAAACTGACCTTCCCAGCTGATCACTCGAGCGCACTCTCTGCTCCCGAATAAGCTGCTGCAATGAATGGTAAGTTATTTCAAGCGGCCCAAATATATAGGCTTTTTACTTACCCAGAAGCCCCCTTGTCCGCCGAAAACAAAAGGAAATTAAGTTTAAGTTGAAACTGACCCTCACAGCTGATCACTCGATCGCACTCTCTGCTCCCGAATAAGCTGCTGCAATGTAAGTTAAGTTATTTCAAACGGCCCAAATATATAGGCTTCTAACTTACCCAGAAGCCCCCTGGTCCGCGAAAACAAAAGGAAATTAAGTTTAAGTTGAAGCTGACCTTCCCAGCTGATTAGTCGCTTGCACTCTCTGCTCCCAAATAAGCTGCTGCAATGAAAGGTAAGTTATTTTAAACGGCCCAAGGAAATAGGCATTCTACTTACACAGAAGCCCCCTGGTCCGCCGAAAACATAAAGAAATTAAGTTTAAGTTGAAACTGACCTTCCCAGCTGATCACTCGATCGCACTCTCTGCTCCCGAATAAGCTGCTGCAATGAAAGGTAAGTTACTTTAAACGGCCCAAATATATAGGCTTTTTACTTACCCAGAAGCCGGCTGGTCCGCCGAAAACAAAAGGAAATTAAGCTTAAGTTGAAACTGACCTTCCCAACTGATCACTCGATCGCACTCTCTGCTCCCGAATAAGCTGCTGCAATGAATGGTAAGTTATTTCAAGCGGCCCAAATATTTAGGCTTTTTACTTACTCAGAAGCCCCCTGGTCCGCCGAAAACAAAAGGAAATTCAGTTTAAGTTGAAACTGACCCTCACAGCTGATCACTCGATCGCACTCTCTGCTCCCGAATAAGCTGATGCAATGAAAGTTAAGTTATTTTAAGCGGCCCAAATATATAGGCTTTTTACTTACCCAGAAGCCCCCTGGTCCGCTGAAAACAAAAGGAAATTAAGTTTAAGTTGAAGCTGACCTTCCCAGCTGATCACTCGCTTGCACTCTCTGATCCCGAATAAGCTGCTGCAATGAAAGGTAAGTTATTTTAAACGGCCCAAATATATAGGCTTTTCACTTAACCAGAAGCACCCTGGTCCGCTGAAAACAAAAGGAAATTAAGTTTAAGTTGAAACTGACCTTCCGAGCTGATCACTCGCTCGCACTCTCTGCTCCCGAACAAGTTGCTGCACTGAAAGGTAAGTTATTTTAAACGGCCCAAATGTATAGGCTTTTTACTTAACCAGAAGTCCCCGGTCCACCGAAAACAAAAGGAATTTAAATTTAAGTTGTAACTGACCTTCCCAGCTGATCGCTCAATCGCACTCTCTGCTCCCGAATAAGCTGCTGCAATGAAAGGTAAGTTATTTTAAACGGCCCAAGTATATAGGCTTTTTACTTAACCAGAAGCCCCCTGGTCCGCCGAAAGCAAAAGGAAATTAAATTTAAGTTGAAACTGACATTCCCAGCTGATCGCTCGCTCGCACTCTCTGCTCCCGAATAAGCTGCTGCAATGAAAGGTAAGTTATTTTAAACGGCCCAAGGAAATAGGCATTTTGCTTACCCAGAAGCCCCCTGGTCCGCGAAAACTAAAGGAAATTAATTTTAAGTTGAAACTGACATTCCCAGCTGATCGCTCGCTTGCACTCTCTGCTCCCGAATAAGCTGCTGCAATGGAAGGTACGTTATTATAAACGGCCCAAATATATAGGCTTTTTAGTTACACAGAAGCCCCTTGTTAAGCCGAAAACAAAAGGAAATTAAGTCTAAGTTGAAACTGACCTTCCCAGCTGATCACTCGCTTGCATTCTCTGCTCCCGAATGAGCTGCTGCAATGAAAGGTAAGTTATTTCAAACGGCCCAAATATACCGCCTTTTTACTTACCCAGAAGCCCCCTGGTCTGCGGAAAACGAAAGGAAATTAAGATTAAGTTGAAGCTGACCTTCCCTGCTGATCACTCGCTCGTACTCTCCGCTCCTGAATAAGCAGCTGCAATGAAAGGTAAGTTACTTTAAACGGCCCAAATATATAGGCTTTTTACTACCCAGAAGCCCGCTGGTCCGCGAAAACAAAAGGAAATTAGGTTTAAGTTGAAACTGAACTTCCCAGCTGATCACTCGCTCGCACTCTCTGCTCCCGAATAAGCTGCTGCAATGAAAGGTAAGTTATTTTAAACGGCGCCAATATAAAGGCTTTTTACTTACCCAGAAGACCCCTGGCCCCCCGAAAGCAAAAGGAAATTAAGTTTAAGTTGAAACTGACCTTCCCAGCTGATCAATCGCTCGCACTCTCGGCTCCCGAATAAGCTGCTGCAATGAAAGGTAAGTTATTTTAAATGGCGCAAATATATAGGTTTTTTACTTACCCAGAAGCCCCCCGGTCCGTTAAACACAAAAGGAAATTAAGTTTAAGTTGAAGCTGACCTTCCCAGCCGATCTCTCCCTTGCTCTCTCTGCTCCCGAATAAGATGCTGCAAGGAAAGGTAAGTTATTTTAAAGGGCCCACATAAATAGGCTTCTTACTTACCCAGAAGCCCCCTGGTCCGCCAAAAGCAAAAGGAAATAAAGTTTAAGTTGAAACTGACCTTCGCAGCTGATCACTCGCTCGCACTCTTTGCTCCCAAATAAGCTGCTGCAATGAAAGGTAACTTATTTTAAAAGGCCCAAATATATACGCTTTTTACTTACCCAGAAGCCCCCTGGTCCGCCGAACACAAAATGAAATTAAGTTTAAGTTGAAACTGACCTTCCCAGCCGATCTCTCCCTTGCTCTCTCTGCTCCCGAATAAGATGCTGCAAGGAAAGATAAGTTATTTTAAAAGGCCCAAATAAATAGGCTTTTTACTTACCCAGAAGCCCCCTGGTCCGCCGAAAAAAAGGAAATTAAGTTTAAGTTGAAACTGACCTTCCCAGCTGATCGATCGCTCGCACGTTCTGCTCCTTAATAAGCTGCTGCAATGAAAGGTAAATTATTTTAAACGGCCCAAATAAATACGCTTTTTACTTACCCAGAAGTCCCCTGGTCCGCCCAAAGCAAAAGGAAATTAAGTTTAAGTTGAAACTGACATTCGCAGCTGATCACTCGCTCGCACTCTCTGCTCCCAAATAAGCTGCTGCAATGAAAGGTAACTTATTTTAAAAGGCCCAAATATATAGGCTTTTTACTTACCCAGAAGCCCCCTGGTCCGCCGAACACAGAATGCAATTAAGTTTAAGTTGAAACTGACCTTCCCAGCCGATCTCTCCCTTGCTCTCTCTGCTCCCGAATAAGATGCTGCAAGGAAAGATAAGTTATTTTAAAAGGCCCAAATAAATAGGCTTTTTACCTCCCCAGAAGCCCCCTGGTCCGCCGAAAAGAAAAGGAATTTAAGTTTAAGTTGAAACTTACCTTCCCAGCTGATCGATCGCTCGCAATCTCTGCTCCCAAATAATCTGCCGCAATGAAAGGCAAGTTATTTTAAACGGCCCAAGTGTATAGGCGTTTTACTTACCCAGAGGCCCCCTGGTCCACTGAAAACAAAAGGAAATTAAGTTTAAGTTGAAACTGACCTTCCCAGCTGATATCTCGCTCGCACTTTCTGCTCCTTAATAAGCTGCTGCAAGGAAAGGTAAGTTATTTTAAACGGCCCAAATATATAGGCTTTTTACTTACCCAGAAGCCCTCTGTTCCATCGAAAACAAAATGAATTTAAGCTTCAGTTGAAACTGACCTTCCCAGCTGATCTCTCGCTCGCACTCTCTGCTCCTGAATAAGCTGCTGCAATGAGTTTAAGTTATTTTAAATGGCCCAAGTATATAGGCTTTTTACTTACCCAGAAGCCCACTGGTCCGCCGAACACAAAATGAAATTAATTTTAAGTTCAAACTGACCTTCCCAGCCGATCTCTCCCTTGCTCTCTCTGCTCCCGAATAAGATGCTGCAAGGAAAGATAAGTTATTTTAAAAGGCCCAAATAAATAGGCTTTTTACTTACCCAGAAGTCCCCTGGTCCGCCGAAAACAAAAGGAAATTAAGTTTAAGTTGAAACTGACCTTCCCAGCTGATAGCACGCTCGCAATCTCTGCTCCCGAATAAGCTGCCACATTTAAAGGCAAGTTATTTAAAACGGCCCAAATATTTAGTCGTTGTACTTAACCAGAAGCCCCCTGGTCCACCGAAAACAAAAGGAATTTAAAATTAAGTTGAAACTGACCTTCCCAGCTGATCACTCGCTCGCACTCTCTGCTCCCGAAAAAGCTGCCACAATTAAAGGCAAGTTATTTTAAACGGCCCAAGTGTATAGGCGTTTTACTTACCCAGAAGCCCCCTGTTCCACCGAAAACAGAAGGAAATTAAGTTTAAGTTGAAACTGACCTTCCCAGCTGATCGCTCGCTCGCACGTTCTGCTCCTTAATAAGCTGCTGCAACGAAAGGTAAGTTATTTTAAACGGCTCAAATATATAGGCTTTTTACTTACCCAGAAGCCCCCTGTTCCGCCGAAAGCAAAAGGAAATTTAGTTTAAGTTGAAACTGACCTTCGCAGCTGATCACTCGCTCGCACTCTCTGCTCCCAAATAGGCTGCTGCAATGAAAGGTAACTTATTTTAAAAGGCCCAAATATATACGCTTTTTACTTACCCAGAAGCCCCCTGGTCCGCCGAACACAAAATGAAATTAAGTTTAAGTTGAAACTGACCTTCCCAGCCGATCTCTCCCTTGCTCTCTCTGCTCCCGAATAAGATGCTGCAAGGAAAAATAAGTTATTTTAAAAGGCCCAAATAAATAGGCTTTTTACTTACCCAGAAGCCTCCTGATCCGCAGAAAACAAAAGGAATGTAATTTTAAGTTGAAACTTACCTTCCCAGCTGATCAATCGCTGGCAATCTCTGCTCCCAAATAAGCTGCCGCAATGAAAGGCAAGTTATTTTAAACGGCCCAAGTGTATAGGCGTTTTACTTACCCAGAAGCCCCCTGGTCCGCCGAAAACAAAAGGAAATTAAGTTTAAGTTGAAACTGACCTTCCCAGCTGATCACTCGCTCGCACTCTCTGCTCCCGAATAAGCTGCCACAATTAAAGGCAAGTTATTTTAAACGGCCCAAGTGTATAGGCGTTTTACTTACCCAGAAGCCCCCTGTTCCACCGAAAACAGAAGGAAATTAAGTTTAAGTTGAAACTGACCTTCCCAGCTGATCGCTCGCTCGCACGTTCTGCTCCTTAATAAGCTGCTGCAATGAAAGGTAAGTTATTTTAAACGGCTCAAATATATTGGCTTTTCACTTACTCAGAAGCCCCCTATTCCACCGAAAACAAAAGGAAATTAAGTTGAAGTTGAAACTGACGTTCCAAGCTGATCGCTCGCTCACACACTCTGCTCCCAAATAAGCTGCTGCAATGAAAGGTAACTTATTTTAAATGGCCCAAGTATATAGGCTTTTTACTTACCCAGAAGCCCACTGGTCCGCCGAACACAAAATGAAATTTAGTTTAAGTTGAAACTGACCTTCCCAGCCGATCTCTCCCTTGCTCTCTCTGCTCCCGAATAAGATGCTGCAAGGAAAGATAAGTTATTTTAAAAGTCCCAAATAAATAGGCTTTTTACTTACCCAGAAGCCCCCTGGTCCACCGAAAACAAAAGGAATTTAAGTTTAAGTTGAAACTTACCTTCCCAGCTGATCCATCGCTCGCAATCACTGCTCCCAAATAAGCTGCCGCAATGAAAGGCAAGTTATTTTAAACGGCCCAAGTGTATAGGCGTTTTACTTACACAGAAGCCCCCTGGTCCACCGAAAACAAAAGGAAATTAAGTTTAAGTTGAAACTGACCTTCCCAGCTGATATCTCGCTCGCACTTTCTGCTCCTTAATAAGCTGCTGCAAGGAAAGGTAAATTATTTTAAACGGCCCAAATATATAGGCTTTTTACTTACCCAGAAGGCCCCTGTTCCACCGAAAACAAAATGAATTTAAGCTTCAGTTGAAACTGACCTTCCCAGCTGATCACTCGCTCGCACTCTCTGCTCCTGAATAAGCTGCTGCAATGAGAGATAAGTTATTTTAAATGGCCCAAGTATATAGGCTTTTTACTTACCCAGAAGCCCCCTGGTCCGCCGAAAAACTAAAGGAAATTAAGTTTAAGTTGAAACTGACCTTCCCAGCTATTCGCTCGCTTGCACTCTCTGCTCCCAAATAAGCTGCTGCAATGAAATGTAAGTTAATTTAAACGGCTCAAATATATAGACTTTTTACTTACCTAGAAGCCCCTTCGTCCACCGAAAACAACAGGAAGTTAAGTTTCAGTTGAAACTGACCTTCCCAGCTGTTCACTCGCTCACACTCTCTGCTCCCGAATAAGCTGCTGTTCTTCTGGAAATCATTGATCGTCTCCACTTCCACCACCATTGTGGGCAGTCAGTTCCATTTCAGTACCACTGTCTGGGTAAATCAAAAAAAAAGTCTTCCTGCTATTCCCCTTACATTTCTTGCCAAATTCTTCAATCTGTTTCTCTTGTCCTTGTACTATTCGGTGATTGGGGCAGTTTGCCTTGTCTAACGTATCTAAGCCTGTCATCATCTAGTACTCTTCCATTAAATTTCCCCTCAATCTCCTTTTTCGAAGGGAACAGAGGCACATTTTCAAAAGTAACCTTGTAATTAACCTCCCCTCCCCCATCCCATAACCATTCTTGTAAACCTCCTCTGTACCCTCTCAAGGACAGTCACACCCTTCCCAATGTATGGTGACCAGAACTGGATGCTATATTCCACTTGAAGCCGAAGCACAGTTCTATAAATGTTCAGCATAACTTCCCTGCTTTTGTACTCAATGCCTCTGATTTAAACCCAAATCTCATATGCCTTGCAGACCATTCTCAATATGTCCTGTTGCCTTCACTGATCAATCCAGCCGCAGGTTTCTCTGCTCCTGCACACTCTTGAGAACTCTCCCTCTATTCTTACTGCCAAAATTCATCACCTCACACTCCCCTCTATTAAATTCCATCTGCCAGTTGGCTGCCCATTCTGATTGCCTGTCTGTGTCCTGTTGCAGATGGTTCATATCATCCTGATTCTTTGCCCTCCTCCAAATTTTGTGTCATCGGAATATTTAGGGACTCCATTCATGGGACCATGGCCGCCCTGCTTTACATCCCACCCCAATCCCTCACCCCAAACCTTCTGATTTCTTTTTTGTTCTTTCATGAGTTTGTGTGTCACTGTCAAGGTCAGCATTTGCTGCCCAACCTGATTTGCCCTTGAACTAAGGGGCTTGCCAGGCCATTTCAGAGGGCAGTTAAACGTCATCCACAGTGCTGTGGATATTCCACGCTCTCTCTGTCACAAACATGCACACCCTTTCAGACACACACATACAGATGCTCATTATTTGAGTCAAATACACACATGCACAAACACTCTCTATCTCTCTCGCAAACACGCGCTCTCCCTCAGACGCACACACACACGCGCACACGCTCTCTCAGACACACGCACACGCGCATTCTCTTTGAAAACACACACACAGACACTGGCTCACACATGCACACACTCTATCTCACACACACAATCACACGCATGCACATTCTCTCTCTCTCTCACACACACACACACATGCGCACACATGGGCTCTCTTTCACATTGACGCACACACGCACACACATACACACACTCACACGCACATACACACGCGCACACCCGCTTTCTCTCACCCACACACAGACGCTGTCTCTCTCTCTGTTTCTCACACACACACACACACACACACACACACACACACTCTATCTCTCAGACACACACACATATGCTCTCTCTCTCTCACTCACACACACCCACACGCTGTTACTCTCCCACACACACACTCTTGGTCTCTCGCGCACCACACATACACTCTGTCTTTATTAAACCAACATGCGAGCACACACCCGTCTGTCAGGCACACACACACACGCTCTTTAACTCTCTCTCGCACACACACACTTTCTCACATACACACGCACACATTCTATCTCAAACACACACTCTCTCTCTCTCTCTCTCTCTCAAACACACACACTCACTCACACACGCACACGATCTCTGTCACACACACTGTCTCTCTCTCTCACTCACCCACACGCGCTCAATCTCTCAAACACACACACACACACGCACGCACACTCTCTGTCACAGACACACACACATTCACAGACATACACACAAACGCGCTGTCTCTCTCTCACACACACACAGTCTCTCTCACACGGACACACACACTCTCTCAGCCACGCACACACTGTCTCTCTCACACAAACTCACACACTCTCTGTCACACACACACTCCCTTTCAGACACGCACACGCTCTCTGCCTCTCTCTCTCACACACACACATGCACACACACTCTCTCTCCGAGATGCACTCACGCACACACACACATATTCTCTCACTCTCTCTCTCTCAGACGCACACGCACACACACTCTCGCACACATGTGCATGCTCTCTGTCGAACGCACACACACGCATAAGCACACACTCTCTCTCACACACGCTCACACACACGTGCGCTCTCTCTCTCACACACACAGACAATCTTTATCTGACACACCCGCGCACACAGGTCACTCCTCAGCCAGACATAAAAACTCACACGCACACACATTCTCTCGCTCTCTCGCTCTAACACACACACAGACACTCTCTCTCAGACACTCACACACACTCAACCACACACACGCGAATGCTCTCTATCGCACACACACACACACATGCAAACACACTCACACACTCTCTCTCACACACACACACACACACACACATACAACCGCGTGCGCGCTCTCTCTCACACTCACACACACACACTCTCTCTCTGTATCTTTCTGACAAACACACGCACACAGGTCTCAACTTCGCAAGCAGCCAGACATATACACACACACAGACACGCGCAGACACACATCATGCCACAGGCATTGACACAGAGTCTCTCAGTCAGTTTAACATTTATCTTTCCATACAAATCCACAATGCTGCAGATGCTGGAAATCTGAAATAATAACTGAAAATACTGGAAATACTCAGCAGGGCTGACAGCATTTGTTGACAGAGAAAAGAGTTTAATATTTCAAGTCGGTGACCCTTCATCAGCACTTCGCGCAATTAGAGATGGAACAGTTTTTAAACCAGACGGGGAAACTAAAGAAGGCGAGGATTATGATCAACATGCAGTATGACAATTTCAATATCATCCTTTCATTATTTAATCTCTCCTGTCTTCCACCGTATCACAGACCTTCCCATTTGTTCATTCACGTTCAATCATTTCAAAACATCACTGGATACAGAAACACATTTATACATCTCATTAAGTTCTTAATCAAACTGGTAACTTTGCTCCAGCCTGATGTATAACTCCTCTGTTTATTTCCCTTCCTCACAGTTAACTTGCTGACGATTGGGATCCTGTCTCGGGGAAAGTGCGGTCTCTCCAAATGTGTCACACGCTACCTGGTGGCCATGTCAGTGGCGGATCTGCTGGTCATTATCCTGGACCTGATATTGAGACACATTCCCATTGTTTATTGGGAACAGTTTCGGTTCCTGTGGTCCATCCCCGTGTGTAATATCCACGCCGTCCTGCTTTACACAGTCACAGACTGTTCTGTCTGGTTCACAGTCACTTTCACCATTGATCGTTTTGTGGCCATTTGTTGCCAGAAGCTGAAAAGTAAATATTGCAGTGAGAAAACGGCAGGTGTTGTTGTGGGAACAGTGAGTGTGCTGAGCTGTTTAAAGAACATCTTCTGGTATTTTATGTTCACGGGTCGGTATTGGCTGGGGAACAATCCCTGGTTTTGTGATGTAACAATGGATGTTTATTATTCTCGTGTCTGGGGAACAATCGAGTTCCTCCACAGCATTCTAACCCCGGCCGTCCCATTTGTGCTGATTCTGCTGCTCAACGCTCTCACCGTCAGACACATTTTAGTGAGCAGCAGAGGACGCAGGAGACTCCGAGCTCACAGCAGTGGGAAGTGTAGCAGAGACCCCGAGATGGAGAGTCGAAGGAAATCTATCATTTTACTTTTAGTTATCTCGGGGAATTTCATCCTGTTGTGGGTAATGTTAATGGCGTATTCGATATGGTGGCGGATGTGGAGGTTGGGGTATCGGTCAGTTTATCTCGCTCGGTTTCTGCAGGAATTGGGCTTCATACTGCAGCTCCTGAGTTGCTGCACAAACACTGCAATTTACGCCGTGACCCAGACTCAGTTCAGAGAGCAGTTGAAGAATGTACTTAAATATCCCTTTACTCCAATTGTTAAATTCATTCAATGATCAGAGGAGGTGGAGGGGCCTGTCACCATGGGCACAAAATGGGGCGGGGCCTGCCACCATGGAGACAGAGCGGGGGCGGGGACTGTCAACGTGGAGACTGAGCGTGGGTGGGTCCTGTTTCCCCGGTGGAGAATTGGGGGCGGAGTCTCTTTCCCCGGTGACGGGGAGTAGGGGCGGTGCTTGCTACACCGGTGAAGGGAAATGCGGGCGGGGACAGTTTCCAGGGTGACGGGGTGTTGGGGCGGCGTCTGTTTTCAGAGTGATGGGGAGTGGGGGCGGGGTTTGTTTCCCCGGTGACGGGGTGTGCAGGCGGAGCCAGTTTCCTGGGTAACAGAGTGTGGGGGCGGTGTCTGGCTCCAGGGAGATGGGGGCGAGGGAGAGTGGGGGCAGGGTCTGTCCCCAGGGTGACAGAGGAGTGGAGGCGTGATCTTCTCCAGGGTAATGGAGGAGTGGGAGCGGTGCCTGTTTCCGGGGTGCCGAGGAATGTGGGCGGGGCCTGTTTCCGTGACGTGGAGTGTGCGTAGGGTTTGTTTAGGGAGACGGGGATTACTGGCGGGGCCTGTTTCCAGGGTAACGGGGACGAGGGAAGGGGTCTGTTTTCAGGGTGGCAGGGATTGGGGGCGTTGTCTGTTTCCAGAGTAACGGGGAGGGGGGCCGGTCTGCTTCCCCACTGATGGGGAGTGGGGGCGGAGTCAGTATACAGGAAGAAGGAGAGTGGGGGTTTAGTCAGTTTCCAGGGTGTCAGGGCCTGGGGGCGGGGTCTGTCTCCAGGGTGAGGGAGGGCTGAGGGCAGTGTCTGGCTGCAGAGTATGGAGGGGTGGAGGGCGGTGCCTGTTTCCCAGTGAGTGGGAGAGGGGGCGGGCTTTGTTTCTAAGGTGACGAGGGAGTGGGGGCGGGTTCCGTCCACAGGGTGATGGGGAAAGGTGCTGGGCCTGTTGCTCCGGTGAGGGAGAGTGGGTGTGGGAGCTGCTTCCAGGGTGATGGAGAGTTGGGGCGGGGCCTGTTTCTAGGGTGATGGAGATGTGGGCGGGTCTGTTTCCGTGACGGGCAGTGTAGGCGGGGTCTGTTTACAGGCGAATGAATTATGGGGGGTGGGGTCTGACTCCAGGGTGATGGGGCAGTGCGACGTGGTCTCTTTCCAGGGTGACAGGAGTGGGGGCTGGCCCTGTTTCCAGGATGACTTTGAGTGCGGGCGGGGCCTGTTTCTCGGGTGACGAGGAGTGGTGGCGGAGTCTGTTTCCAGAGTGATGGGGAGCGGGAGTGGGTTCAGATCCTTTCCGAATCCTGTATAATCTTTATAATTCCTTTCAAATAAAAAAAGTCTTGTTAATTACTTATCACCCTTTATAATGATTTATAAATATTTGCAGACCTTCATAGCCTTAATAAACTATTTACAATTCTTCATAACACTTTGTAAATCTTTACAATCCTTTATGATTCTGTATGATTCATTATCATTTATTAGTCTTTATTCTCAAAAATAACCAGTTACATTCACTGCCCTGGACAGAAAACATTGAAAATGGTCACGGTCGATTGCTCTCATTTCAAACAGACCACAGTGCATTTCATTTAGAATGGCCGCATAACATGTTGTTTGAAACGGCTGCAGTGCAGGTGACACCAAACAGGCACACGGAATGTCATTTAAAATGCACGCTGCACATGTCGCTTAAAATGGCCACAGTGCAGGTGACATCAAACAGCCACTTAGAATGCCATTTAAAATGGCCACAGCAAATGTCGCTTAAAATGGCCGCAGTGCAGAAGTCATCAAATAGACTCACAGAATGTCACTAAAATTGGCCGCAGCAAATGTCGATTAAAATGGCCGCAGTGCAAGAGAAATCGAACAGCCACAACGGAATGACATTTAAAATGGCCACAGCAAAAGTCGCTTAAAATGGTCACGGTGTAAGAACACCAAACAGCCACACGGATTGTTATTTAAAATGGACGCAGCACATGTCGCTTAAAATGGCCGCAGTGCAGGTGACATCAAACAGCAACACAGAATTTCATTTAAAATGGTCGCTGTGCAAGGGACAGTCGGAACCCACCTTTTGTTAAAATCAGCTGAAGTGGTACTGAGTCCCACTCACACGACAGGAAAGGGCCCACACAATCCAGGCTTGTATTAATACCAGCTGGAGTGGTACTGAGCCACATTCACTCACCAGGAAATACCCAATTCAATCCAGTCCTATATTACTAGCAGCTGGAGTGTTTCTGAGCTCCACTCACACCCCTACAAAGTGCAAATTTATTCCAGGCCTCTATTAATACCAGCTGGAGTGGTAGTGGGTCCGTTCCACACAGCAACAAAGAGTTAATTCAATCCAGGACTATATTTATACCAGCTGGAGTGGTACTGAACTCCACTCACTCACCACGAAAGAGCCAATTCAATCCAGGCCTCTATTAATACCAGCTGGAGTGATACTGAGTCGCACTCACTCACCAGCAAAAGCAAATTCCATCCAGGTTTCTATTCATGGGTGGCACAATGGCGCAGTGACCAGCACTGCAGCCTCACAGCTCCAGCAACCCGGGTTCAGTTCTGGGTGCTGCCGATGCGGAGTTTGCAAGTTCTCCTTGTGACCAAGTGGGTTTTCGCCGGATGCTCCGGTCTTCTCCCACAGCCAAAGACTTGCAGATTGACAGGTAACTTGTCCATGATAAACTGCCCGTAGTATAGGTCGGTGAGAGGGGAATTGTGGGGTTGTGGGAGGAATATGGGAGTAATATAGGATTGGTAGAAATGGGTGGTTGATGGTCGGCTGTTGGTCGGTTTCAGTGATGTATATCGAAACAAAAATAAATATAATAATACAAGCAGGAGTGGACCCGAGTCCCAATCACACAGCAGTAAAGAGCCAATATGATCCTGGAGTCTATGAATACCAGCTGGAGTATTTGTGTGTCCCACGCACACAAGAGGAAAGAGCCAATTTAATCCAGGCATCGACTAATAAGAGCTGGAGAGATACTGATTTTCACTCAAACACTTGCAAAGAACTAATCCCATCCTGGCCTCCAGTAACACCTGCTCGAGTGGTGCTGAACGCCGCTCACACGGCAGAAAAGAGTCAATTAAATCCAGGGGTCCAACAATAACAGCTGGAGTGGTACTGAACCCCACTCACACCAGGAAACAGCACATTCAATCCAGGCATCTATTACTACCAGCTGGAGTGGTACTGAGTCCCACTCACTCACCAGGAAAGAGCCAATAAAATCCAGGCCTTTATTAATACCAGATGCAGTGCTACTGAAACTCACTCACACACCAGGAAACTGCCAGTTCTATCCAGGCCTCTATTAATACCAGCTGGAGTGTTAGTGAGTCCCACTCACGAACCAAGAGAGAGCCAAAGCAATCCACGCCTCCATAGATAACAACTGGTTTGTTAGTGTGTCCCACTCACATACCAGGAAAGAACTAATTCAATCCAAACTTCTATTAATACCAGCTGGAGAGGGACTGAGTCTCACTCATACACCAGGAAAGAGCCAATTCAATCCAGGCCTCTATTAATACCAGCTGGAGTGATACCAGACCTATATTAATAACAGCTGGAGTGGCACTGAGTACAACTCATTCACCAGGAAAGAGCCAATTCAATCCAGACCTCTATTAATATCAGCTGGAGTGGCACTGAATCCCATTCGTACACCAGGAAAGAGACAATTCAACCCAGACCTATATCAATACCAGCTGGAGTGGCACGGAGTCCCACTCAGACAACCGGAAAGAGCCAATTCAATCCAGGCCTCTATTAGTACAAGCTGGAGTGTTACTGAGCCCCACTCATATGCCAGGAAACAGCCAATTCAATCCAGACCTCCATCAATAACAGCTGGAGTGGCACTGAGCCCCACTCATACAGCAGGAAAAAGCCACTTCAATCCAGTCATCTATTAATACCAGCTGCAGTGGTGCTGATCCCCACTCACAAACCAGCAAAGAGCCAATCAATCCAGACCTCCCTTAATACCAGCTGGACTGGTACTGAGTCCCACTCACACACCAGGAAACAGCCAATTAAATCCAGACCTCTATTCGTAACAGCTGAGGTGGTACTGAGTCCCACTCACACACCAGGAAAGACACAATTCAATCCAGACCAATATTCATAACAGCTGAAGTGGTACTTAGCACCACTCATACGCCAGTAAAGAGCCAATTCAAACCAGACCGATATCAATACCAGGTGGAGTGGGACTGAGTCCCACTCATACACCAGGAAAGAGCCAATTCTATCCAGACCACTATTAATACCAGCTGGAGAGGTATTGAGCACCACTCATACGCCAGGAAACAGCCAATTCAATCCAGAACTCTATGAATAACAGCTGGGGTGGCACTGAGCCCCACTCATACAGCAGGAATAAGCCAATTCAATCCAGGCATCTATTAATACCAGCTGGAGCGGTTCTGAGCCCCACTCACAAACCAGGAAAGAAGAAATTCAATCCAGATGTCTATTAATAACTGCTGGAGTGGCACTGAGTGCCGCTCACAGACCAGGAAAGTGCCAATTCAATCCAGTACTCTATTAATACCAGCTAGAGTGGTACTGAATCCCACTCACACACCAGGGAAGAGACAGTTCATTCCTGACCTCTATTAGTACCAGCTGGAGTGGTACTGAATCCCACTCACACACCAGAAAAGAGCCAATTCTATCCAGACCCCTATTAATACAAGCTGGAGAGGTACTGAGTCCAATTCACACACCAGGAAAGAGCCAATTCAATCCAGGCTTGTATTAATAACAGCTGGAGTGGCATTGAGTCCTACTCACACACCAGGAAAGAGCCAAGTCAATCCAGACCTCTATCAATACCAACTGGAGAGGTACTGAGTCCCACACAAACACCAGGAAAGAGCCAATTCAATCCAGACTTCGATTAATACCAGCTGGAGTGGCACTGAGCCCCACTCACAGAACAAGAACGAGCCAATTCAATCCAGACTTCTATCTATACAAGCTGGAATGGTACTGAGACCCATTCACACACCAGGAGAGAGCCAATTCAATCCAGGTCTCTATTAATACCAGTTGGACTGGTACTGAGACCCACTCACACACCAGGAAAGAGTCCATTCAATTCAGACCTCTATTAATACCTGCTGCAGTGGGACTGTGTCTCACTCACACACCAGGAAAGAGCCAATTCCATCCAGGCATCCATTTATACCAGCTGGAGTGGGACTGAGTCACACTCACACATCAGGAAAGAGCCAATTCAATCCAGACCTCAATTAATACCAGCTGGAGAGGCACTGAGTCCCACTCACAAACGAGGAAAGAGCCAATTCAATCCAGGCCTCTATTAATACCAGCTGGAGTGGCACTGAGCCGCACCGACAAACCAGGAAGGCGCCAATTCAATCCAGAGCACTATTAATACCAGCTGGAGTGGCACTGAGTCCCACTGACACACCAACAAAGAGCCAATCAATCCAGACATCTATTAATACCAGCTGGAGTGGCACTGAGTCACACGCATATAGCGTGAAAGAGCCAATTCAATCCAGACTTCTATCCATACAAGCTGGAATGATACTTGGACCCATTCACACACCAGGAGAGAGCCAATTCAATCAAGGTCTCTATTAATACCAGTTGGAGTGGTACTGAGACCCACTCACACACCAGGAAAGAGCCAATTCAATCCAGATCTCTATTAATACCTGCTGCAGTGGGACTGTGTCTCACTCACACACCAGGAAAGAGCCAATTCCATCCAGGCATTCATTTATACCAGCTGGAGTGGGACTGAGTCTCACTCACACATCAGGAAAGAGCCAATTCAATCCAGACCTCAATTAATACCAGCTGCAGTGGCACTGAGTCCCACTCACAAACGAGGAAAGAGCCAATTCAATCCAGGCCTCTATTAATACCAGCTGGAGTGGCACTGAGCCCCACCGACAAACCAGGAAGGCGCCAATTCAATCCAGACCACTATTAATACCAGCTGGAGTGGCACGGAGCCCCACTGACACACCAACAAAGAGCCACTCAATCCAGACCTCTATTAATACCAGCTGGAGTGGCACTGAGTCCCAGACACACACCAAGAAAGAGCCGTTCAATCCGGACCTCTATTAATACCAGCGAGAGAGGTATTGAGACCAAGTACCACAGCAGGAAATAGCAAATCACACCATACCTCTATTAATTCCAGCTGGAATGGTACTGAGCCCCACTCAAACACCAGGAAAGAGCCAATCAATCCAGACCTCTTTTAATACAAGCTGGAGTGGTAGTGAGCCCCACGAACACAACAGGAAATAGCCAATCAAACCACACCTCTATTAATACCAACTGGAGTGGTACTTAGCCCCACTCAAAAACCAGGAAAAAGCCAATTCATTCCGGACGTCTATTAATACCAGCTAGAGTGGCAGTGAATCCCACTCACACACCAGGAAAGAGCCAATTCAATCCAGGCTTCTATTAATACCAGCTGAAGTGGTACTGAGACCCACTCACAAACCAGGAAAGAGCCAATTCAATCCACACCTCGATTAATACCAGCTGGATTGGCAGTGAGCCACACTCACACACCAGGTTACAGCCAATTCAAATCTTCTTTGGCCTCCTTATCTCGAGAGACCATGGATAAGCGCCTGGAGGTGGTCAGTGGTTTGTGAAGCAGCGCCTGGAGTGGCTATGATGGCCAATTCTAGAGTGACGGGCTCTTCCACAGGTGCTGCACAGAAATTTGTTTGTCGGGGCTGTTGCACAGTTGGCTCTCCCCTTCCACCTCTGTCTTTTTTCCTGCCAACAAATCTGTCTCTTCGACTCGCCACACTTCAGCCCCGTCTTTATGGCTGCCCGCCAGCTTTGGCGAACGCTGGCAACTGAATGCCACGACTTGCGATCAATGTCACTGGATTTCATGTTGCGTTTGCAGACGTCTTGAAAGCAGAGACATGGACGGCCGGTGGGTCTGATACCAGTGGCGAGCTCGCTGGACAATGTGTCTTTGGGGATCCTGCCATCTTCCATGCGGCTCACATGGCCAAGCCATCTCAAGCGCCGCTGACTCAGTAGTGTGTATAAGCTGGTGATGTTGGTCGCCTCGAGGACTTCTGTGTTGGAGATGCGGTCCTTCCACCTGATGCCAAGTATTCTCCGGAGGCAGCGAAGATGGAATGAATTGAGACGTCGCTCTTGCCTGACATACGTTGTCCAGGCCTCGCTGCCATAGAGCAAGGTACTGAGGACACAGGCTTGATACACTCGGACTTTTGTGTTCCGTGTCGGTGCACCATTTTCCCACACTCACTTGGCCAGTCTGGACATAGCAGTGGAAGCCTTTCCCATGCACTTGTTGATTTCTGCATCGAGAGACAGGTTACTGGTGATAGTTGAGCCTAGGTAGATGAACTCTTGAACCACTTCCAGAGTGTCGTCGCCATTATTGATAGATCGAGCATTTCTGACGTCCTGACGATTGATGTTTTTTTTCTTGAGGCTGATGGTTAGGCCAAAATCATTGCAGGCAGCCGCAAACGTGTCGATGAGACTCTGCAGGCACTCTTCAGTGTGAGATGTTAAAGCAGCATCGTCAGCAAAGAGAAGTTCCCTGATGAGGACTTACCATACTCTGGACTTCGCTCTTAGACGGGCAAGGTTGAACAACCTGCCCCCTGATCTTGTGTGGAGGAAAATTCCTTCTTCAGAGGACTTGAACGCATGTGAAAGCAGCAGGGAGAAGAAAATCCCAAAAAGTGTGGGTGCGAGAACACAGCACTGTTTCACGCCACTCAGGATTGGAAATGGGTCTGATGAGGAGCCACCATGTTGAATTGTGCCTTTCATATTGTCATGGAATGAGATGATGATACTTAGTAGCTTTGGTGGGCATCCAATCTTTTCTAGTAGTCTGAAGAGACCACGTCTGCTGACGAGGTCAAAGGCTTTGGTGAGATCAATGAAAGCAATGTAGAGGGGCATCAGTTGTTCACGGCATTTCCCCTGTATCTGACGAAGGGAGAACAGCATGTCAACAGACGATCTCTCTGCACGAAAGCCACAATGTGCCTCAGGGTAGATGCGCTCGGCCAGCTTCTGGAGCCTGTTCAGAGCAACACGAGCAAAGACTTTCCCCATTATTCTGAGCAGGGAGATTCCACGGTAGTTGTTGCAGTCACCGCGGTCACCTTTGTTATTATAGAGGGTGATGATATTGGCATTGTGCATGTCTTGGGTTACTGCGCCCTCATCCCAGCACAGGCAAAGCAGTTCATGTAGTAATGAAAGTATAGCAGGCTTGGCACTCGTGATTATTTCAGGGGTAACGCTGTTCTTCCCAGGGGCTTTTCCACTGGCTAGAGAATCAATGGCGTCACTGAGTTCCGATTTGGTTGGCTGTATGTCCAGCTCATCCATGGCTGGTAGAGGCTGGGCTGCATTGAGGGCAGTCTCAGTGACAGCATTCTCCCTGGAGTACAGTTCTAGGTAGTGCTCCACCCAGCGGTCCATTTGTTTGCGTTGGTCAGTGATTATGTCCCCTGATTTAGATTTGAGGGGGGCGATCTTGTTGATGGTTGGCCCAAGAGCTGTCTTAATATTGAGGCTTCTATTACGACCAGGTGGAGTGGTACTGAGCGCCACTCACACACCAGGAAAGAGCCAAATCAATCGAGACCAATATTAATGCCTGCTGGAGTCGTACTGAGCATCACTCACACTCCAGGAAAGAGCCAATTTAAACCAGACCTCTATTAATAGCAGCTGGAGTGGCACTGAGTCCCACCCAAATACTAGGAAAGAGTCAATTCAATACAGGCCCGTATTAATACCTGCTGGAGTGGTACTGAGTCTCACTCGCAAACCAGGAAAGAGCCAATTCAATCCAGACTTCTATTAATACCAGCTGGTGTGGTACTGAGTCCCACTCACACACCAGGAAAGAGCCAATTCAATCCAGGCCACAAGAAATATCAGCTGCAGCGGTACTGAGCCCCACTCACACACCAGGAAAGAGATAATTCAATCCAGGCGTCTATTAATAACAGCTGGAGTGGGACTGAGCCCCACTCACACACCAGGAAAGAGACAGTTCAATTCAGGCCTCTATTAATACAAGCTGTAGTGGAATCAACACCCACTCACACACTAGGAAAGAGCCAATTCAATCCAGGCCTCTATCACTACCAGCTAGAGTGGCACTGAGCAGCACCCAAACACCAGGAATGAGTCAATTCAATGAAGGCATATATTAATACCAGCTGGAGTGGAATTAACTCCCACTCACACACCAAGAAAGAGACAATTCAATCCAGGCCTCTCTTAAAACCAGCCGGAGTAGGAGTGAGTCCCACTCATACACCACAAAGAGCCAATTGAATCCAGGCTTCTATTAATACCAACTGGAGTGGGACTGAGTACCACTCACACTCCAGGAAAGAGCCAATTCATTCCAGGCTTCTATTAATACCAGCTGGAGTGGGACTGATTCTCACTCACAAACCAGGAAAGCGCCAAATCAATCTAGACCTGTATTAATACCAGCTGGAGTGGTACTGAGTCCCACTCACAAACCAGGAAAGTGCCAAATAAATCCAGGCTTCTTTTAATATCAGCTGAAGTGCTACTGAGCACCAGTCACACACTAGATAAAGCCAATGAAATCCAGAACTCTGCTAATACCATCGAGAGTGTCACGGATTCCCAATCACACACCAGGGAAGAGCCAAATTCAATCCAGGACACTTAATACCAGCTGGAGTGGTATTGAACATCACCCAAACATCAGGAAAGAGCCAATTCACTCCAGGCCTCTTTTAATACCAGCTGAAGTGGCACTGAGTCCCACGTGCACACCAGGAAAGAGGAATTCAATACAGACCTCTATTAATACCAGCTGGAGCGGTACTAAGTCACACTCACAAACCAGGAAAGAGCCAATTCAATCCACACCTCGATAAATACCAGCTGGATTGGTAGTGGGTCCCACTCAGACATCAGGGAAGAGACAATTCAATTCAGGCCTCCATCAATACCAGCTGGAGTGGTACGGAGACCCACTCACACACCAGGGAAGAGACAATTTAATCCAGGCCTCCATCAATACCAGCTGGAGCTGTATTGTGTCCTAGTCACACATCAGGGCAGAGGCAATTCAATCCAGGCCTCTATTAATACCAGCTGCAGTGGGACTGAATTCCACTCACACTCCCGGAAAGAGCCAATTCAATTCTGGCCTCTATTAATACCAGCTGGAGTGGTACTGAGCCACACAAACGCACCAGGAAAGAGCCAATTCAATGCAGACTTCTATTAATAAACGCTGGAGTGGTACTGAGCCCCACTCACACACCAGGAAAGCGCCAATTCCATGCAGACCCACATTACTAACAGCTGGAGTGGTACTGAGCCCCACTCAAAGACCAGGAAAGAGCCAATTCAATGCAGGCCTCTATTAATACCAGCTGGAGTGGTACTGAGCCCTACTCACACACCAGGAAAGAGCCAATTCAATGCAGACCTCTATGAATACCTGCTGGAGTGGCACTGAGTCCCACCCATACATCAGGAAGGAGCCCAATCTATCCAGACCTCAATTAACTCCAGCTGCAGTGGACTTAACGCCCACTCACACACCAGGAAAGAGCCAGTTCAATACAGGCCTCCATCAATACCAGCTGGAGTGGTACTGAGTCCCACTCACACAACAGGGAAGATACAATTCAATCCAGGCGTCTATGAATACCAACTGGAGCTGTATTGAGACCGACTCACACATCAGGGAAGAGGCAATTTACTCCAGGCCTCCATTAACAAAAGCTGGGTTGGCACTGAGTCCTATTCACACACCAGGGAAGACACAATTCAATCCAAGCCTTTATTAACACCAGCTGGAGAGGGACTGTGTCCTACTCACACGCAAGGAGTGAGCCATTTCTATCCCGACATCTATTAATACCAGCTGGAGTGGCACTGATTCCCACTCACACACCAGGAAAGAGACAATTCAATCCAGTTCTCTATGAACACCAGCTGGAGTGGCACTGAATCTCACTCACACACCAGGAAAAAGCTAATTCAATACAGGCATCTATTAATACCAGCTGGAGTGGTACTGAGCGCCACTCACGCACCAGGAAAGAGCTAATTCAATGCAGACCTCGATTAATAAACGCTGGAGTGGTACTGAGCCCCACTCACACACCAGGAAAGCGCCAATTCAATGCAGACCTCCATTAATACCAGCTGGAGTGGTACTGAGCCCCACCCATACATCAGGAAGGAGCCCAATCTATCCAGACCTCTATTAACTCCAGCTGCAGTGGACGTAACGGCCACTCACGCACCAGGAAAGAGCCAATTCAATCCAGTTCTCAATTAATACCAGCTGGAGTGGTACTGAGTCTCACGCACACACCAGGAAACAGTTAATTCAATCCAGGCTCCATTAATACCAGCTGGAGTGAAATTAAGTCCCACTCACACAACAGGAAAGAGCCCATTCAATCCATGCTTATATTAATACCAGCTTGAGTGGGACTGAGTCCCTCTCACACACCAGGAAAGAGCCAATTCTATTCAGGTCTCTATTAATACCAGCTGGAGTGGTAGTGAGTCTCATTCAAACAACAGCGAAGATGCAATTCAATCCAGGCCTCTATTAATACCAGCTGGAGTGGTACTGAGACCCACTCAAACACCAGGAAGGAGCCAATTCAATCCTGGCTTCTATTCATGCCAGCTGGAGTGAAATCAACTCCCACTCACACACAAGGAAAGAGCCAATTCAATCTCGGCATCTATTAAAACCAGCAGGAGTAGGACCGAGTCCCACTCACACACCAGAAAGAGCCAATTCAACCCAGACCTCTATTAATGCCAGCTGGAGTGGGAATGAGTCTCACTCACACACCAGTATAGAGCCAATTCAATCTAGGCCTCTATTAATACCAGCAGTAGTTGAACTGAGTCCCACTCACACACCAGGAAAGAACCAATTCAATCCAGGACTCTATTAATACCAGCTGGAGTGGTACTGAGCCCCACTCACGCAACAGGAAAGAGCCAATTCTATCCAGCTCTCTATTAATACCAGCTGTCATGGTACTGAGTACCACTCACACAACAAGAAATCCCCAGTTCAATCCAGGCCTGTATAAATACCAGCTGGAGTGGTACTGAGTGATACTCACGCACCAGGAAAGAGCCAAATCAATCCAGACCTTTATTAATACCAACTGGAGATGTACTGTGTCCTACTCACACACCAAGAGAGAGCCAATTCAATGCAGACATATATTAATACCAGCAGGTGAACCACTGAGCCCCACTGACACATCAGGAAAGAGCCAATTCACTCCAGGCCTCTCGTAACATCAGCTGGAGTGGTACTGAGTCCCACACACACACCAGGAAAGAGCCAATTCAATCCAGTTCTCTGTTAATACCAGCTGGAGTGGGACTGAGTCCCACTCACACTGCAGGAAAGAGACAATTCAATACAGGCCTCTATTAATACCAGCTGGAGAGGCACTGAGGCCCACTCACACAACAGGAAAGAGCCAATTCAATCCAGCCCTCTAGTGACATTCGCTGGAGAGGTACTGAGTCCCACTATCACACCGGAAAGAGCCAAATCAATCGAGACGACTATTAATAGCAGCTGGAGTGGCACTGAGCCCCAATCAAACATCAGGAAAGAGCCATTTGAATCCAGTCCAATATAAAAATCAGCTGGAGTGTTACTGAGTCTCACTCACAAACCAGGAAAGAGACAAATCAATCCAGTCCTGTATTAATACCAACAGGAGAGGTACTGTGTCCGACTCACACACCAGGAGAGAGCCAATTCAATCCAGACCTCTATTAATACCAGCTGGAGAGGCACTGAGCCCCACTCACACATCAGGAAAGTGCCAATTAACTCCAGGCCTCCAGTAACATCAGCTGGAGTGGTAATGAGTCCCACTCACATACCAGGAAGGAGCCAAATCAATCCAGTCCTTTATTCATACCAACTGGAGAGGTACTGTGCCCGACTCACACACCAGGAAAGAGCCAATTCTATCCAGTTCTCTATAAATACCAGCTGGAGTGGCACTGATTCTCACTCACACACCAGGAAAAAGCTAATTCAATCCAGGCATCTATTAATACCAGCCTGAGTGGTACTGAGCACCAACACACACACCAGGAAAGAGCCAATTCAATCCAGACCTCTATTAATACAAGCTGGAAATGGACTGAGTCCAACTCACACAACAGGAAAGAGGCAATTCAACCGAGGCTTCTATTACGACCAGGTGGAGTGGTACTGAGCGCCACTCACACACCAGGAAAGAGCCAAATCAATCGAGACCAATATTAATGCCTGCTGGAGTCGTACTGAGCATCACTCACACTCCAGGAAAGAGCCAATTTAAACCAGACCTCTATTAATACCAGCTGGAGTGGCACCGACTCCCACCCAAATACTAGGAAAGAGTCAATTCAATACAGGCCCGTATTAATACCTGCTGGAGTGGTACTGAGTCTCACTCGCAAACCAGGAAAGAGCCAATTCAATCCAGACTTCTATTAATACCAGCTGGTGTGGTACTGAGTCCCACTCACACACCAGGAAAGAGCCAATTCAATCCAGGCCACAAGAAATATCAGCTGCAGCGGTACTGAGCCCCACTCACACACCAGGAAAGAGATAATTCAATCCAGGCGTCTATTAATACCAGCTGGAGTGGGACTGAGCCCCACTCACACACCAGGAAAGAGACAGTTCAATTCAGGCCTCTATTAATACAAGCGGTAGTGGAATCAACACCCACTCACACACCAGGAAAGAGCCAATTCAATCCAGGCCTCTATCACTACCAGCTAGAGTGGCACTGAGCAGCACCCAAACACCAGGAATGAGTCAATTCAATGAAGGCATATATTAATACCAGCTGGAGTGGAATTAACTCCCACTCACACACCAAGAAAGAGACAATTCAATCCAGGCCTCTCTTAAAACCAGCCGGAGTAGGAGTGAGTCCCACTCATACACCACAAAGAGCCAATTGAATCCAGGCTTCTATTAATACCAACTGGAGTGGGACTGAGTACCACTCACACTCCAGGGAAGAGCCAATTCATTCCAGGCTTCTATTAATACCAGCTGGAGTGGGACTGATTCTCACTCACAAACCAGGAAAGCGCCAAATCAATCTAGACCTGTATTAATACCAGCTGGAGTGGTACTGAGTCCCACTCACAAACCAGGAAAGTGCCAAATAAATCCAGGCTTCTTTTAATACCAGCTGAAGTGCTACTGAGCACCAGTCACACACTAGATAAAGCCAATGAAATCCAGAACTCTGCTAATACCATCGAGAGTGTCACGGATTCCCACTCACACACCAGGGAAGAGCCAAATTCAATCCAGGACACTTAATACCAGCTGGAGTGGTACTGAACATCACCCAAACATCAGGAAAGAGCCAATTCACTCCAGGCCTCTTTTAATACCAGCTGAAGTGGCACTGAGTCCCACGTGCACACCAGGAAAGAGGAATTCAATACAGACCTCTATTAATACCAGCTGGAGTGGTACTAAGTCCCACTCACAAACCGGGCAAGAGCCAATTTAATACAGACCTGTCAATGCTTCAGGCGGGATAGAGAGGGAGGTAAAAGGGGTGGAGGAGTTGAAGTACTGGTCAAAGAAGATATCACAGCTGTGCTGAAGGAGGGCACGATGGAGGACTCGAGCTGTGAGGCAATATGGGCAGAACTCAGAAATAGGAAGGGTGCGGTAACAATGTTGGGGCTGTACTACAGGCCACCCAACAGCGAGCGTGAGATAGAGGTACAAATATGTAAACAGATTATGGAAAGCTGTCGGAGCAACAGGGTGGTGGTGATAGGTGATTTTAATTTTCCCAACATTGACTGGGATTCAATTAATGTTAGAGGTCTCGATGGAGCAGAATTTGTAAGGAGCATCCAGGAGGGTTTTCTAGAGCAATATGTCAATAGTCCAACTGGGGAAGGGGCCATACTGGACCTGGTGTTGGGAAATGAGCCGGGCCAGGTGGCTGACGTTTCAGTAGGGGACTACTTTGGGAATAGTGATCACAATGCTGTAAGTTTTAGAATACTCATGGACAAAGACGAGAGTGATCCGAAAGGAAGAGTGCTAAATTGGGGAAGGCCAACTGTACTAAAATTCGGCAGGAGCTGGGGAATGTAGATTGGGAGCAGCTGTTTGAAGGTAAATCCACTTTTGATATGTGGGACGCTTTTAAAGAGAGGTTGATCAGCGTGCAGGAGAGACATGTTCCTGTGAAAATGAGGGATAGAAATGGCAAGATTAGGGAACCATGGATAACAGGTGAAATTGTGAGACTAGCTAAAAGGAAAAAGGAAGCACACATCAGGTCTAGGCGGGTGAAGAAAGACGAAGCTTTGAAAGAATATCGGGATTGTAGGTGCAATCTGAAGCGAGGAATTAAGAGGGCTAAAAGGGGTCATGAAATATCTTTAGCAAACAGGGTTAAGGAAAATCCCAAAGCCTTTTATTCATATATAAGGAGCAAGAGGGTAACAAGAGAAAGGATTGTCCCACTCAAGGACAAAGGAGGAACGTTCTGCGTGGAGTCAGAGAAAATGGGTGAGATTCTAAACGAGTCCATAGCATTGGTATTCACCGAGGAGAGGGACATGACGGATGTTGAGGTTAGGGACAGATGTTTGATTACTCTAGGTCAAGTCGGCAGAAGGAGGGAGGAAGTGTTGGGTATTCTAAATGGCATTAAGGTGGACAGCTCCCCAGGTCCGGATGAGATCTATCCCAGGTTACTGTGGGAAGCGAGAGAGGAAATAGTTGGGGCCTTAACAGATATCTTTGCAACATCCTTAAGCACGGGTGAGGTCCCGGAGGACTGGAGAATTGCGAATGTTGTCCCCTTGCTTAAGAAGGCTAGCAGGGAAAATCCAGGTAATTATAGACCGGTGAGCCTGACGTCAGTGGTAGGGAAGCTGCTGGAGAAGATACTGAGGGATAGGATCTATTCCCATCTGGAAGAAAATGGGCTTATCAGTGATAGGCAACATGGTTTTGTGCAGGGAAGGTCATGTCTTACCAACTTAATAGAATTCTTTGAGGAAGTGACAAAGTTGATTGATGAGGGAAGGGCTGTAGATGTCATATACATGGACTTCAGTCAGGCGTTTGATAAGGTTCCCCATGGTAGGCTGATGGAGAAAGTGAAGGCGCATGGGGTCCAAGGTGTACTAGCTAGAAGGATAAAGAACTGGCAGGGCAACAGGAGACAGAGAGTAGCAGTGGAAGGGAGTTTCTCAAAATGGAGATGTGTGACCAGTGGTGTTCCACAGGGATCCGTGCTGGGACCACTGTTGTTTGTGATATACATAAATGATTTGGAGGAAAGTATCGGTGGTCTGATTAGCAAGTTTGCAGACGACACTAAGATTGGTGGAGTAGCAGATAGTGAAGGGGACTGTCAGAGAATACAGCAGAATATAGATAGACTGGAGAGTTGGGCAGAGAAATGGCAGATGGAGTTCAATCAGGGCAAATGCGAGGTGGTGCATTTTGGAAGACCTAATTCAAGAGTGAACTATACAGTAAATGGAAAAGTGCTGGGGAAAATTGATGTACAGAGAGATTTGGGTGTTCAGGTCCATTGTTCCCTGACGGTGGCAACGCAGGTCAATAGAGTGGTCAAGAAGGCATACGGCATGCTTTCCTTCATCGGACGGGGTATTGAGTACAAGAGTTGGCAGGTCATGTTACTGTTGTATTGGACTTTGGTTCGGCCACATTTGGAATACTGCATGCAGTTCTGCTCGCCACATTACCAAAAGGATGTGGATGCTTTGGAGAGGGTGCAGAGGAGGTTCACCAGGATGTTGCCTGGTATGGAGGGCGCTAGCTATGAAGAGAGGTTGAGTAGATTAGGATTATTTTCATTAGAAAGACGGAGGTTGAGGGGGGACCTGATTGAGGTGAACAAAATCATGAGAGGTATAGACAGGGTGGATAGTAAGAAGCTTTTTCCCAGAGTGGGGGATTCAATTACAAGGGGACACGAGTTCAAAGTGAAATGGGAAAGGTTTAGGGGGGATATGCATGGAAAGTTCTTTACGCAGAGGGTGTTGTGTGCATGGAATGCATTACCAGCGGAGGTGGTAAACGCGGGCACGATAGCGTCTTTTAAGATGTATCTAGACAGATACATGAATGGGCATGAATAAAAGAGATACAGACCCTCAGAAAATAGGCGACAGGTTTAGATAGAGGATTTGGATCGGCGTAGGCTTGGAGGGCCGAAGGGCCTGTTACTGTGCTGTAATTTTGTTTGTTCTTTGTTCTTTGTTCTTTAATACCAGCTGCAGTGGAATCAACTCCCAGTCACACACCAGGAAGGAGGTATTTCAATTCAGGCCTCCATTACTACCAGCTGGAGTGGTACTGTGTCGAATTTACAAACCAGGAAAGAACCAATTCAATCCAGGCCTCTATTAATACCAGCTGCAGTGGAATTCACTCCCACTCCATCACCAGGAAGGAGACTATTCAATTCAGGCCTCCATTACTACCAGCTGGAGGGGCACCAAGTCCCACCAAACACCCGGAAAGAGCCAATTCAATCCACGCTTCTATTAATACCACCTGGAGTGGAATTAACTCCCACTCACAAACCAGGAAATAGACAATTCAATCCAGGCCTCTATTAATACCAGCTGGAGTGGTACTGAGCCCCACTCTCACACAGGAAAGAGCCAATTCAATCCACGCATCTATTAATACCACCTGGAGCGGAATTAACTCCCACTCACAAACCAGGAAATAGACAATTCAATCCAGGCCTCTATTAATACCAGCTGGAGTGGTACTGAGTCCCACTCAGAAACCGGGCAAGAGCCAATTTAATACAGACCTGTATTAATACCAGCTGCATTGGAATCAACTCCCGCACACACACCAGGAAGGAGCTATTTCAATTCAGGCCTCTATTACTACCAGCTGGAGTGGTACTGTGTCCCATTCACAAACCAGGAAAGAACCAATTCAATCCAGGCTTCTATTAATACCAGCTGCAGTGGAATTAACTCCCACTCAATCACCAGGAAGGAGACAATTCAATTCAGGCCTCTGTTACGACCAGCTGGCGGGGCACTGAATCCCACCAAACACCAGGAAAGAGCCAATTCAAACCAGGCTTCTATTAATACCACCTGGAGTGGAATTAACTCCGACTCACAAACCACGAAATAGACAAATGTATCCAGGCCTCTTTTAATACCAGCTGGAGTGGGACTGAGCCCCTCTCACACACCAGTAAAGAGCCAATTCAATCCAGACTTCTATTAATACCAGCTGGAGAGGGGCTGCGTCTCACTCAGGCAACAGAAAGAGCCAATTCTATCCAGGCTTCGAGTAATACGAGCTGGCGTGGGACTGAGTCTCACGCAGTCACCAGGAAAGATCCAATTCAATCCAGGCCTCTATTGATACCAGCTGGAGTGCTATCGAGTCTCACTCACGCACCAGGTAAGAGCCAATTCATCCAGTTCTCTATGAATACCAGCTGGTGTGGTACTGAGCCCCACTCACACCAGAAATGTGCCAATTCAATCCGGGCTTCTATTAATTCCAGCTGGAGTGCTACTGAGTCTCACTCACATACCGGGAAACAGCCAATTCAGTCCAGGCATCTATTAATACCAGCTGGAGTGGGACTGAGTCCCACGCACACCAACAGGAAAGAGCCAATTCAACCCAGGCGTCTATTGATACCAGCTGGAGTGCTATCGAGTCTCACTCACGCACCAGGTAAGAGCCAATTCATCCAGTTCTCTATTAATACCAGCTGGTGGGGTACTGAGTCCCACTCACACCAGAAATGTGCCAATTCAATCCGGGCTTCTATTAATACCAGCTGGAGTGCGACTGAGTCTCACTCACATAACGGGAAACAGCCAATTCAGTCCAGGCTTCTATTAATACCAGCTGGAGTGGGACTGAGTCCCACGCACACCAACAGGAAAGAGCCAATTCAACCCAGGCGTCTATTAATAACCGCTGGAGTGGTACTGAGCCCCACTCACACACCAGGAAAGAGCCAAATCAATCGAGACCAATATTACTACCAGCTAGAGTGTTCCTGAGCACCATGCACACACCAAGAAAGAGCCAATTCAATCCAGACTTCTATTAATACCAGCTGGAGTGGTACTGAGCCCCACTCACAAACCAGGAAAGAGCCAATTTTATCCAGACCTCTGTTAATACCAGCTGGATTAGAATTAACTCCCACTCACAAACCAGGAAATAGACAATTCAATACAGGCCTCTATTAAATACAGCTGGAGTGGTACTGAGTCCCACTCACAAACCGGGCAAGAGCCAAATTAATACAGACCTGTATTAATACCAGCTGCATTGGAATCAACTCCCACTCACACACCAGGAAGGAGCTATTTCAATTCAGGCCTCTATTACGACCAGCTGAAGGGGCACTGAATCCCACCAAACACCAGGAAAGAGCCAATTCAAACCAGGCTTCTATTAATACCACCTGGAGTGGAATTAACTCCCACTCACAAACCAGGAAATAGACAAATCTATCCAGGCCTCTTTTAATACCAGCTGGAGTGGGACTGAGCCCCAATCGCTCACCAGGAAAGAGCCAATTCAATCCAGGCCTCTATTAATACCAGCTGGAGTGGGACTGAGTCTCACTCAGACACCAGGAAAGAGCCAATTCAATCCAGGCCGCTATTGATACCAGCTGGAGTGCTATCGATTCTCACTCACGCACCAGGTAAGAGCCAATTCATCCAGTTCTCTATTAATACTAGCTGGTGTGGTACTGAGTCCCACTCACACCAGAAATGTGCCAATTCAATCCGGGCTTCTATTAATACCAGCTGGAGTGCTGCTGAGTCTCACTCACATAACGGGAAACAGCCAATTCAGTCCAGGCATCTATTAATACCAGCTGGAGTGGGACTGAGTCCCACGCACACCAACAGGAAAGAGCCAATTCAACCCAGGCGTCTATTAATAACCGCTGGAGTGGTACTGAGCCCCACTCACACACCAGGAAAGAGCCAAATCAATCGAGACCAATATTACTACCAGCTAGAGTGTTCCTGAGCACCATGCACACACCAGGAAAGAGCCAATTCAATCCAGACTTCTATTAATACCAGCTGGAGTGGTACTGAGTCCCACTCACAAACCAGGAAAGAGCCAATTTTATCCAGACCTCTGTTAATACCAGCTGGAGTAGGATGAACTCCCACTCACAAACCACTAAAGAGCCAGTTCAATTCAGGCCTCTGTTAATAACGGCTGGAGTGGGACTGAGTCTCACTCAGAGACCAGGAACGAGCCAAATCTATCCAGGCCTCTTTTAATACCAGCTGGAGTGGTACTGAGTCACACTCACTCAGCAGGAAAGAGCCAAATCAATCGAGACCACTATTATTACCAGCTGGAGTGCACTGATCGCCACTCAAACACCAGGAAAGAGCCAATTCAATCCAGGCCTCTATAAAATCAGCTGGAATGGTCCTGAGTCTCACTCACATACCAGAAAAGAGCCAAATAAATGCAGACCTGTACTAAGGGTCACGAGTACAAAGTGAAAGGGGAAAAGTTGAAGGGGGATATGCGTGGAAAGTTCTTGACACAGAGGGTGGTGGGTGCCTGGAAGGCGTTGACAGCGGAGGTGGTAGAAGCGGGCACGATAGAGTCTTTTCAGATGTTCCGAGACAGATACATGAATGGGCAGGAAGCAAAGAGATACAGACCCTTAGAAAATAGGCGACAGGTATAGATAGAGGAACTGGATCTGCGCAGGCTTGGAGGGGCGAATGGCCTGTTCCTGTGCTGTAATTTTCTTTGTTCGTTGTTCGATGTTCTAATACCAGCTGGAGTGGTACTGAGTCCCACTCGCACACCGGGAAAGAGCCAATTCAATACAGCCCTCTATTAATACCAGCTGGAGTGGTACTGAGTCTCACTCAGACACCAGCAAAGAGCCAATTCAATCCAGGCCTCTAATAATACTATCTGGAGTGGAAATAACTCCCACTCACATTCCAGGAAAGAGCCAATTCAATCCAGGCCTCTATTAATACCAACTGGAGTGGGACTGAGTCTCACTTACACTACAGGAAAGAGCCAATTCTATCCAGGCCTCTATTAATACCAGCTGGAGTCTCACGGAGTCCCACTCACACACCAGGAAACAACCAAATCAATCCATTTGTCTATTAATACCAGCTGGAGTGGTACTGAGCCGGACTCACACACCAGGAAGGATCCAATTCAATCCAGGCCTCTATTAATACCAGCTGGAGTGGTACTGAGCCGGACTCACACACCAGGAATGAGCCAATTCAATCCAGTTCTCTATTAATACCATCTGGAGTGGTACTGAGCCCCACTCACACACCAGGAAGGAGCCAATTCAATGCAGTCCTCTATTAATACCAGCTGTAGTGGAATCAACACTCACTCACACACCCGGAAAGAGACAATTCAATCCAGGCCTCTTTTAATACCAGCTGGAGTAGGAGTGAGTCCCACTCACACACCAGAAAGAGCCAACTGAATCCAGACATCTATGAATACCAACTGGAGTGGGACTGAGTACCACTCACACTCCAGGAAAGAGCCAGTTCAATCCAGACCTCTATTAATACCAGCTGGAGTGGTACTGAGTCCCACTCAAACACCAGGAAAGAGCCAATTCATTCCGGGCTTCTATTAATACCAGCTGGAGTGGTACTGAGTCCCACTCACAAACCAGGAAAGTGCCAAATAAATCCAGGCTTCTTTTAATACCAGCTGAAGTGGTACGGAGCACCACTTACACACTAGATAAAGCCAATGAAATCGAGAACTCTGCTAATACCATCTAGAGTGTCACGGATTCCCACTCACACACCAGGAAACAGCCAATTCAATCCAGTTCTCTATTAATGCTTTCGGAAATGGGACTGAGTCCCACTCACAAACCAGGAAAGAGCCAATTGAAATCAGGCTTCAATTATTACTAGCTGGAGTGGGACTGAGTACCACTCACACACCAGGGAAGAGCCAAATTCAATCCAGGACACTCAATACCAGCTGGAGTAGTACTGTGTCCCATTCTCAAACCAGGAAAGAACCAATTCAATCCAGGCCTCTATTGATACCAACTGGAGTGGAATTGACTCCCACTCACAAACCAGGAAATAGCCAATTCTATCCAGACCGCAATTAATACCAGCTGGAGTGGAATCAACACTCACTCACACACCCGGAAAGAGACAATTCAATCCAGGCCTCTTTTAATACCAGCTGGAGTAGGAGTGAGTCCCACTCACACACCAGAAAGAGCCAACTGAATCCAGACATCTATGAATACCAACTGGAGTGGGACTGAGTACCACTCACACTCCAGGAAAGAGCCAGTTCAATCCAGACCTCTATTAATACCAGCTGGAGTGGTACTGAGTCCCACTCAAACACCAGGAAAGAGCCAATTCATTCCGGGCTTCTATTAATACCAGCTGGAGTGGTACTGAGTCCCACTCACAAACCAGGAAAGTGCCAAATAAATCCAGGCTTCTTTTAATACCAGCTGAAGTGGTACGGAGCACCACTTACACACTAGATAAAGCCAATGAAATCGAGAACTCTGCTAATACCATCTAGAGTGTCACGGATTCCCACTCACACACCAGGAAACAGCCAATTCAATCCAGTTCTCTATTAATGCTTTCGGAAATGGGACTGAGTCCCACTCACAAACCAGGAAAGAGCCAATTGAAATCAGGCTTCAATTATTACTAGCTGGAGTGGGACTGAGTACCACTCACACACCAGGGAAGAGCCAAATTCAATCCAGGACACTCAATACCAGCTGGAGTAGTACTGTGTCCCATTCTCAAACCAGGAAAGAACCAATTCAATCCAGGCCTCTATTGATACCAACTGGAGTGGAATTGACTCCCACTCACAAACCAGGAAATAGCCAATTCTATCCAGACCGCAATTAATACCAGCTGGAGTGGTACTGAGTCTCATTCGCACAACAGGAATGAGCCAATTCAATCAAGGCCTGTATTAATACCACCTGGAGTGGAAATAACTCCCACTCACACACCTGGAAAGAGCCACTTCAATCCAGGCCTGTGTTAACGCCAGCTGGAGTGGTACTGAGCCCCACACACGCACCAGGACCGAGCCAATTCAATCCTGACCAATATTAGTACCAGCTGGAGAGGCACGGAGTCCCGATCACACACCACAAAAGGGATATTTCAATCCAGTCCTTTATTAATACCAGCTGGAGTGGTACTCAACACCACTCGCACATCAGGAAAGAGCCAATTCAAACCAGACCTATATTAATACCAGCTGGAGTGGCACTGAGTCCCACACACACACCAGGAAAGAGCCAATTCAATCCATACCTCTGCTAATACCAGCTGGAGTGGTACTGAGTCCTACTCGCACACCAGGTAGGAGCCAGTTCAATCCAGGTCTCTATTAATAACAACTGGAGTGTTACTGTGTCTCACTCACAAATCAGGAAAGAGCCAATTCAATCCAGGCCTCTATTAATACCAGCTGGAGTGATACTGAGCCACACTCACACACCAGGAAAGAGCCAATTGAATCCAGGCCTCTTATAATTCCATCTGGAGTTGAATTAAATCCCACTCACACACCTGAAAGGAGCCAATTCAATCCAAGCTTCCATTAATACCTGTTGGAGTGACACTGAGTCCCACTCACACAACAGGAAAGAGCCAATGCAATCCAAGGCTCCTGAAATGACAGCTGGATTGATACTGAGTCCCAATCACACCAGGAAAGAGCCAAATCCATCCAGGCCTCTCTTAATACCAGCTGGATTGGAATTGACTCCCACTCACACACCAGGAAGGAGCCAATTCAATCCTGGCCTCTATTGATACCAGCTGGAGTATTACTGAGCTCCAGCACATACCAGGAAAGAGCTAATTCAATCCATACCTCTGTTAATATCTGCTGGAGTTGTACTGAATCCCATTCACAAACCAGGAAAGAGCCAATTCAATGCAGGGCTCTATTAATAACAGCTGGAAAGGTACTGAGCCCTACTCACACACCAGGAAAGAGCCAGTTCAATCCAGGTCTCTATTAATGCCAGCTGGAGCGACACTGAGTCACACTCATGCACCCAGAAAGAGCCAATTCAATCCAGGTCTCTATTAAGACCAGCTGGAGCAATACTGAGTCACACTCACGCACCAGGAAGCAGACAATTCAATCCAGGTCTCTATTAGTACCAGGTGGTGTGGTACTGAGTCCCACTCACATAACCAGGAAGGAGCCAATTCAGCCCAGGGCTCTATTAAGACCAGCTGGAGAAGTACTGAGCACTACTCACACGCCAGGAATGAGCCAATTGTATCCAAACCTCTATTAATACCAGCTGGAGTGGAATTAACTCCCACTCACACACCAGGAAAGAGCCAATTCAATCCAGGCCTCTATTAATACCAGTTGGATTGGTAGTAACACCCACTCACGCACCAGGAAGGAGCCAATTCAATCCTGGCCTCTATTGATACCAACTGGAGTGTTAATGAGCCCCACGCACCCACCAGGAAAGTGCCAATTCAATCCAGGCCTCTATTAATAACAGTTGGAGTGGTACAGAGTCCCACTCAGGCACCAGGAAGGAGCCTATTCAATCCATGCTTCTATTAATACCAGCTGGAGAGGCACTGAGCCCCAGTCACACGCCAGGAATGAGCCAAATGTATCCAAACCTCTATTAATACCAGCTGGAGTGGAATTAACTCCCACTGACACACCAGGAAAGAGCGAATTCAATCCAGGCCTCTATTAATACCAGTTGGATTGGTATTAACACCCACTCACGCACCAGGAAGGAGCCAATTCAATCCTGGCCTCTATTGATACCAACTGGAGTGTTAATGAGCCCCACGCACCCACCAGGAAAGTGCCAATTCAATCCAGGCCTCTATTAATAACAGTTGGAGTGGTACAGAGTCCCACTCAGGCACCAGGAAGGAGCCTATTCAATCCATGCTTCTATTAATACCAGCTGGAGAGGCACTGAGCCCCAGTCACACGCCAGGAATGAGCCAAATGTATCCAAACCTCTATTAATACCAGCTGGAGTGGAATTAACTCCCACTGACACACCAGGAAAGAGCGAATTCAATCCAGGCCTCTATTAATGCCAGCTGGATTGGAATTAACTCCTACCCACATACCAGGAAAGAGCCAATTCAAGCAGGGCCTCTACTAATTCCAGCTGGAGTGTTGCTGATTCCCACTCACACAACAGGAAATAGCCAATTCAATACAGGACTCTATTAATCCCAGCTGGAGAGGCACCGAGACCCACTTGCACACCTGGAAAGAGACATTTCAATGCAGTCCTTTATTAACACCAGCTGGAGTATTACTGAGCCCCACTCATACACCAGAAAAGAGTGAATTCAAATCAAACATCTATTTATACCAGATGGAGTGGCACTGAATCCCAGTCACACACCAGGTAAGAGCCAATTCAATCCAAGTCTCCATTAATAACAGCTGGAGTGTTACTGAGTCCCACTCACACAACACGAAACAGACAATTCAATCCAGGCCTCTAGAAATACCAGCTGGAGATGTACCGAGCCCTACTCACACACCAGGAAAGAGCCAATTCAATCCAGGCCTCTATTAATACCAGCTGGAGTTATACAGCATCACACGCACATACCAGGAAAGAGCCAATTCAATCCAGGTCTCCACCAATACAAGCTGGAGTGGTACTGAGTCCCTCTCACACAACACGAAACAGACAATTCAATCCAGGCTGCTAGAAATACCAGCTGGAGTGGTACTGAGTCCCACTCACACACCACGAAAGTGCGAATTCAATCCAGGCCTGTATTAATACCAGCTGGAGTGTTACTGATTGCCACTCACGCAACAGGAAATAGCCAATTCAATACAGGACTCTATTATTACCAGCTGGAGAGACACTGAGAAAAACTCACACACCATGAAAGAGACATTTCAATGCAGTCCTTTATTAATGCCAGCTGGAGTGGTACTGAGCCCCACTCATGCACCAGGAAAGAGCCAGTTCAATCCAAGCCTCTATTACTACTTTTAGAGTGGTGCTGGGTCCCACTCAGACACGAGGAAAGAACTAACTGAATCCAGGCATCTATTAATTCCAGCTGCAGTGGAACGTAATCCCACTCACACACCAAGAACGAGGCAATTCCATCCGGGCCTGCACTAATACCAGCAGGAGTGATACTGAGTCCCACTCACACACCAGGAAACAGCCAATTCAATCGAGGCCTCTTCATACCACCTGGCGTGGTTCTGATCCTCACTCACACACCAGGAAAGAGACAATGCAATTCAAGTCTCTCTTAATACCAGCTGGTGTGGTACTGAGTCGCGCTCACACACCAGGAATGAGCCAATTGAATCCAGGCCTCCAGAAAGACCAGCTGGAGTGATACTGTGTCCCACTCACACTCCAAATAGAGCCAATTCAATCCAAGCCTCTATTACTAATTTGGCAGTGGTCCTGGGTCCCACTCAGACACGATGAAAGAACTAACTGAATCAAGGCATCTATTAATTCCAGCTGGACTGGAACTTAATCCCACTCACACACCAGGAACCAGGCAATTCCATCTGGGCCTGCACTCATACCAGCAGGAGTGATACTGAGTCCCACTCACACACCAGGAAAGAGCCAATTCAATCCAAGCCTCCATGAATACCGGCTGGAGTGATAGTGAGCCCCACTCACACACCAGGAAAGAGCCAATTCAATCCAGGCCTTTATTAATACCAGCTGGAGTGGTACTGAGTCCCACTCAAACACCTGGAAAGAGCTAATTCAATGCAGGCTACATAAATACCAGCTGAGTGATACTGAGTCCCACTCACACACCAGGAAAGAGCCAATTCAATCCAAGCCTCCATAACTTCCAGCTGGAGTGATACTGAGTCCCACTCACACACCAAAAAGAGCCAATTCAATCCAAGCCTCTATTACTAATTTGGCAGTGGTCCTGGGTCCCACTCAGACACGATGAAAGAACTAACTGAATCAATGCATCTATTAATTCCAGCTGGAGTGGAACTTAATCCCACTCACGCACCAGGAACCAGGCAATTCCATCCGAGCCTGCACTCATACCAGCAGGAGTGATACTGAGTCCCACTCACACACCATGAAACAGCCAATTCAATCCAGGCCTCTTGACACTACCTGGCGTGGTTCTGATCCTCACTCACACACCAGGAAAGAACAGTTCAATCCAGGCCTCTATCAATACCAGCTGGAGTTATACAGCATCACACGCACATACCAGGAAAGAGCCAATTCAATCCAGGTCTCTATTAATACCAGCTGGAGTGGTACAGAGTCACACGCACATACCAGGAAAGAGCCAATTCAATCCAGGTCTCCACCAATAACAGCTGGAGTGGTACTGAGTCCCTCTCACACAACACGAAACAGACAATTCATTCCAGGCCTCTAGAAATACCAGCTGGAGTGGTACTGAGTCCCACTCACACACCACGAAAGTGCGAATTCAATCCAGGCCTGTATTAATACCAGCTGGATTGGAATGAACTCCCACCCACAACCACGAAGGAGCCAAATCAATCCTGGCCTCTATTAATAACAGCAGGAGTGTTACTGAGCCCCACCCACATACCAGGAAAGAGCCAATTGAATCCAGGCCTCTGCTGATACCAGCTGGAGTGTTACTGATTCCCACTCACACAGCAGGAAATAGCCAATTCAATACAGGACTCTATTAATCCCAGCTGGAGAGGCACTGAGACCCACTTGCACACCATGAAAGAGACATTTCAATGCAGTCCTTTATTAACACCAGCTGGAGTATTACTGAGCCACACTCACACACCAGAAAAGAGCGAATTCAAATCAAACATCTATTTATACCAGATGGAGTGGCACTGAATCCCAGTCACACACCAGGTAAGAGCCAATTCAATCCAAGTCTCCATTAATAACAGCTGGAGTGTTACTGAGTCCCACTCACCACCAGCAAAGAGCCAATTCAATCCAGGGCTCTATTAAGACCATCTGGAGATGTCCTGAGCCCTACTCACACACCACGAAAGAGCCAATTCAATCCAGTCCTCTATTAATAGCAGCTGGAGTGGAACAGAGTCACACGCACACACCAGGAAAGAGCCAATTCAATCCAGGTCTCCACCAATACCAGCTGGAGTGGTACTGAGTCCCTCTCACACAACACGAAACAGACAATTCAATCCAGGCCTCTAGAAATACCAGCTGGAGTGGTACTGAGTCCCACTCACACACCACGAAAGTGCGAATTCAATCCAGGCCTGTATTAATACCAGCTGGATTGGAATTAACTCCCACTCACAACCACGAAGGAGCCAATTCAATCCTGGCCTCTATTCAGAACAGCAGGAGTGTTACTGAGCCCCACCCACATACCAGGAAAGAGCCAATTCAATCCAGACTTCTATCCATGCAAGCCTGAATGGTACGTGGACCCATTCACACACCAGGAGAGAGCCAATTCAATCCAGGCCTCTGCTGATACCAGCTGGAGTGTTACTGATTCCCACTCACACAACAGGAAATAGCCAATTCAATACAGGACTCTATTAATCCCAGCTGGAGAGGCACTGAGACCCACTTGCACACCATGAAAGAGACATTTCAATGCAGTCCTTTATTAACACCAGCTGGAGTATTACTGAGCCACACTCACACACCAGAAAAGAGCGAATTCAAATCAAACATCTATTTATACCAGATGGAGTGGCACTGAATCCCAGTCACACACCAGGTAAGAGCCAATTCAATCCAAGTCTCCATTAATAACAGCTGGAGTGTTACTGAGTCCCACTCACCACCAGCAAAGAGCCAATTCAATCCAGGGCTCTATTAAGACCATCTGGAGATGTCCTGAGCCCTACTCACACACCAGGCAAGAGCCAATTCAATCCAGGCCTCTATTAATAGCAGCTGGAGTGGAACAGAGTCACACGCACACACCAGGAAAGAGCCAATTCAATCCAGGTCTCCACCAATACCAGCTGGAGTGGTACGGAGTCCCTCTCACACAACACGAAACAGACAATTCAAACCAGGCTTCTAGAAATACCAGCTGGAGTGGTACTGAGTCCCACTCACACACCATGAAAGTGCGAATTCAATCCAGGCCTGTATTAATACCAGCTGGAGTGTTACTGATTGCCACTCACGCAACAGGAAATAGCCAATTCAATACAGGACTCTATTATTACCAGCTGGAGAGACACTGAGAAAAACTCACACACCATGAAAGAGACATTTCAATGCAGTCCTTTATTCATGCCAGCTGGAGTGGTACTGAGCCCCACTCATGCACCAGGAAAGAGCCAGTTCAATCCAAGCCTCTATTACTACTTTTAGAGTGGTGCTGGGTCCCACTCAGACACGAGGAAAGAACTAACTGAATCCAGGCATCTATTAATTCCAGCTGCAGTGGAACGTAATCCCACTCACACACCAAGAACGAGGCAATTCCATCCGGGTCTGCACTAATACCAGCAGGAGTGATACTGAGTCCCACTCACACACCAGGAAACAGCCAATTCAATCGAGGCCTCTTCATACCACCTGGCGTGGTTCTGATCCACACTCAAACACCAGGAAAGAGACAATGCAATTCAAGTCTCTCTTAATACCAGCTGGTGTGGTACTGAGTCGCGCTCACACACCAGGAATGAGCCAATTGAATCCAGGCCTCCAGAAAGACCAGCTGGAGTGATACTGTGTCCCACTCACACTCCAAATAGAGCCAATTCAATCCAAGCCTCTATTACTAATTTGGCAGTGGTCCTGGGTCCCACTCAGACACGATGAAAGAACTAACTGAATCAAGGCATCTATTAATTCCAGCTGGAGTGGAACTTAATCCCACTCACACACCAGGAACCAGGCAATTCCATCCGGGCCTGCACTCATACCAGCAGGAGTGATACTGAGTCCCACTCACACACCATGAAACAGCCAATTCAATCCAGGCCTCTTAACACTACCTGGCGTGGTTCTGATCCTCACTCACACACCAGGAAAGAGCCAATTCAATCCAGGCCTCTATTAGTACCAGCTGGAGTTATACAGCATCACACGCACATACCAGGAAAGAGCCAATTCAATCCAGGTTTCCACTAATACCAGCTGGAGTGGTACTGAGTCCCTCTCACACAACACGAAACAGACAATTCAATCCAGGCCTCTAGAAATACCAGCTGGAGTGGTACTGAGTCCCACTCACACACCACGAAAGTGCGAATTCAATCCAGGCCTGTATTAATACCAGCTGGATTGGAATTAACTCCCACTCACAACCACGAAGGAGCCAATTCAATCCTGGCCTCTATTAATAACAGCAGGAGTGTTACGGAGCCCCACCCACATACCAGGAAAGAGCCAATTCAATCCAGGCCTTTATTAATGCCAGCTGGAGTGGTACTGAGTCCCACTCAAACACCTGGAAAGAGCTAATTCAATCCAGGCTCCATAAATACCAGCTGAGTGATACTGAGTCACACTCACATACCAGGAAAGAGCCAATTCAATCCAGGCCTTTATTAATACCAGCTGGAGTGATACTGAGTCCCACTCACACACCATGAAACAGCCAATTCAATCCAGGCCTATTAACACTACCTGGCGTGGTTCTGATCCGCACTCACACACCAGGAAAGAGACAATGCAATCCGGCTCTCTCTTAATACGAGCTGGTGTGGTACTGAGTCACATTCACACACCAGGAATGAGCCAATTGAATCCAGGCCTCCATAAATAACAGCTGTTGTGATACTGAGTCCCACTCAATCACCAGGAAAGAGCCAATTCAAACCAAGCCTCCAGAAACACCAGCTGGAGTGATACTGAGTCACACTCACATACAAGGATAGAGCCAATTCAATCCAGGCCTCTATTAATACCAGGTGGATTGGAATTAACTCCCACTCACACACCACGAAGGAGACAATTCAATCCAGGTCTCTATGAGGACCAACTGGAGTGGTACTGGATCCCACGTACTCAGCTGGAAAGAGCCAATTGAATCCAGGACTCCATAAATACCAGCTGAGTGATACTGACCCCAACTCACACAGCAGGAGAGAGCCAATTCAATCCAAGTCTCTATTAAAAACTGCTGGAGTGGCACTGAGTCACACTCACACACCAGGAATGAGCCAATTCAATCCAAGCCTCCATAAATACCAGCTGGAGTGATACTGAGTCCCACTCACAGACCGGGAAAGAGCGAATTCAATTCAGGCCTGTCTTAATACCAGCTGCAGTGGTACTGAGCCCCACTCGTGCACCAGGACAGAGCCAATTCAATCCTGGCCACTATTAATACCAACTGGAGAGGAACTGAGTCCCACTCACACACCACGAAAGGGACATTTCAATCCAGTCCTTTGTTAATACGAGCTGGAGTGGGACGGAACGCCACTCGCACATCAGGAAAGAGCCATATCAATCCATACCTCTGCTAATACCAGCTGGAGTTGCACTGAGTCGCACTGACACACCAGCTGGGAGCCAATTCAATCCAGTTCTGTATTAATACCAGCTGGAGTGTTACTGTGTCCCACTCACACATCAGGAAAGAGCCATTCAATCCATGGCTCTATTAATACCAGCTGGAGTTGTACTGAGCCCAACTCACACACCAGGAAAGAGCCAATTCAATCCAGGCCTCTATTAACACCATCTGGAGTGATACTGAGCCACACTCACACACCAGGAGAGAGCCAATACAATCCAGGTTCTCTATTAATAACAGCAGGAGTGGCAATGAGTCACACTCGCAAACCAGGAAGGAACCAATTCAATCCAGGTCTCTATTAATACCAGCTGTTGTGCTGCTGAGTCCCACTCACTCACCTGGAAAGAGCCAATTGAATCCAGGTCTCTTATAATTCCAGCTGGAGTTGAATTAACTCCCACTCACACACCAGGAAAGAGCCAATTCAATCCAAGCTTCCAGTAATACCAATTGGAGTGATACTGAGTGCCACTCACACACCAGTAAAGAGCCAATGTAATCCAAGCCTCCAGAAATACCAGCTGAAGTGATACTTAGTCCCACTCACACACCAGGAAAGAGCCAATTGAATCCAGGCCTCTATTAATACCTGCTGGGTTGGAATTAACTCCCACTCACACAGCACGAAGGAGCCAATTCAATCCTCGCCTCAATTGATCCCGGCTGGAGTGTTACTGAGCCCCACTCACACTCCAGCAAAGAGTTAATTCAATCCAGTCCTTTATTAATACCAGCTGGAGTGATACTGAGCCCCACGCACACACAGGAAAGAGCCAATTCAATCCAGGTCTCCATTAACACCAGCTGGTGTGGTACTGAGTCAGTCACACACCAGGAAAGAGCCAATTCAACCAAGGTCTCTATTAATACCAGCTGGAGTGGTACTGAGCCCCACTCACACATCAGGAAAGAGGCAATTCAAATCAGACCTCTATTGACACCAAATGGAGTGGCACTGAGTACCACAAACAAACAAGGAAAGAGCCAATTGTATACAGACCTCTATTAATACCAGCTGGAGTGCAATTAACTCGCACTCACACACCGGGAAATAGGCAATTCAATCCAGGCCTCTATTAATACCAGCTGGAGTGGTACTGAATCCAACTCACACACCACGAACGAGCCAATTCAATCCAGGCCTGTATTTATAGCATCTGGAGTGGTATTGATCCCCACTCACCCACCAGGAAAGAGCTAATTCAATCCAGGCCTCTACTAATACAAGCTGGAATCGTACTGAGTCCCACCCCTACTCCAGGAAGGAGCCGATTCTATCCAGGCCTCTATTAATTCCACCTGGAGCAGTTCTTAAACCCGAACGCACCAGGAATGAGCTAATTCATTCCAGGCTTTTCTTAATCCGCCGGAGTGGTACTGAGACCCACGCACACCAGGAATGAGCTAATGCAATCCAGGCCTCTATTAATACCAGCTGGAGTAGTACTGAGTATCATTCACACACCAGGATAGAGCCAATTCAATCCAGGCCTCTATTAATTCCAGCTGGAGTGGTACTGAGACCGACTCAATCTGCAGGAAAAAGCCAATTCATTCCAGGCTTCTCTTAATACAGGCTGGAGAAGTACTGAGCCCCACTCACACGAGGATAGAGCCAATTCAATCCAGGCCTCGGTTAATGCCAGCTGGAGTGTTCCTCATCCCCACACACACAACAGGAAAGAGCCAATTCAATGCAGGCCTCTGTTAATACCAGCTGCAGTGGTACTGACTCCCACGCACACACCAGGAAAGTGCCAATTCAATCCAGGCCTCCATTAATATCAGCTGGAGTGGTAGCGAGTCCGAGTCAAACAACAGGAGCGAGCCAATTCAATCCAGGCCTGCATTAATACCAGCTGTAGTGGTACTGAGTCCACTCACAGATCAGGAAGGAACCAAATCAATCGACGCCTCTGTTAAAACCAGCTGGAGTGGTACTGAGTCCCACTCACACACCAGGAACGATCCAATGCAATCCAGGCCTCTATTAATAACAGCTGCATTGGTACTGAATTCCATTCACACACCGGGAAAGAGCCAAATCAATCCAGGCCTGCATTAATACCAGCTGGAGTGGTACTCAGTCCAATTACAGACCAGGAAACTGCCAATTCAATCCAGGCCTCTATTAAGTCCAGCTGGAGTGCAATTAACTCCCACTCACACACCAGTAAAGAGCCATTTCAATCCAGGCCTCTATTAAGTCCAGCAGGAGTGGGATTAACTCCCACTGACACACCAGGAAAGAGCCAGTTCAATCCATGCCTCTGCTAATTCCAGCTGCAGTAGTAGTGAGTCCAGTCACACACCAGGAAAGAGCTAATTTAATCCAGGCCTCTACTAATACCAGCTGGAGTGGTACTGAGTCCCACTCACACACCAGTAAGGGGTCAATTCTATCCAGGCCTCTATTAGTTCTTGCTACAGTGGTACTTAAACCCGAAAGCACCAGGAAAGAGACAATTCATTCCAGGCTTTTCTTAATACCCGCCGGACTGGTCCTCAACCCCACTCACACCAGGAATGAGCTAATGGAATCCAGGCCTCAATTAAAACCAGCTGGAGTGAAACTGAGCCCCACTCAGGCACGTGAAATGAGCCAATTCAATCCAGGTCTCTATTAATACCAGCTGGATTGGTACTGAATCCCACTCAAACACCAGGAAGGAGCCAATTCAATCCAGGCCTCCATTAATGCCAGCTGGAGTGGTATTGAACGCCACTCACACACCAGGAAAGTGCCAATTCAGTCCAGGCCTCTATTGGGTCCCTTTGGAGTGCAATTAACTACCATTCACTCAGCAGGAATGAGCCAATTCAATCCGGGCCTCTATTAATACCAGCTGGAGTGGTACTGAGTCCCACTCCAACACCAGGGAAGAGCCAATTGAATCCAGGCCTCAATTAAGTCCAGCTGGAGTGGAAGTGAGTCCCTCTCGCTCACCAGTCAAGAGCCAATTCAATCCAGGCCTCTATTGATACCAGCTGGAATTTACCGAATCCCTGTCACACACCAGGAAGTAGTCAATTGAATCCATGCCTCTATTAATACAGCTGAGTGGTAACAACACCCACTCACACACCAGGAAAGATCCAATTTATCCAGGTCTCCAGTAATGCCAGCTGGAGTGGTACTGAGTCTCACTCACACACCAGGAAAGAGCCAATTCAATCCAGGCCTCTATTAAGTCCAGCTGGAGTGGAATTAACTCCCACTCAAATGCCACGAAAAAGCCAATTCAATGCAGGTCTCTATTCATACCAGCTGGAGTGGTACAGAGTCCCACTCATACACCAGGGAAGACCAAATTGAATCCAGGCCTCTATTAATACCAGCTGGAGTGGAATTATCTCCCACGTACACACCAGGAAAGAGCCAATTCAATTCAGGTCTCTATTGATACCAGCTGGAGTTGTACTGAGTCCCATTCACACACCAGAAAGGAGCCAATTCAATCTAGATCTCTGTTAATACCTGCTGGAGTGGTACTGAGTTCCATTCACACACCAGGAGAAAGCCAATTCAATCCAGGTCTCTATTACTAACAGCTGGAGTGGTACTGAGTCGCACTCACGCACCAGGAAAGAGACAATTCAATCCAGGCTCCATAAGTACCAGCTGAGTGATACTGAGTCCCACTCACACATCAGGAAAGAGCCAATTCAATCCAAGCCTCCATAAGTTCCAGCTGGAGTGATACTGAGTCCCACTCACACTCCAAATAGAGCCAATTCAATCCAAGCCTCTATTACTAATTTGGCAGTGGTCCTGGGTCCCAGTCAGACAACATGAAAGAACTAACTGAATCAAGGCATCTATTAATTCCAGCTGGAGTGGAACTTAATCCCACTCACACAACAGGAACCAGGCAATTCCATCCGGGCCTGCACTCATACCAGCAGGAGTGATACTGAGTCCCACTCACACACCATGAAACAGCCAATTCAATCCAGGCCTCTTAACACTACCTGGCGTGGTTCTGATCCTCACTCACACACCAGGAAAGAGCCAATTCAATCCAGGCCTCTATTAATACCAGCTGGAGTTATACAGCATCACACGCACATACCAGGAAAGAGCCAATTCAATCCAGGTTTCCACTAATACCAGCTGGAGTGGTACTGAGTCCCTCTCACACAACACGAAACAGACAATTCAATCCAGGCCTCTAGAAATACCAGCTGGAGTGGTACTGAGTCCCACTCACACACCACGAAAGTGCGAATTCAATCCAGGCCTGTATTAATACCAGCTGGATTGGAATTAACTCCCACTCACAACCACGAAGGAGCCAATTCAATCCTGGCCTCTATTAATAACAGCAGGAGTGTTACTGAGCCCCACCCACATACCAGGAAAGAGCCAATTCAATCCAGGCCTTTATTAATACCAGCTGGAGTGGTACTGAGTCCCACTCAAACACCTGGAAAGAGCTAATTCAATCCAGGCTCCATAAATACCAGCTGAGTGATACTGAGTCACACTCACACACCAGGAAAGAGCCAATTCAATCCAAGCCTCTATTACTAATTTGGCAGTGGTCCTGGGTCCCACTCAGACACGATGAAAGAACTAACTGAATCAAGGCATCTATTAATTCCAGCTGGAGAGGAACTTAATCCCACTCACACACCAGGAACCAGGCAATTCCATCCGGGCCTGCACTAATACCAGCAGGAGTGATACTGAGTCCCACTCACACACCATGAAACAGCCAATTCAATCCAGGCCTCTTAACACTACCTGGCGTGGTTCTGATCCTCACTCACACACCAGGAAAGAGACAATGCAATCCGGCTCTCTCTTAATACCGGCTGGTGTGGTACTGAGTCACATTCACACACCAGGAATGAGCCAATTGAATCCAGGCCTCCATAAATAACAGCTGTTGTGATACTGAGTCCCACTCAATCACCAGGAAAGAGCCAATTCAAACCAAGCCTCCAGAAACACCAGCTGGAGAGATACTGAGTCACACTCACATACAAGGATAGAGCCAATTCAATCCAGGCCTCTATTAATACCAGGTGGATTGGAATTAACTCCCACTCACACACCACGAAGGAGACAATTCAATCCAGGTCTCTATGAGGACCAACTGGAGTGGTACTGGATCCCACGTACTCAGCTGGAAAGAGCCAATTGAATCCAGGACTCCATAAATACCAGCTGAGTGATACTGACCCCAACTCACACAGCAGGAGAGAGCCAATTCAATCCAAGTCTCTATTAAAAACTGCTGGAGTGGCACTGAGTCACACTCACACACCAGGAATGAGCCAATTCAATCCAAGCCTCCATAAATACCAGCTGGAGTGATACTGAGTCCCACTCACAGACCGGGAAAGAGCGAATTCAATTCAGGCCTGTATTAATACCAGCTGCAGTGGTACTGAGCCCCACTCGTGCACCAGGACAGAGCCAATTCAATCCTGGCCACTATTAATACCAACTGGAGAGGTGCTGAGTCCCACTCACACACCACGAAAGGGACATTTCAATCCAGTCCTTTGTTAATACGAGCTGGAGTGGGACGGAACTCCACTCGCACATCAGGAAAGAGCCATATCAATCCATACCTCTGCTAATACCAGCTGGAGTTGCACTGAGTCCCACTGACACACCGGCTGGGAGCCAATTCAATCCAGTTCTGTATTAATACCAGCTGGAGTGTTACTGTGTCCCTCTCACACATCAGGAAAGAGCCATTCAATCCATGGCTCTATTAATACCAGCTGGAGTTGTACTGAGCCCAACTCACACACCAGGAAAGAGCCAATTCAATCCAGGCCTCTATTAACACCATCTGGAGTGATACTGAGCCACACTCACACACCAGGAGAGAGCCAATACAATCCAGGTTCTCTATTAATAACAGCAGGAGTGGCAATGAGTCACACTCGCAAACCAGGAAGGAACCAATTCAATCCAGGTCTCTATTAATACCAGCTGTTGTGCTGCTGAGTCCCACTCACTCACCTGGAAAGAGCCAATTGAATCCAGGTCTCTTATAATTCCAGCTGGAGTTGAATTAACTCCCACTCACACACCAGGAAAGAGCCAATTCAATCCAAGCTTCCATTAATACCAATTGGAGTGATACTGAGTGCCACTCACACACCAGTAAAGAGCCAATGTAATCCAAGCCTCCAGAAATACCAGCTGAAGTGATACTTAGTCCCACTCACACACCAGGAAAGAGCCAATTGAATCCAGGCCTCTATTAATACCTGCTGGGTTGGAATTAACTCCCACTCACACAGCACGAAGGAGCCAATTCAATCCTCGCCTCAATTGATCCCGGCTGGAGTGTTACTGAGCCCCACTCACACTCCAGCAAAGAGTTAATTCAATCCAGTCCTTTATTAATACCAGCTGGAGTGAGACTGAGCCCCACGCACACACAGGAAAGAGCCAATTCAATCCAGGTCTCCATTAACACCAGCTGGTGTGGTACTGAGTCAGTCACAGACCAGGAAAGAGCCAATTCAACCAAGGTCTCTATTAATACCAGCTGGAGTGGTACTGAGCCCCACTCACACATCAGGAAAGAGGCAATTCAAATCAGACCTCTATTGACACCAAATGGAGTGGCACTGCGTGCCACAAACAAACAAGGAAAGAGCCAATTGTATACAGACCTCTATTAATACCAGCTGGAGTGCAATTAACTCGCACTCACACACCGGGAAATAGGCAATTCAATCCAGGCCTCTATTAATACCAGCTGGAGTGGTACTGAATCCAACCCACACACCACGAACGAGCCAATTCAATCCAGGCCTGTATTTATAGCATCTGGAGTAATATTGATCCCCACTCTCCCACCAGGAAAGAGCTAATTCAATCCAGGCCTCTACTAATACAAGCTGGAATCGTACTGAGTCCCACCCCTACTCCAGTAAGGAGCCGATTCTATCCAGGCCTCTATTAATTCCACCTGGAGCAGTTCTTAAACCCGAACGCACCAGGATAGAGCCAATTCAATCCAGGCCTCGGTTAATGCCAGCTGGAGTGGTACTGATCCCCACACACACAACAGGAAAGAGCCAATTCAATGCAGGCCTCTGTTAATACCAGCTGCAGTGGTACTGACTCCCACGCACACACGAGGAAAGTGCCAATTCAATCCAGGCCTCCATTAATACCAGCTGGAGTGGTAGCGAGTCCGAGTCAAACAACAGGAGCGAGCCAATTCAATCCAGGCCTGCATTAATACCAGCTGTAGTGGTACTGAGTCCACTTACAGATCAGGAAGGAGCCAAATCAATCGACACCTCTGTTAAAACCAGCTTGAGTGTTACTGAGTCCCACTCACACACCAGGAAAGAGCCAATTCAATCCCGGCCTGCATTAATACCAGCTGGAATGGTACTTGGTCCAATCACAGACCAGGAAGGAGCCAATTTAATCCACGCCTCTATTAACACCAGCTGGAGTGGTACTGAGTCCCACTCACACACCAGGAACGATCCAATGCAATCCAGGCCTCTATTAATAACAGCTGCATTGGTACTGAATTCCATTCACACACTGGGAAAGAGCCAAATCAATCCAGGCCTGCATTAATACCAGCTGGAGTGGTACTCAGTCCAATTACAGACCAGGAAACTGCCAATTCAATCCAGGCCTCTATTAAGTCCAGCTGGAGTGCAATTAACTCCCACTCACACACCAGTAAAGAGCCATTTCAATCCGGGCCTCTATTAAGTCCAGCAGGAGTGGGATTAACTCCCACTGACACACCAGGAAAGAGCCAGTTCAATCCATGCCTCTGCTAATTCCAGCTGCAGTAGTAGTGAGTCCAGTCACACACCAGGAAAGAGCTAATTTAATCCAGGCCTCTACTAATACCAGCTGGAGTGGTACTGAGTCCCACTCACACACCAGTAAGGGGTCAATTCTATCCAGGCCTCTATTAGCTCTTGCTACAGTGGTACTTAAACCCGAAAGCACCAGGAAAGAGACAATTCATTCCAGGCTTTTCTTAATACCCGCCGGACTGGTCCTCAACCCCACTCACACCAGGAATGAGCTAATGGAATCCAGGCCTCCATTAAAACCAGCTGGAGTGAAACTGAGCCCCACTCAGGCACGTGAAATGAGCCAATTCAATCCAGGTCTCTATTAATACCAGCTGGATTGGTACTGAATCCCACTCAAACACCAGGAAGGAGCCAATTCAATCCAGGCCTCCATTAATGCCAGCTGGAGTGGTATTGAACGCCACTCACACACCAGGAAAGTGCCAATTCAGTCCAGGCCTCTATTGGGTCCCTTTGGAGTGCAATTAACTACCACTCACACAGCAGGTAAGAGCCAATTCAATCTGGGCCTCTATTAATACCAGCTGGAGTGGTACTGAGTCCCACTCCAACACCAGGGAAGAGCCAATTGAATCCAGGCCTCAATTAAGTCCAGCTGGAGTGGAGGTGAGTCCCTCTCGCACACCAGTCAAGAGCCAATTGAATCCAGGCCTCTATTGATACCCGCTGGAATTTACCGAATCCCTGTCACACACCAGGAAGTAGTCAATTGAATCCATGCCTCTATTAATACAGCTGAGTGGTAACAACACCCACTCACACACCAGGAAAGATCCAATTTATCCAGGTCTCCAGTAATGCCAGCTGGAGTGGTACTGAGTCTCACTCACACACCAGGGAAGAGCCAATTCAATCCAGGCCTCTATTAAGTCCAGCTGGAGTGGAATTAACTCCCACTCAAATGCCACGAAAAAGCCAATTCAATGCAGGTCTCTATTCATACCAGCTGGAGTGGTACAGAGTCCCACTCATACACCAGGGAAGACCAAATTGAATCCAGGCCTCTATTAATACCAGCTGGAGTGGAATTATCTTCCACATGCACACCAGGAAAGAGCCAATTCAATTCAGGTCTCTATTGATACCAGCTGGAGTTGTACTGAGTCCCATTCACACACCAGAAAGGAGCCAATTCAATCTAGATCTCTATTAATACCTGCTGGAGTGGTACTGAGTTCCATTCACACACTGGGAAAGAGCCATTTCAATCCAGGCCTCCATTAATACCAGCTGCAGTGGTAGCGAGTCCGAGTCAAACAACAGGAGCGAGCCAATTCAATCCAGGCCTGCATTTATACCTGCTGGAGTGGTACTGAGTCCACTCACAGATCTGGAAGGAGCCAAATCAATCGACGCCTCTGCTAAAACCAGCCGGAGTGTTACTGAGTCCCCCTCACACACAGGAAAGAGCCAATTCAATCCAGGCCTCTATTAATAACAGCTGCATTGGTACTGAATTCCATTCACACACCAGGAAAGAGCCAATTCAATCCGGGCCTCTATTAATACCAGCTGGAGTGGTACTGAGTCCCACTCCAGCACCAGGAAAGAGCCAATTGAATCCAGGCCTCAATTAAGTCCAGCTGGAGTGGAAGTGAGTCCCTCTCGCTCACCAGTCAAGAGCCAATTCAATCCAGGCCTCTATTGATACCAGCTGGAATTTACCGAATCCCTGTCACACACCAGGAAGTAGTCAATTGAATCCATGCCTCTATTAATACAGCTGAGTGGTAACTACACCCACTCACACACCAGGAAAGATCCAATTTTATCCAGGTCTCCAATACTGCCACCTGGAGTGGTACTGAGTCTCACTCACACACCAGGAAAGAGCCAATTCAATCCAGGCCTTATTAATAGCAGCTGGAGTCGTATTGAGTCCCACTCACACACCAGGAATGAGTCAATTGATTCCAGGGCTCTATTATTAGCAGCTGGAGTGATACTGAGTCCCATTCACACACCAGGAAGTAGCTAATTGATCCAGGCCTCTATTAAGTCCAGCTGGAGTGGAATTAACTCCCACTCAAATGCCACGAAAAAGCCAATTCAATGCAGGTCTCTATTCATACCAGCTGGAGTGGTAAAGAGTCCCAGTCATACACCTGGGAAGACCAAATTGAATCCCGGCCTCTATTAATACCAGCTGGAGTGGAATTATCTCCCACGTACACACCAGGAAAGAGCCAATTCAATTCAGGTCTCTATTGATACCAGCTGGAGTTGTACTGAGTCCCATTTACACATCAGAAAGGAGCCAATTCAATCCTGGACTCTAATAATGTCAGCTGGAGTGTTACTGATTCCCTCTCGCACAGCAGTCCAGAGGCAATTCAATCCAGGCCTCTATTGATGCCAGCTGGAATTTACTGAATCCCTGTCACAAACCAGGAAATAGTCAATTGAATACAGGCCTCTATTAATACAGCTGAGCGGTATTAACACCCACTCACACACCAGCAAAGAGCCACTTTTATCCAGGTCTCCAATAATACCAGCTGGAGTGGTATTGAGTCTCACTCACACACCAGGAAAGAGCCAATTCAATCCAGGCCTCTATTAATAGCAGCTGGAGTCGTATTGAGTCCCACTCACACACCAGGAAAGAGTCAATGAATTCCAGGTCTCTATTAATACCAGCTGGAGTGGTACTGAGTCCCATTCACACACCAGGAAGTTGCCAATTCAATCCAGGCCTCTATTAGTACCAGCTGGAAGGGACTGAATCCCAGTATCAAACCAGGAATCAGCCAATTGGATCCAGGCTTCTATTAATTCCAGCTGGATTGGAATTATCTCCCAGTCACACACCAGCATATAGCCAATTGAATCCAGGCCTCTATTAATGCAGCTGGAGTGGAATTAACTCCCACTCATACACCAGGAACGAGCCAATTTTATCCAGGTCTCCACTGATACCAGCTGGAGTGGTACTGAGTCTCACTCACACAACAGGAAAGAGCCAATTCAATCCAGGCCTCTGTTCATAGCAGAAGGAGTGGTACTGAGTCCCACTCACACACCAGGAATGTGCTAATTGAACCCAGGCCTCTATTCATACCAGCTGGAGAGGTACTGAGTCCCACGCACACACCAGGAAAGAGCCAATTGAATCCAGGCTTCTATTAATACCAGCTGGAGTGGACTTAACTCCCACTCACACACCAGGAAACCCCCAATTCAATCCAGTTCTCTATTAATACCAGCTGGAGTGGTACTGAGCCCCACTCACACACCGGGAAAGAGCCAATTCAATCCAGGCCTCCATTAATAACAGCTGGAGTGGTACTGAGTTCCATTCATACACCAGGAAAGAGCCAATTCAATCCAACCCTCCATTAATACCAGTTGGAGTGTTACTGAGTCCCACTCATACACCAGGAAAGAGCCAATTCAATCCATGCCTCCATTAATACCAGTTGGAGTGGTACTGAGTTCCACTCACACACCAGGAAAGAGCCAATCCAATCCTGGCCTCCATTAGTACGAGCTGGGGTGGTAACGAGTCACACATTTGGAAACAAACGAACTTATTAGCGAGAGACAGCATGTTTTTGTAAAGGGGAGGTCGTGTCTTACTAATTTGATTGAGTTTTTTGAGGAAGTGACGAAGATGATTGATGAAGGAACGGCGTTGGATGTTATCTATATGGACTTCAGTAAAGCCTTTGACAAGGTTCCTCATGGCAGACTGGTACAAAAGGTGAAGTCACACGGGATCAGAGGTGAGCTGGCAAGATGGATACAGAACTGGCTCGGTCATAGAAGACAGAGGGTATCAGTGGAAGCTTGTTTTTTCTGAACGGAGGGATGTGACTCGTGGTGTTTCGTAGGGATCAGTGCTGGGACCTTTGCTGTTTGTCGTATATATAACTGATTTGGAGGGAAATGCAGCTGGTCTGATTAGTAAGTTTGCGGACGACACAAAGGTTGGTGGAGTTGTGGATAATGATGAGGATTGTCAGAGGATACAGCAGGATATAGATCGGTTGGAGACTTGGGCGGAGAAATGGCAGATGGAGTTTAATCAGGACAAATGTGAGGTAATGCTCTTAACCATGGCGCGCAATCAACTCCTCCTTGTCTCCTTTATTTCCTATACCCAGTTGATCCTGGCCGTCACGTCGGACTGAAGTCCTTTTAATTCAGGCTCAGGCTAAGTGTTCGGAATATCGGATTTCAAGAGAGCCACCCTCCAACTTAATCCACAGCTGCAGTAAATGGCTTAGTACAAAGAGGGGGAACTCAGTCCTTTCTTTAACTATCAATTTACTTTATTCACATTGTTGTACAATGTAAGAATAAGGCTTATACACTTAGTTAGACAAAGCATACAACTCCCACTGAGTTGTACAGTTAAAACCGAAACTCGCTGGAATTCATAAGTACACCCATTCGGTTCCTCCGACCTTTCCCTGACCTTGTCACAGAGTACAAAGGATATTACCCTATAAAGGGAGAGTTAACGCTGGCCAGGCGTTCCGCTCTCTCTCTCTCTTCTCGGTCGTCGCTCACACAGTGTCTTCCACTTCCACGATGGTTGATCTCCGGTGTTTTCGCTGGCTCTATGCCCAAAAAGCTCTAGTCTTATGCTGTTGCTTAACTCTCCAAATCTGAGCTGTGTCTTTCCGGTTGGCTTAAGCTTGCTCACCCCGTTCACAGCTTCTCTTAATTGGCCCAGCCCCAAAGACCCCGGTATCACACCGTGTCCAAATAAGGCCCTTTTTCCTGTGTTCGATCCTTTGCCTTTTCTCATAAAGTAATTAGTTCAAGCTGTTTGTTACCAGCACAGGCCAGTGTCCGAGCTCCAGGTTACTACAAGTCAAACAATCCCAGCAGTTTGTAACTGATTCTGTATTTCTTGCAGCTCCTGTTCCATTTTTGTCCCATCATCCAATCTTTGCAAAAATTCATTTTTCCACCTTCTAAGCTGATATGCATTGAATACAACAATTATTAGCGCACATAGAATCACTATGACAGCAGTATGTGATACAATTCTGACCCATAGATGTATTTGAACATTAGATCCCCAATTCCAAAACTTACTCCAAAACCCTGGGTAACGCAACAGTTCATTTGCCTTGTCGGCATGAGTTCTAATTGTTTTAGTGTGTTTATTCCATTGATGAATTATCTCTTTTGCCTTTTCTGCTATTTGTGCCCAATCTGGTGTTAGGTGTAGGATGGGTTGTAATTCGGTAGCAATATATTCCGGTACCTCTTGATCTGTATCAGTACGTTGGACCATAAGATTCTCCTTTGTCACTATCCTCTTTATTGCCTTAGGCTGGACTTGTCCACCAACAACCAAGTCCGAGGTTACATTGTGAATGGCTACATTGTGTCCCTCCAGAGGGCACTTTTTCCATCCCTTGTTGTAATTTTTTGCAGCCGTGCCTATGTCATACGTTTGCCCCACAAGGGCATATTGTAAAAAGGTCTGGTTATTCACAGGCAAAATCGACAATGAACAATTTTCATAGGTGCTGAGCCCGCAATTTGTAAGTTTCTGTCTCGTTGTTTCTTCTGGACAGGCCCAGTGATTCCCCTCTTGATCACATTTTGACAAATCTACCCCTTTCTCAACACCATCCATTACTATGGCATGAGATGGTGGGTTATTTAAAGATATCCAAATACCCTCCTGTTTCTTGCCCATGTTATGGACTCTCTTTAAAGGGTAGGTCAACTTTCTCCCGTGTCGGGGAATATGATACCTAACACTTCAAACTTCTGTTCCCTCTAGTTTACCCAATGTTTTCCTGCGCTCGCCAACCCATCCACCCCCGCATAAATCTTGTCGCTGTCCTTTGTTGGTTCGAACTATCTTGATCTGCCGAGCAAAGTTGTTTCTGGCCACGGGATGGTCTTTTTGTGTTGACACTGCTTCCTGCGCGTGAATTCATCGTGATAGCTTCGATTCGGATTCACCTATAGTCCCAAATATGGTCAATCCAATTGCAATGCAATGTATCACCGTCTTCATTGTGGGCTGAACCTTTAATATACAAGTGTAATTTCTGCTCTTATTTACAGTTTCTTTCTTATCCTATTTTAAGTCCAGTCTCTCCATACATTGAGCCAGACTGTCTATATCTTGTTCCCAATTTGTTGCTGATTTTAACCGTCCATTTCTCCTAGCCCACTTACTGCCCCTGTTTTCTGTATTTTTCTTTAGTTTTTTTCCCTCGATTTCCCTCTGTATGTGGACGTACAACTTCAGGTTGTCTTTCAAACACTTCCGCTTGTATCCGCAGTTGATCCTGCTCTTGATCTCCCTGACCTTCGATCGGAACATCAGTAGCATCAAGCATCACATGCCAAGTGTGATTATCTTGTTTTTCTCCTACGAACGTTAACTGATTAATGTGATACCAGCCACTCTTATCTGGTGCCGTCAATACTTTATATGCAGATGGACTAGCTTTATCTACTATCTCATAGGGACCGGTGAACTTTGGACTCAAAAATGAAATGGCCTGGTATATTCTGATCATTACCCTTTGCCCGGGGATCAACTCTATCGGGCTGGCTTTCGCATCGAAATAAGACTTACTTTGCTGTCTCTTCTTTCCTTGTTGGTGAGCTGCCACGTAATTTGCTTCTCTCACTGTTTCTGCTAATTGTTGTATCCATTTTTCTGATATAATACTGTCCACCTCAGGTTCGGACAAGTCCAAACCTACCAACCTCTCCATTCCACTCATGTCCCTTCCCGTCATGAGTTTATAGGGATGAAGTTGATGAAGCTGCGGTATTCCTGATTACCATCAACACATAGGGCAAAAACAACCTACCAGGCCACCTTGTGCTGCTGTAACATTTTAGTTATCATGTTTTTCTCTGTCCGATTCATCCTTTCCACAATTCCACTGGACTGTGGTCTATAGGGTATCTGGAATTTCTGTTTAACCTTAAAGAGGGTATTTAATTTTGCATTACTTGGGCTGTAAAATGTGTTCCCTGATCTGATTCTATGCTTCGGGGTAAACCCCAACGGGTGAATACCCTTTCTAATAGAATTTTCGCGGTCACTTTTGCTGTATTTGTGCTGGTTGGGAAAGCTTCCACCCATTTGGTAAACGTATCTACTATTACTAGAATGTATTTAAACCCTCTTGGAGGGGGAGGTAAGGGTCCTACATAGTCTCTCTGTAAATTAGTCCAAGGCCCTTCCACTGGTCTAGTATGTCGGAGAGCCCTTTTCTTGACATTCCTATCGGGTTGTGTTGTGCACAGATCAAACAACTTTTGACATAATGTTCCACGTCACCTTTCATTCCAGGCCACCAGGACACCTCCTTTATCCTTTCCAGGGTACTCTCTGTCCCTTTAAGTCCCCATAAGTCATGGTACCAGTGAATTATTTGGTTTTGTCCCCCCTCTGGCATTACAAATGTTCCTTCACATAAAACTACTCCGTCCTGAATATATATCCCCTTGTACTCTTAGTATGTATCTGACTCTACTCCTTCTATCAGTTTTTTAATACTCCATCTTTCTTCTGCTCCTCTGTTAAATCCATGACCTTAACCTGTTTTCCTTTCTGTTTCCCAATGTCCTCAATCGGTGGCTGCCATTCCTGCCCACTAACAGCACCTTGTTTGGCCAGCTCATCCGCTTTCCTGTTCCCTTCCGGAGCAAGTTTTGAATGAGCTTTTACCTTCGTGATCCCATATCCTTTCCCCTGTGCTCCTTCAAAGATGTATCTTAATAATGGAGCCGATGGAAGGGGCTTCCCATCCGCTGAGACAAAACCTCTCGCCTCCCATAACAGCAAATGGTCTGTGAGGCTATTACAGACATACATGCTACCAGAATACATCACTGATCGAGGCGGGAAGTATTCTAGGTGGCCAACCACATATGCAAAGGCTGCTAATTCTGCTGCCTGCGTGCTCATGGTTTTAGGCAAATTTAAGGCTGCGCTAAATTTGTCCTGACCGAGTTCGTCTTCTACATATATCCCGCACCCAGTTTTCCTCTCGCCATCCTGTACTGATGAGCAACCATCCACCTAAAATTTTTCAAGTGGTGTTCTCATTTTCCCTTTGCATCCTTGCTTTCGGGCCGTGTTACTATCTCCAATCCACTCCTACCCCCTCTTTTTTGTTTTGATAGAAATGGTCCCTTGGGATCATTTGCATATCAACACTTGACACTCATGTTTCTCTCCTTGATACACTAGGTTGTCGGCCAACATAGTGGTAGTTTTTAATCCTTTCACGCTTATGATTCTTTCCTGCAGCAAAAGTGTCCACCTAGCAATTCGGTTCTGACTTACTGACCCGTCTTTGCTCCTACAGTCTTGGGGGTATGTTCTGTCAATATTGTAAGTGGGTTCAGTCCCACTATGTAAGTAAAATACTGTACTGCCCAAAAATCTGCTAACAAATGTTTCTCGCATGTTGTATACCCCTGGTATACTGGTGAAAGCATACACGAGGCATACGTTACTGGTCTCAATTTCCCGTGTGTCTCCTATAACAGAACTGCTGAGAGGATGATGTCAGTGGTAGCTAATTTCAATGAAAATGGCTCCGTTGGATTTGGGGTTTTCAGAGCCGGCGCAGCAGCTCGTGCTTGCTTTAAATCTGAAATGGCCTGTGTGTGTTCAGTTTTCCACTCCCACGCCACATTCTTTTTCAATAGTTCCATTAATGGGGCCGCTTTTGTAGCGAATCCATCAATGTGGTCCCTGAAATATCCCACCGAACCCAGGAAAGATCTCAACCCTTTTACATCCCTCGGGACAGGGAATCTGCTAACCGCCACTACCAATTTCTCTCTTTCCCGGTGTCAAGATCATATTCAAGTAAGTAACCTTCTGTTTCATAACCTGCACTTTTTAAGTGTTTACGTTTAGTCCCAATTTGTGTAACAATTGCAGTACTTCACTTAGTAACTGATAATATTCCTGTTCCATTTCAGTTTGTAGCAGTAAGTCTTCTACATACTGCGCCAGACATTCAGTCATTGAAAACCCTTTTAACCCTTCCCTTGAACATTGGTGAAATATAGACGGGGAATTATGAAATCCCTGTGTCAGGGCGGTCCACGTATATTGTTGTCTTTGAAAGGTAAATGCAAATTTATATTGGCATTCTTTCCCCAGTGGTATAGACCAAAAACCAATACTTATGTATAAAACGGTGAACCACTGTTCGTCCTCACTTTGTTTAACTACCGTCTCTGGGCTAGTTGCTACGGTGGGGGCCGATACCGGGGTTGCCTTATTTAATTCATGATGGACTATTGTTAGTCGCCAGCTACCGTCTGGTTTCCTCACAGGCCAAATAGGTGAGTTGTTAGTGGAGTCTACCGGTATTATTATCCCTTGTAGCAACAAACTCTGTATCACCTTTCCCACCTCCTCTTCTGCCTGTTTCGGAAAATCATACTGCTTCTGTGGTTTCGGGTCGCACCCTGTATACACACACTTCCGGTCATTTTGCCACAATCATGTTTATTTCGAGCAAATACTACTGAATTCCGTGTAATAATTTGCTGTACTTCATTATCGCTGCTCATTTCTTCTGGTCCTGTCCACAATTCCCTGAATGTACATATCCTATCATGGTATTCCCCCACTGGGACGGATGTGTGATCTATACTACCCATGCCCAAGGGCATTTGCCAAATCACGCAATTAATAGGGTCAAAACAGAGTCCCGCTTTAGCCATGTAATCACACCCGAATATATGTACTTGTTCTCCGGGTAACTGAATGAGAACCACTGGGTGCTCTATTGCTACGTCCTCCACACTAACTTCCAACGGTATGCTCACATATCCTACTTGTGAATGTCCTGTGAATCCACGTAAAACAAGTTTACTTTGTATTTTCAAATCTACTTGACTAACATTGGTGGTGTTTACAGTGTTTCGTGATTCTCCAGTGTCCCAAAGGAACGTGACAGGGCGGCCTCCAACCCTACCATTCACTAGGGGTCTCCCTGTGTTATCCAACCGCGTGTCGCACACCCATAACAGAGAGGCCTGCGACCGTCATTGTGGTTCAGGGTAAACCCCAAAGACGGTGCTATCTCTAGTATATCACATTGAGGATTTGACCTATTTGGTCCTTCCACGGGTAGGCTCTGGCGTTTGTTCTGGCCTCGTCCCCGTCCTGCATTTTCCCGTCTCAGGGAAGGGCATTCTCTTTTGAAATGCCCCTCTGACCACAGTTATAGCAGTGGGTCAGCTCGCCCGGAGTTCTCCCTCTTCCTGGGACGGATCCTCTCACAATGCCTCTACCCCTTCCTCCTGTCTGAAAGGCTGGGTGAAGTGCCCCCAGTGCAGTTTCCGTCCCTTCATTTTTCCAGGTTATTGTCTGATCATTGACAGGCATTGCCTTTCCCCCAGCGGCCTTGGGGAATTTTGTGGTTTCCTTCTCCCATGATCTAACCATCCTCATGAGGACCCAAGCCACTGTGTGCGTGTTATCTGATGGATCAAATTGATCTAGCATCCTTCTTAGTTCCTCAGTGCCATGCAACACCAGCGTTCTCAGCCATCGGTTTCTAATGTCTGCCGTTGGATTGTCTCTATCTAGGTTCGCGCCATATACCCCTTGAAACACCGCCCAGATGCGGGCCGCAAACGCGACATGGTATTCACCTTTTCTTTGATAACATTTTGCGAGCGCCTCCACTGGGTCCCCTCTGTTAGCGCCCATGACATTTAATATTTGTTCTTTTAAATCCTCATTTGTGCCTCCACCGAGTTTCTGCTCCACCGGTATGGCGGAGTGCACGTGTGGGTGTAGGCACATTATAATTAATTTTCTTTCTTCAGCATCATCGAAGCCATATATTCCTCTCTGTTGACTGACCGCTTGGAACAGCTCCCTTACATCATCCCCAGATGTGCACGTACCAATATCTTTTGCAATATCCCTCAATTGCTGTACCCCCATTGGAGAGGTATATGTCATACAAGGGCCAGCTGCCACCTGGCCATCTGCTCCAATCGATGCCCTAGTAGTCACCAGGGGGGCCATGGGGGCCGATGGCTCCTTTGGCTCTCGCTCCTATGCTGGCAGAGGATCCTCGTATAGATTGTCTCCGCCATCATGGCCGTATCTAGCCGCTTTGTCTGCTAACTCATTCCAATCTATGTCCCCTTCACCGTTCTCCAAACTTCCTTCGGGTGCAAAAGCACAGATTATACCTCTCTGCGTGGCTAGCGGCTCTTGCAGTCTCGCTATGTATTTTTGACAGTTTGTGTGATCAGCTGAATTACTTCTCTTTTGCTGAGCTGCTCTCTGAATCACATTCATGGCAGTTTGTAAATCACTACATTGCTGTTTCTATCCTTCCACCTCAGCTTTAGCTGCTTGGGCTTTTCCCTCTCGCCTACTTTTTTCCGTCACTAGTTTTTCACACTGTAACTGATATTGGTTCATAAGCATCAAATCCGCACTTCTCTGTCCCTGCAAATCGGTTACTTTTTCATCAAGGCGGGCTGCCTCCTCATGGAGCTTTTTGTATCTCTTCCTCGATTCTGTTCTGCTCATTTTAGCCTGCTGTTGCCATTCTATCCATTCCTCAAGTAAACAGCCGAAAGCGACTGACTTCTGTATCTTTTCAAATATCCTAGCTGACATATTTGTTTGTGCAGTGTTCCAGAGGGCTTCCCCTACGGGTTTTCCCTTGTCGCTTGTGTGAACGCCATATTCTCTGTATTGTGGCCACTTCGCTATTACGCATTGTTGGAGGAATCCCTTCCAATCAAAACAATCCGTGTCTCCAGGGTTTGGAGATTCCCTTTGTTTTGTCATCTTATGTTAGTAGCTACAAATTAACCGCTAAGTTCCTGTTCTCTCTTGACTTTGCCAGTTCGGTTCAGCTCGAGTTTCGTTTTTTTCAGAACATTACAGCGCAGTGCAGGCCCTTCAGCCCTCGATGTTGCGCCGACCTGTGAAACCATCTGACCTACACTGTTCCATTTTCATCCATATGTCTATCCAATGACCACTTAAATGCCCTTAAAGTTGGCGAGTCTACTACTGTTGCAGGAAGGGCGTTCCACGCGCCCACTACTCTCTGTGTCAAGAAACTCCCTGTGACATCTGTCCTATATCTATCACCCCTCAAATTAAAGCTATGTTCCCTCGTGTTTGCCATCACCATCCGAGGAAAAAGTCTCTCACTATCCACCCTGTCCAACCCTCCGATTATCTTATATGTCTCAATTAAGTCACCTCTTCTCCTCCTTCTCTCTAACGAAAACAACCTCAAGTCCCTCAGCCTTTCCTCGTACGACTTTCCCTCCATAACAGGCAACATCCTAGTAAATCTCCTCTGCACCTTTTCCAAAGCTTCCACATCCTTCCTATAATGCGGTGACCAGAACTGCACGCAATACTCCAGGTGCGGCCGCACCAGAGTTCTGCACAGCTGCAGCATGACCTCGTGGCTCCGAAACTCGATCCCCCTACTAAAAAAAGCTAACAAACCACATGCCTTTTTAATAGCTCTATTAACCTGGGTGGCAACTTTCAGGGATTTATGTACCTGGACACCAAGATCTCTCTGCTCATCTACACTACCAAGAATCTTCCCATTAGCCCAGTATTCTGCAATCCTGTTACTCCTTCCAAAGTGAATCACCTCACACTTTTCCGCATTAAACTCCATTTGCCATCTCTCAGCCCAGCTCTGTAGCCTATCTATGTCCCTCTGTAACCTACAACATCCTTCGGCACTATCCACAACTCCACCGACCTTCGTGTCATCCGCAAATTTACTAACCCACCCTTCTACACCCTCATCCAGGTCATTTATAAAAGTGACAAACAGCAGTGGCCCCAAAACAGATCCTTGCGGTACACCACTAGAAACTATACTCCAGGATGAACATTTACCATCAACCACCACCCTCTGTCTTCTTTCAGCTAGCCAATTTCTGATCCAAAGCACTAATTCACCTTCAATCCCATACTTCTGTATTTTCTGCAATAGCCTACCGTGGGGAACTTTATCAAACGCCTTACTGAAATCCATATAGACCACATCCACGGCTTTACCCTCATCCACCTGTTTGGTCACCTTGTCAAAAAACTCAATAAGGTTTGTGAGGCTCGACCTACCCTTCACAAAACCGTGCTGACTATCTCTAATGAACTTATTCTTTTCAAGATGATTATAAATCCTATTTCTTATAACCTTTTCCAACATTTTACCCACAACCGAAGTAAGGCTCACAGGTCTATAATTACCTGGGCTGTCTCTACTCCCCTTCTTGAACTACGGAGAGATTTATCCTCGAGCCCACACAGGGACGCCAATTATGCAAACCGTGGCGCGGAGTCAACTCCCTCTTGTCCCCTTCATTCCCTTCACCCGCTTGATCCTGGCCGTCACGTGGGACTGAAGTGCTCTTAATTCAGGCTCAGGCTGGGTGTTTGGGATATCGGGTTCCAGGAGAGCCACTCTCCAGCTTAATCCACAGCTGCAGCTAATGGCTTCGTTCAAAGAAGAGGAAACTTAGTCCTTTCTTTAACTATCAATGTACTTTATTCACCGTGATGTACAATGTAAGAATAAGGATTATGCACTTAGTTGGACAAAAGCATGCAACTTCAACTGAGTTATGCAGTTAATAACAAAACATGCTAGAATTTATAAGCACCCACTAGGTTCCTCTGACCTTTCCCTGACCGAGTCACGGAAAGCTAAGTATAATACACGAAAAAGGGAGAGTTAACGCTGGCCAGGCGTTCGGTTGTCTCTCTCTTCTACATCATCTCCGCGTTGCTCACGCAGGGTCTTCCACTTACACGATGGTTTGTGTCCGGATTCTTCACTGGCTCTCTGCCCAAAAAGCTCTATTCTTATCCTTTCCCTTATCTCTCCAAATCTGAGCTGTGTCTTTCTGGTTGGCTTAGGATTGCTCACCTCGTTCACATCTTCTCTTAATTGGCCCAGGCCCAAAGACAACGGCATCACACCGTGTCCAAATAAGGCTGTTTTCCTGTGATCGATCCTTTGTCTTGTCTCATAAAGTAATCAGTTCAAACTGTTTTTACCAGCACAGGCCAGTGTCCGAGCTCCAGGTTACTATAGGTCAAACGATCCCAGCAGTTTGTAACTGATTCTGTATTTCTTGCAGCCCCTGGCCAACAAGTGCCACTCCAGCTGGCATTAACAACGGCCTGTTTTGAACTGGGTCTTTCCTGATATGTGAATGAGACTCAGTGCTGCTCCACGTGTGATTAGCACAACTCTGATTTAAATTGGCTCTTTCCTGGTCTGTGACTGGGACTCAGTGACACCGCAGCTGGGATTATCAGAGCCCTGGTTTAAATTGGCTCTTTCCTGGTACATGGCTGGAACTCAGTACCACTCCAACTAGAATTTTAAAAAATCTGGTTTGATTTGTCCCTTTGCTATTGCGTAATTGAATCTTCGTACCACTCCAACAGAGATTCTCGCATGTCTGATTTCAAATGGATATTTCCAGGTGAGTGATTTGCACTCAGTTCCAAAGCATCCGAATTAACTGAAGCATGGTTTGAACTGGTCATTTCCTGGTTTGTGTGTGGAATTCAGTGCCATTCCAGTTTGAATTAACAGAGGCCTGGTTTGAATTGGCTCTTTCCTGGTATGTTAGTGGGTCTCAGTACTACTTCAGATGGGATTAACACAGGCCTAGTTTGAAATGGCTCTTTATTGCTATGTGAGTGGGATTCAGTACCACTCCAACTGGGATTATCACAGGCTTGGTTCATATTTTCCCTTGCTTGCTGTCTGATCTGGACTCAGTACCACGCCACTTGGAATGAACACAGGTCTGGTTTGAATTCAAACTTTCGTGGTGCGTGAGTTGGACTCAGTGCCGCTGCTGATGTGATTAACAGAGGCCTGGTTTCAATTGCCCATTTTCTTGTGTGTGAGCCGGAATCAGTACCATTCAAACTGGGATTAGCACAGTCCTGTTTTGAATTGGCTCTTTCCTGTTATGTGAGTGGGTCTCAGGAAGAATCCATCTGGCATTAACTCAGCCTTGGCTTGAACTAGCCATTTCCTGGTTTATGCGTCTAACTCAGTGCCATTCCAGCTTATATTAACACATGGCTGATTTCAGTTGGCCCTTTCCTGGTGTGTGCGTGTGACTAAGTTCCACTTCACCTGGGATCAGCGCCGGCCTGGTTTAAACTGGCCATTTCCCGGTGTGTGTGTGGAACTCAATGCCATTCCAGCTTATAGTAACACAGGGCTGATACGAATTGGCCCTTTCCTGGCGTGTCAGTGGGATACTATACCAATCTAACTGGGTTCAACTGCGGCCTGGTTTGAACTGGCCATTTCCTAGTTTGTGTGCGGAACGCAGTGTCATGCCAGCTTGCATTAACACAGGGCTGATTTCAATATGCCCTTTCCTGGTCTGTGAGTGGGATTCATTTCGAAATCACCTGGGAATAACACCGGCTTAGTTTTAACTCGCTGTTTCCTAGCGTGTGAGTTGGACTCAGTCCGACTCCACCTGGAATTGACACAAGCCTGGTTTGAATAAGCTCATTCCTGGCATGCGAGTGGTTCTCAGTACCAAACAACTGGGGTTTACGCAGGCCTGGTTCGAATGGACCCTTTACTGATGCGTGAGTGGGACTCAGTTCCAATCATATTGGGATTGGCAAAGGCCTGGTTTTGAATTGGCTATTTCCTGGTGTGTGATTGGGCCATAGTGCCCTGAGACTGGGATGAAAACATTCCTCGTTGGAATCGACCCTTTTCTGGTGTGAGTGGGACTCAGTGCCATTCTAGCTTGTACTAAATCAGGGATGATTTGAATTGGCTCTTTCCTGCTGTGTGAGTGGGACTCAGTGCCACTCAAGATGGGATTAGCAGAGGCCTCGTTTGAATTAGCTCTTTTCTGGTATGTGGTATGTGAGTGGGACTCAGTGCCTCTCCAGTTGAGATTAACACAGGGGTGGTTTGAATTGGCTCTTTCCTGGTGTGTAAATGGGATTCAGTGCCCCTCCAGATGGGTTAACAGAAGCCTGTTTTGAGTTTTATCTTTCCTGATGCGTGAATGGGTTTCATTTACACTCAATACGGGATTAACAGAGGCCTGGTTTGAATTAGTTCTTTCCTGGTATGTGATTGGGACTCAGTACCACTCCAGCTGGGACTAAAACAAGCCTGGTTTGAATTTTCCCTTTCCTGGTGTGCGTGGATGTCAGTACCACGTAAAATGGGATTAACACCTGTCTGGTTTGAATTGGTTCATTGCTGGTGTGTGAGTGGGACTCAGCACTACTCAGACTGGTATTAACACAGGCCTGGGTTGAATTAGCTCTTTTCTGGTATGTGGTATGTGAGTCGGACTCAGTGCCCCTCCAGTTGAGATTAACACAGGGGTGGTTTGAATTGGCTCTTTCGTGGTACGTGAGTGGGACTCATAACCTCTGAACTGCAATTAAAACATGCCTGGTTTGAATTGGCCCATTCCTGGTGTATGTGTTAGATTCAGTACCAGTACAACTTGTATTAACAGAGGGCTGATTTGAGTTAGCTCTTTCCTTGCATGTGAGTGGGCCATAATACCACTCCAGCTGGATTAACAAAGGCCTGGTTGGAATTGTCTTTTTCCTGATGTGTGAGTGGGACTCAGTACCACTGAAGATAGGATCAACGCAGGCTAGTTTTTATTGGATCTTTCCTACTAGGTGAGAGTGTCTTAGTCTCACTCCAGCTGGGATTAACAAAGGCCTGGTTGGAATTAGCTCTTTCCTGGTGTGCGTGTGGAACGCAGTGCCATTCCATCCTGTATTAACAGAGGCCTGTTTTTAGCTGGTGCTTTCCTGGTCTGTGAGCTGGACTCAATACAGCTCAGGATGGGATTGGCGCAGGTCTATTTTGAAATGGATCTTTCATGGTGTGTGAATGGGATTCAGTGCCTCTCCAGCTGGGATTAATACAGGCCTGTTTTGAATTGTCTCTTTCCTGATGCGTGAATGGGTTTCATTTACACTCAAGACGGGATTAACAGAGGCCTGAAACAAAAACAAGAAATGCTGGATTCACTCAGCAGGTCTGGCAGCATCTGTGGAAAGAGAAGCAGAGTTAACGTTTCGGGTCAGTGACCCTTCTTCGGAACTGACAAATATTAGAAAAGTCACAGATTATAAACAAGTGAGGTGGGGGTTGGGCAAGAGATAACAAAGGAGAAGGTGCAGATTGGACCAGGCCACATAGCTGACCAAAAGGTCACGGAGCAAAGGCAAACAATATGTTAATGGTGTTTTGAAAGACAAAGCATTAGTACAGATTAGGTGTGAATATACTGAATATCGAACATCAGCAAGTGCAAACCTGAAGAAAAACAACCTGAAAAAAACAGTGGGTAAGCAAACTGAACAAACTAAGATGAAATGAAATAAATGCAAAAAAAGATTGTAAAAAATGTAAAAAGGAATGTAAAAAAAAAGGAAGAAAAAATAACGAAAAATGACTAAAAATGAAAGTAAAGTGGGGGGCTGTCATGCTCTGAAATTATTGAACTCAATGTTCAGTCCGGCAGTCTGTAGTATGCCTAATCGGTAGATGAGATGCTGTTCCTCGAGCTTGCGTTGATGTGCACTGGAACACTGCAGCAATCCCAGGACAGAGATGTGAGCATGAGAGCAGGGGGGAGTGTTGAAATGGCAAGCAACCGAAAGCTCAGGGTCCTGCTTGCGGACTGAGCGGAGATGTTCTGCAAAGCGGTCACCCAGTCTGCGCTTGGTCTCCCCAATGTAGAGGAGACCACACTGTGAGCAGCGAATACAGTATACTACATTGAAAGAAGTACAAGTAAATCGCAGCTTCACCTGAAAGGAGTGTTTGGGGCCTGGGATAGTGAGGAGAGAGGAGGTAAATGGGCAGGCATTACACCTCCTGCGATTGCAAGGGAAGGTGCCCTGGGACGGGGACGAGGTGGTGGGGGTAATGGAGGAGTGGACCAGGGTGTCGCGGAGGGAATGATCCCTTCGGAATGCTGACAGGGGAAGGGAGGGGAAGATGCGACTGGTAGTGGCATCACGCTGGAGGTGGCGAAAATGGCGGAGGATGATCCTTTGGATATGGAGGCTGGTGGGATGAAAAGTGAGGACAAGGGGAACCCTGTCACGGTTCTGGGAGGGAGGGGAAGGGGTGAGGGTAGAGGTGCGGGGAATGGGTCGGACACGGTTGAGGGCCCTGTCAACCACAGTGGGGGGAAATCCTCGGTTGAGGAAAAAGGAGGTCATATCAGAAGTACCGTCATGGAAGGTAGCATCATGAGAGCAGATGCGT